>NC_081849.1:24735961-25053774 GCF_963259705.1 Myotis daubentonii | reverse complement strand
CTGGTTTTGGCCCGATCCCACAGGCCAGGCTGAGGGACCCCACCGGTGCATGAGTTTGTGCACCAGGCCTCTAGTTGTATAATAAAATGTCAACAATTGGAAGATATATATATAACTCAGAGAACCAATATTTTTCAAACACATGAATAAAAAGCACCATGGATAAAAGGTCTATTCAAAGAGCAAGATAGATCAATGTAGCAGAAAATAAAATGTTAATTGATATGGCTTCAGAGTCTATAATGTAATTACCTTTAAGAAACAACCACTTGTTAATTTGGGATGAGATAAAAAAGGGTCATGTGCAATTATCTCAAAAGGCCATTAAAATACTACTCTCCTCTCTAAAAACATATCTGTGTGAAATCCAATTTTCTTCATATATTCCACACAAAACACTATGTCACAGAGACTAAGTGCAGCAGCACATATGAGAATCTAGCTGTCTTACACTAAGTAATACATTAAAGAGATTTATTAATATGCAAAACTAACACCGGGGGATAGGGGAGGCTAGGGGACTGTCTAGGGCGGGGGGGAAAAATGGACACATATGTAATACCCTTTGTAATACTTTAAGCAATAAAGAAAAAAAAAAAAGAAAAAAAATATGCAAAACTAAACAAAAATATCTTGAACCTATAAAAACTTACTTGCATATCAACTTGCACATTTAAAATAATTATTCTTTTTAAAAGCTGGGCCATCCCATTCTTTCAATCTCTTAAATATTATTAGGTACATATTTAAGTAAATTAAATTAATTTTGCTTCTTAATTGTATATCATACTTTGAAAACACATGCCCTGGGGTATTACCAAACAATAACATTGTACACACTGGTATGGAAAAATTAAAATAGGTAATGAAATATTAACTTCAATTTTGGAAGGAGTAAGTATTTATGCTAGAGCCATATACTACCATTCAATTCACAGATCAACCAAAGTTTTTTTGGTGTCTACAAGAAAGCAATGAACTATAATCAATCCAAACTCCAGCACTAGGTCACCACTTACTAGTAAATCTATTGACTTCAAAATAACAGAAACAGTAGTCTTGTCAAAATAATCTATTTTTCCAGTGTATGTTTTAAATAATTATAAATTGCATTCTAAATATTATTTGTAACATATAAATGGTATAAAAATAATAACCATGCCCAGCTTCAAAAATAAAAAATATTACCTTTGAAATCCTGTGTAAACCAACTCCTTGTCTTGCCAGCCACTCTCCTGAATTTTGTATTTATCATTCCCTTTCTTTTCTCCAGTATTAACTTTTCATTTAATTAATATTACCTAATTACTCACTACAGAGTAAGTATATGATTTATGCCTTAAGGAATTCAGAGTCTGGGTAGGAACACAGGAATGCAAACAATCATTACAATAACCCATTCAAAGAATATAAGGCATTAAATGAGCACATAAAGAAGAAAAAAAAAGTTGTTAAATTCTGCATGGAGAAGACACGAACACTACACAGAGGAAGGTAAAAGCAGGGTGCATGGGAGGACACCCTCTGTTAATTCCAAACAGGAAAAAAAACTATTGCCAAAGGACAGAGATGAGAAAGTCGAATAATTCCAGAAACTATAGGTATGGCTAGCACACTAACTCAGGAGATGAGGCTAGAAATGGTGACCAAATCCTGATGAGAAATTTGAAGTTCTTACTCTAAGCAAAAAATACAAATAAAAGCTAGGTAGATAAATTGCTTTAGCATTCTGATTATTGTTGTTGTTGGGGGCTGGGGGGAGCCCCGCTGGCACCCGCCATGGGGCCTGCAGGCAGCTCCTGGGTTGAGCGTCTGCCCCCTGGTGGTCAGTGCACAGCATATCGACCAGTCATTCTGCTCTTCAGTCAATTTGCATATTAGGTTTTATTATATACGATATTCATAGCCCATGGTCACAGACAATAGTGTGGTAAAGGCCTGGGAGGGGCAGTTGTGGAATGGAGGGGATTTGGGGGTGCGGGAGAAGAGGGACATCTGTAATACTTTCAACAATAAAGATAAATTTAAAATAATAAAATAGGGGACTCTTTCCCCCTCCCCACTTGGGAGTCTGTGCTGTGAGATTATTTCCCCTTCTCCACGTGGGAATCTGTACTTGTTCTTCAATAAATTTCCAACTTTGCTATACCAAAAAAATAAAAATAAAAATAAAAATAAATAATAAAATAGTTGAAGAGTAGAAAGGTATTTTTTTAGGTGTCTTTATTTTTGTTGAGGATAGAAATATCATTTCAGAAAATAGTACTTTAATATTGAAAACAAAGGCCATTTTTATATACTTTTACAGCGATAATAAATACAAATTGGAATTTTAAAATACCTTTGGAAAGAATGATTAATTAAATTATTAACCCAGGGAACACATGAGTATGCAAGAATCCAGTGTCCTAGGATTAAAGACACAGTATTAGTTCTTTTTGAAATAGCCTTCTTACATAAAAATCAGTGGGTTTTAAATTAGGTCTTTTTCTCCCACTTTTCACTTGCAGCTCCTACTGTTTTGTTACAGTTTATTTTTAACCTCATAATCTGAAACATCTTAGACATAGGGTACAATAAAAAGTTCTATAAAGATTTGAGCCCAGCAAGGCTGGCTCAGTGGTTGAGCATTGATCCCTGATCCAAGAGATCACCAGGTAGATTCCTGGTTAGGGCACATGCCAGGGTTGTGGGCTCTATCCCCAATAGGGGGCATGCAGAAGGCAGCAGATGGATGTTTCTCTCTCATCGATGCTCCTATTTCTCTATCCCTCTCTTTTTCCCTCTTTCTAAAATAAAAACATTAAAAATAAAGATTTGGGGGAAAATGAATTAACTTTTGCTTTATACCAGTGTATAATTATGTACATAAATCAAGCCATCTTATTCACTACTGAAATGCTTAGTGGATACATATATCAGCAGGCACAAATACATAAATACAATTTTAGGTAAAAATAAAATGTTTCAAAAAAAAAATAAAATAAAATGTTTCATTTGTAAAACTGATATGTTGTTAAATAGTAAGGGGCCAAAATAGTGAGATAGTGAAGCCATCCAAAGCACAATTTTCCAGAACTCAAAATAAGATGAATGCTTGAAATAAGAGTAGAGGTGACAGGAACATGAAAAATCAAGATAGTTACATAGTTACATTCCCAGGAAAGTAGTAAAAACTAAATGATCTATCACATATAATGATCCTATATAATAAAAGCCTAGGTGGCGTCACACCTTTGCACGACGCCCTTGCACAATGTTATCACAAGATGGCTACCACAAGATGGCTGCGCACACAGCGGAGGGGGGCACGGTGGCCGCTCCGCACCATGAGGCCTGGGAGTCCTGCAGCTCCGTGTGGCACAGAGGAGGCCAGTCCTGGCGGAAGAGGCAGGCTGCGGCAGAGGAGGGCAGTTGTGGGTGAGCGGGCCAGCAGGGGAGGGCAGTTGGGGGCGATCAGGCTGGCAGGCAGAAGCGGTTAGGGGCAATCAGGCAGGCAGGTAGGCGAGCGGTTAGGAGCTAGCAGTCCTGGATTGTGAGAGGGATGTCCCAGATTGGAGAGTGCAGGCTGGGTTGAGGGACAACCCCGCCAACCCCAACCCCCGTGCACAAATTTTGTGCACCAGACCTCTAGTATATATACACAAAAGCCTAAGCGACCAAACGACCGAATGACTGGTAGGTATGACACACAATGACCACCAGGGGGCATATGTTCAACACAGGAGCTGCCCACTGGTGGTCAGTGTGCTCCCACAGCTAACCTGCCATGGCTGGCCAACCTCCCACGGTCCCTCCCCACAGCTGGCCAATGTCCTTCAGTCCCTCCCCCCAGACTGGGCAAGACAGCCTCGATTGCCAGCCAGGACAAGGGACCCCACCCATGCATGAATTCGTGCACCATGCCTCTAGTATCAGATAACCACTGCTTTTTAATTCTGTAAGATGGATTTGTTCATGTACAAGTAGTTGAAGAACCATGTATAGAAGCTGGAATGTAAAAGTACTTAAGCCAAACTTGTTCACCACAAATTCTTCTGCTATCACTGCTGATAGATATTAGAAAAGAATACAAATTATCCAGAAAAAAAGAAGTGTACACCCGCACCCCTACTGCAATACCGATGGATGAAAAGTGTGAGAACTTGCCTCTTTCTCAGTGTCTCTAGAGATACATGTCCACTGGTTCTCCTTCACACTGTACGCCCAGAAGTCAGCAAGATCTTGTGTTCCATCCCAGCCACCAAACAAATAAACGGTCTCTATGAAAATTAGAAAAATATGTGTAAAATGATAAATTTAAGGACAAAATATAAGTCTAGGCATCCAGACTTACCCAGTTGTCTCTAAAACCATTTAAAAAGGTACATCTAAATAAACTTAAAATTTTTAAACTTAAAATATTTCTAGACTAGTGTTTCCTAAACATGAGTATGTGGAAAAGCTGCTGTAGAACCACTATTTTGAGAGATTTATAAAAATACAGACAATGGCCGAAACCGGTTTGGCTCAGTGGATAGAGCGTCGGCCTGTGGACTGAAAGGTCCCAGGTTCGATTCCGGTCAAGGGCATATGCCTGGGTTGCGGGCACATCCCCAGTAGAAGATGTGCAAGAGGCAGCTAATCGATGTTTCTCTCTCATCGATGTTTCTAACTCTCTATCTCTCTCTCCCTTCCTCTCTGTAAAAAATCAATAAAATATATTAAAAAAAAATACAGACAATGAGGAGGAATTCCCTAAGATTCTGCTTCCATAGGTATTTAGTAGGTAAAAGAGAGTCTGTATTTTTAAAGTATCCATGGTGAATCTGATATTCAGCCAGTATAGGAGTTTCTGTGTTAGCCTACGAAAAATTTACATTTATCACCTTCTTAATAATGCAGCTTCAGACTGCAAAGAGAAAAAAGAGAAAGAAAAAAAATACCAAAGAAATATATAATGTAAAATATAATATAAAGACATCTAGCTATTTCTGGAAAAAAATCACATTATAACTGTTTTCTCTCTAATGTTAACACCAAAAACAATAATTAGCCGGAAGTTAAAGTTAGATATCTTAAGAATAAAGTGATGCATATGGCCTTGGTATTCCCATGGAAAATTGGGGAAATTTTTCCATATATACTGTGGTAGCTTTTAACTCCTCATAAGTCCACCTTTCAGTCATTTGTAGGTATCTTGAGAATTTGGTATCTTCTAACTCTGAAATATCTATTATATCCATAGACTTTATCCCTGTGACAAAACTGATTTCTTGCTCAGTGAAAAATGAAAATCTTTATACGTAACAATGTGTATTATCCCATTCTTTTTCTATAATAAGAGTGCCTTTCCTTTCTTCAAATACTTCCCCCTTTGTAAATAAATGTCTTATGTCTAATGGTTATACAAGCCCAGCAATTATTTTTTATAAATTTAATTAGACATCACAGGAAAACTGTAAAGCCATCTACTCTCTTAACTGACATGCCCTAGTCATATATATGAAGAGACTGCCATCTAAGTTATGCCCCACCATAAAGGGTTATAATTCAAAGTGCACTTGGAAATATTGTAATACCGTTGAAGAAGTGTCTTGCCATTCATAGAGTTGGGCTCTCTTCTAAGAGGTTTTTGCCATGTCATATAATTTCAAACTCTAAGTGAATTTTCTAAGTGAAACATCCCATTCTATGCCCCAAGAATCTTGGGAAATCAAAACAATACTTCTGGATAAGAATAGACCACTGGAACAGGACTGAGTTCTAGTGCTAACTCAGTGAAAGGTCACTTAACCTCACTGGTTATTAGTCTTTTTTATTTACAAAACTCTCAGTGTTGTGAAGTTCTTCAGATACAAGTTCATGAAAACATTCTGAAGGCTGTCAAGTATGAACAGCATTTCTACCTTTAAAACGCACAGAAATAAAAAATACTTGTGCCTGATTCCATGTCTAACTCAGTACCTGGAACACTTTGGCTCTGTACAAATGTGAACTACTATATCAGAACTACAACAATCGATTCCCATTAGTTAAGTAACATTCTGTTTCTGAAATGACACACAGTAATGCCCAGATACATAGAATTTTATAGGAAAAAAATTAAAGAATTTTGATCTGGCTTAAAAATTATTTGTCAAGGCCTCATTGTAAAGGCAGTTAAAACCCTGTTAAACTCTGAAGCCTAGAGAGGGCGGGTGTATATAACTAAAATAGCAATAGCAATTGACCTTTTGTTTTATACTGTTTCTGGCACCCTCTGGATAAGGTTATCCTGGTTCATTAACTTTAATAACCCTCCCTCTTGGACTCTGGGTTCTCAATGTTCTTTCTGAAAGCAGGTCTCTTTGTACGCATAAATTCTCACAGCAAAGAAAACCCACATTTCCACAACAGCTTCATTGATAGCTGAGCAAAATAAAATCTGGCACAGAGCAAGCATCCCAATGGAATTAATCCAAGATGTCATTCTTGTCCATGAATACTTTGTGGTCCCAGTTGAAGTTTAATAGTAAAATTGAATAAATCAGAGAGAAACAGGACCTTTTGACATACCTGAATGACGCATAACAAAAATTTAATTAAATCATCTAATTATTTAATTCAAATCATTCAGAGATGAGATATTATCTAGAAACAAATGGCAGCAAAAGTATTATTTAATGGATAAATAATATAAGAAACTTTAAAAAAGTATAGAAATAATTGGAGAACTGTAGTGAGAAGTTAAGAAAGTAGAAAAAAAACATTATTTGCAACAGGACAGTTTGGTTTACTGAATATCCATTCTCAAGCTTAAAAATTATACAACAATTCATGTACATCCCTGGGACAGTACAATCGTCCTTAAGCAGCAGCCCTCTTTTTATTTTTTCTTAAAGGAGAACAGGCTATAGAAGTTATCCATTTCTCCCAGCACTCAGAGGCATGTCTGGTCAATATTTTTTTAATACTAATCTGAATTGGCAAGGTACATTAGAGAATAATTTAAAAAAAAAAAAAGACAAGGGAAGGAACTAAGATGGCGGTTTAGGTAAACACCTGTACTCACCGCCTCCCAGAACCACATCAAAATTATAACTAAAATACAGAACCATCATTCAGAACCACCTGAAATCTAGCTGAATGGAAGTCCTACAACGAGAGAAGCAAAGAAGAAAGCACACTGAGGCTGGGAGGAGGAGCAGAGGCTAGACTGAGCTAGTCCAACACCCACATGCTGCGTTTTTTTCATCGGGAGGGATATCTCCAAGGAAGCGAGGGTCCCAGCTGCTCACCAGACCCCCAGCCTAGGGTTCCAGAGTCCCTATAACTTCAGGCTGTAAAAACCAGCAGGGATTGCAGCCGAGTGACATAAAGGCTGCTGGAGACCCAGGTGTTCCTCTTAAAGGGCCCATGCAAGAATTTACATGATCTTGCTTCCTCTGAGCTCCAGTACAGGACAGCAGCTTTAGGGGAATCCAGGTGCATATGGGGAGGAATTGGACTGTATGGCATAGGAGCAGGAACTTGGGTGTAGCTTCCTCCCACAAGGGTGCTCCCAGGGGTCACTGTTCCTGTGGGACCTCCCCCCATCGCAGAGCTGACTAGCAATCATATCTGAGTTTCCATCAGCTTGGCCCACACAGTTCTTTCCACCCTGGTGATTCCCTGAGACCACACCCAATCCAATTTGCAGCCCCAACCAAGTTGTTTGCAACTGCTTTTCCATATATGGTCTGTCCTGGCTCAGGCTTCAGACATTGCTAAAAACTCTTAAACAAGCAGCAGCTGGCATCACCATGCCCCAAACCAATTAATAAAAAGTCCAAGACCCGGCACAAACACCAGGATGCCTTGCTTCATAGCTGGTCCTCACCCAGGCACTTCTAAGCCCAATACAAGTAGTAGCCATCTGCAGATGTCACTGTAGCTCCTGCTAGTGGCCTTAGGCAGTGCCTGACTTTGCACCTCCTGGGAGGCCTCAGAGTCAGTGCACCCAATGGACAGCTTCGGACCATACCATATTACAACTCTATGTATCCACAAGCAGCACGCTCCAGGGGCAGACTCAATGAGCACCAAAGCCCCAATGAAGCAAGTCATGCTCCAAAGCGTGTCTCCTGCACAGCAGCTCTTTTATTGTAGACACAGCTGGTCCTCACAGCCAATTCCTCCTAGTGACACCAATGGCAATCAAGGCTCAACTACAAGAAGACTGTACACACAGCCCACACAGGGGCACACCTAGAGTGCCCAGCTCAGGTGACTGGGGAGACTGAGCCACTAGGCCCTATAGGACCCCTAATACAAAGGCCAGGCCACTCTACCAATTCCAGGAGACATAACAGCTCTACCTAATACATAGAAATAAACACAGGGAAGCAGCCAAAATGCAGAGACAAAGAAACATGTTAAAAATGAAAGAAATGAAAGCAAGCAAAATACTGGATATAGAGTTCAAAACAATGGTTATAAGGTTAGTCAAGAATCTTAATGAGAGCTTCAAGGGACTTAATGAGAGCATCAAGGGTTTTAGTGAGACTTTCGAGGATCTTAGTGAGAATGTTAAAAACATGAAAAAGAACCAGTCAGAAATTAAGCATACACTAACTGAAATAAATAATAATTTACAGGGAATCAACAGTAGAACAGAGGATTCCAAGAATTAAATCAACGATTTGGAATATGAGAAAGCAAAAAACACCCAATCAGAAGAACAAAATGAAATAGAAAATAACCCCAAAACATGAAGATAGTAAGGAGCCTCTGGGACAACTTCAAGCATACCAATATTTACATTATGGGGTTGGAGACGAGAGAAAGCAAGATATTGAAAAGCTATTTAAAGAAATAATGACAGAAAAATTTCCCTACCTGGTGAAAGAAATAGACCAGGAAGCCCAGAGAGTCCCAAACAAGAGGAACCCAAAGAGGCCCAGGCATCATAATTAAAATGCCAAGGATTAAAGGCAAAGAGAGAACCTTAAAAGCAACAAGAGAAAAGCAGTTATTTACCTACAAGGGAGCGGCCATACGACTGTCAGCTGATTTCTCAACAGAAACATTGTAGGCCAGAAGGGAGTGGCAAGAAATATTCAAAATAATGAAAAGCAAGGATCTACAACCAAGGTACTCTACTGAGCAAAGCTATCATTTAGAATTGAAGAATACAGGGAATTGACAGTAGAATAGAGGATTCCAAGAATTAAATCAACATTAAAGTGCTTTCCAAACAAAACAAAAAAAATAAAGGAGTTTATCACCACCAAATCAGTATTATATGAAATGTTAAAGGGTCTTCTTTAGGAAGAAAAAAATAAAATATATGAATAAAATAGCAATAAATACGTATCAGCAGTTGTATCTAAGAAACAAAATAAACAAACAAGCACTATAATAGACAAAACAAACTAATGAATCAGAGGCATGGAAACATGGAACAGACTAATGAATCTCAGAGGGAAGGAGATAGGGGTGGGGGAGAGAGGCGAGAAGAGATTAACCAAAGATCTTATATGCATATATGTATTACCTATGGACACAGACAATAGGGTGGAGAAGGCCTGAGATGAGGTGGAAACCAGGTGGAAGGGAGCAATGGGGGAAAAAAGAGGGACATCTGTAATACTCTCAACAGTAAAGATTTTTTTTAAAAGAGTCCCTATCCTCCAGGAGCTTACACTCAAATCAACAATATAAAATAAGTATACAGCCCTGGCTGGTGTGGCTCAGTTGACTGAGCGTCATCCAATGCACTGAAAGGTTGCCAGTTCAATTCCTGGTCAGGGCGCATACCCAGGTTGCTCGTTCAATCCCCAACTGGGGCAAATAGGGGAGGCAACTAATCAATGTTTCCCTCTCATATCAACATTTATCTTGTTCCCTCTCCCTCTCCCTTTCTCTCGCTGTAAAAAAAAAATAAATCAATAAAAACGTATTTTTAAAACAAGTACATAAATCACCATGATTGCAGGGTAGATAAGTGCCATCAGAAAGGTTTCATGGTAACAGTGGTATTTGCATCACAAGGTGGCTTTGTTGACAGAATGGGGGACAAAAAAGAGGACATTTCAGCAGAGTAAAAAATAAAGGTACAGAGACAGAAAAACACAAAAAGTGTTTTAAAAGACATGGACTCTTAAGTCAGACAGGTCTTGAACAGATTTGTAGCTGTGTGATCCCCACCAAATTCCTTAACCACTGGTTTCCTCATCTATAAAATGGCATCCAGTCCCTATCTCGTAAAGCAACTGTGAGACTTAACTAATGAATGCAAAGTGGTAAAAACTGTGTAATGAATAAGTGCACTGTTCAATTTAAAAGAAGAACACAGAAGGTAATAAGGTTAAAAAGACAGGCAGTGGCCAGAACATGGAAGGGTTTAAATGAAAATATAGAAACAAACTAAGAACTTGATGCCACAGACTTTGGAGTAGCTACAGAAGATTTTAGGCAGATTTAGCATGGTCAGATCACAACTTGCAGCATATGGGACTGACTGAAAATGAGGAGCCAATGAAAGAAAGGAATTGGATTTAAACTGACCAATAATAGCATATGTTCAAAATTTTAAAGCAATTTCATTCTAAGAGATTATAAATGATTCAATCATCAATCAATCAATAAATCTCTCATTACTTAGGCCACAAATCTAAAATTCAACCATATTCTTTGGTACAGGTCTTTTAGGTAGCAGTATGGAATAAACCCTACAGCTACCTAGTGCCAGGAGTACTAGTCTACGTTACCTTATGTACACTAAAAATACAGTAGAGATGTTAACACATCAGTGTCTTCACACCATTTTCACAAAGAAGCAGGCTTTTTATTTTAAGAGCCCGAATGCAATTATCTATCCTATTCTGATTTTTAATGGTAAAACAGACTGTGCTGATTGCATTATCCTCCACAAGATGGCACACTATTTTTGTAGTTAAATTCATTTTTCCTGTTTGAAACAGTACAGAATACATACACTATGGCACTAACACAGCATGAGCCCAATATTAGATAAAATTCTTGTGTCAAACAAAAGAAGTATGAGAAGTGTTAACAGGCTAGTGAAGGAGGTTATCTTAATTCTTAGTTTAATATAGACACTGAGAGGGGGGAAAAATAAAGTGGAAAATGCAGTTTTAAGAAATGCAAATTATATTTAAGATAAAAATGAAACACTGTCAGAATATTTAATTTAAAAGTTTAATCCTTTTAAAAATGCAATTAGGATGGACATGAGAATATTTGAATAGAGCAATAAAAAAGAAGGGGAAAGATGTTTTATAAGCTTCAGCCATTTCCTTGAACTCACAGGACCCAGCAGATTATCAACTGTATTCATCCACCTCCCCTTTTAAAACAAAGTTATGATTTAAAAACTATCTAGATGACACTGATCTTTTTAGCGAATTCAACACAGTTATTTTCCCAGCTAAAAGGTTGTATTTTCTATCTATGACAGTAAACATTGTATTCTTAATTAGGCTATATTTCAGAACTCCTTTGTGATAATAGTATATATGCAGCTACAGATCTATAGCCTTATGAATATATTTGTAATTCACAACAAAAACCCATGTTCACCTACTTCCTTCAAAGGTTTCTTTAAGGAACATTAGGAAAACCAATTATGTGGCCCTGTGTTTAAAAAAATGGCACTTGTATAGAATTAATATAGAATAGTCAAAAGTGCAGCTTTCCATAGAAGGGCTCTTCCAAATGACAAGAATCACCCCCTCAAACTTCTTTTGTAGCTATCAAATACTGGGGTTTTGCCTGGGTCTTACTATCTATTCTGATTGAGAGAGGGAAAAAGGCAGGCATTATAGGTTCTCAAAATTTAGTGCAAGTTACATAACAAAGAAACTTTCTGGTAGAATGAACATTTAAATTTTCATCTGTACAGACTTGAACCCTGAAACAAAATAGACATGCCTTTTCTCTCTTTTTATTCACCTAATTTCCTCAGAGTTGAAACCCAATTCAGAGTTTAAGCATCTAATAAGTGGAGAGGTACAGGTACAGAGATTATAATAAATGAAACTGACATATACATCCAGTAGTACAAAATACTAGATTCCTTCTCTACCATGGTATAAATGATAGAATTCACTTAGGAAGAAAGGAAGGTTTGAAAATTAAATAGTAACATTTATGTCATTATGTGCTTTTTTATTTTTTTTTCTTCATCATCATGTACTTTTTAAAATGGTAACTCTAGTCCTAGAGCTGCAGCAAAATGGGGAAAAAAACTATATACTAAAAAAGAAATAAAATTTAGGTATTATTAAGTATTTAATATTTAAGAAAACAAGATATATGAAATGCTGTGAAGCCACTTTAAAAAGATGAACTTTACGAAGTTTTACTCTAGTGAAGGTGTTCTTAATTTTTTGAGTCAAAAGTCCCTTTGATGATCAGAATTCATGGATTCTCTTCCCATAAAAATATACAAACAAAATTTGTATATAACTTCAACAGATTAAGAGCCTTCATTCTGGAAACCTTCGGAATGCATACTTAAAATAACAACTGGGCTTCTCTACACTCTATTTTACTCCTTAGGTACCAACTTCATAAAGATGAAACTTCCAGGTTCTTCAAATTCTACTTGGGAAAATCATTCTTCATTACTAACTCTACCTACACATTATCAACAAAATTACTAAATGGGGTTTAATATTTTTTTCTAAAAATCTTAAAAGTATTATGGCTTCCCTTACTTTCTAAAATTAGACAACATATATAAAAGATGAGACAAATATACCAAAATAATACTGGGTGAGTTATTCTCACCCCCCCCCCCCCAAAAAACTGCTTTTCAAGTTATTTTAAATTGTTTTTCAAAATTTTTAGTTATTTAAAAATATTTCCACCGTGAGATTCTGTCAAAAACCACAGGACTAATTAGTATATTCTGCATATTAATATGCTGCATACAAATTACATAAATAACACATACTTTACATATAAAGTACATTATTTCTTATAATTCTCAGTATAGCTTAATTTATTATTCCTATTTTTATCAAAATTATTAGAACTCATTCAAGATCAAACAAAAAGTCAGTGGTGAAGTCAGGAGGATTAAAACCCAGATATGTCACACACACACACACACACACACACACACACACACACACACACACACACACACACGCCTTTCCTACAAACTCAATCCCCAAACACTATATTTGGTTGTTAAACAAGTAAGACTGGAATAGAAAAGGTTCTTTTAAATATTTACAAAAATACAATCATTTTGAAGATGATTAAGATCAACCTGATTAAGCCCTGGCCGGCTTGGCTCAGTGGATAGAGCGTCAGCCTATGGACTGAAGGGTGCCTCGGTTGCAGGCTAGATCCCTGGTCCTGGTGCGGGAGACAACCAACTGACGTGTTCTGTGTGTCTTTCCCTCTCCCTTTCACCCTCCCTAAAAATCAATGGAAAATATCCTTACGTGAGGATTAACAAAAAAGAAAACACTAAAATACTAATAGGATACAGAATGGTGACAGAAAAGAATATAGACAGCAATGGTTAGCTGAAGGAAAAGACTGGGAATGACAAGATATAAAAGTTACTGGATTTTTCAATAGCATTATTTTTTACTTTTGTTTTTTCTTGATCATAACAGATTCCTGGATTACCCAGACTCAGAACCAGACACCTGTTTAAACTTAACCTAAACCATAATTGCAGTCTTGTGAAAGTTCAAAAATCTTTCTCTGACCTGTCCTAGGGCATCTTTCCTTACATTTCTCTCTGCTTCCATACAACTGAATTCTCAGAAACTGCACTCCTGCCCCACCTCACGCTAGACCCCAAACCTAATTGCACCACCAGTTCCTCCTCCTCAATCCACCAAACACCCCCTGCCGCCCCCGACACACACACACTCCCAACTCAATTTTATTAGAGAAAACTTTTAAGATTTTGGTGACAGAAG
Organism: Myotis daubentonii; assembly: GCF_963259705.1. NCBI lineage: Eukaryota > Metazoa > Chordata > Mammalia > Chiroptera > Vespertilionidae > Myotis > Myotis daubentonii. The sequence continues at coordinate 25,039,864 of NC_081849.1, read as the reverse complement.
ACTCATGTTACAAAGTGTGCATTCTGCCATTTGCTGGCTCCACTACCATTTAGCTCTACGTTTTTCCTTGTCCCCTTTCTCTGGTCTTAAAAGTTCTCATTGCACTGCAAAGAATAGTTCCTTCTATAATCAGTTCTCCTAGGCATTTTAGGCTGTACCCCATGCACCTTCACAAATAATAATTCCTTTCTAAAAGGAATGCTGGTGAATAAAATTTTCTACAACTGCATTTTAAAGTAGAACATTTTAAACCACTAGGTAACTACCACGCAGACATAACAAAGGCATTATAAGTTCCATTATATTTTCAAAAGAGTGTGAAAAAAATCTACTGGAGATAATCTAAACACAAATTTTCATCAAGTATTTAATTGTTCTAGATTAAAAAACATTTGTACATAAATCTGATTCTTTAAGAAATAAGCACACGTATATTTACTGGACTCTCGGGTAGAAAAAAGATGCGTAGATGCCTAAGATTCTACAACTGAGTCAAACCTATTTCTGTGGGAAGAAGAAGAGGGGCCAAGATCAGGAAAAAAACTCCCTAGGCCTTGAAATGAACCTTTTCCAAAGAGACCTAATAATACTGCTAAACAAGTTCACAGGTTACTATATGAATTTAGCAGTTAATTTTAAATAAAATACGTTTTCTCATCTTGTTATTTACAAAATATTTGTGAATATAAATATAAATTAATGTCTAGATTATCTGCATTGAAATAATTTTTACTCTTAATTATTTTATGTCAACAAAAATAACTTATTTATTCCTAAAGTACTATGAGTGAATGAATATTGGCACTGTATGTAGTAAAGAGTTCTAAAATCAGATAATAAAGTCAAATTAAACTAAATTTTTGGTATTATTTGCTTTTAAATTATACTAAATTTTTGGTATTATTTGCTTTTCAATATGGTAATTTGAAACTTATGATAATTTTAGCATTAAACTCTAAATATAATGGTATTTAAGCTGTCCTAGCCTATAGTAACCTAAGAAAAAATTTCCATACCAAATTATAGAAAATTTAAGAGGAAGCAAAAAAGAATAAAGTAAATGATTCATAGGCTTGTGAACAGTGTTTGGCAATTGATGGATCCAACAATACTTAATTAGTCCAACAAGACTAATTTGATAGTCTCTCCCTCTAAAATATATCTTAAGTGTCTCCTTCATTACTATAATTCCCAGAGTATGACATTAAATTATAAATGCACTGAAAATCCAGAAATACATCAAAGTTTACTATGAAAATCAAATACAAATACACGCCCCCACCCCACCCCCCCATCCCCCCTGCCACACACACAGCTATAAAAGGCTACACATGACATTTCTTTTAGGTTATTTAATTTCATTTGTTCAGCAGCCTCTCCTCTCATGGGTTACTACCTAGTTTAGATTATACCTGTGGCTAATGCCTATTTTCTTTGCTCCTTGGTATGGGTATTCACATTTAACCTTTGGAATGAAGGGAAAGTAAATTCATGTTTACCTGATATTTAAAAATGCATGAATTTATTTTAAAATTTGCTTTCCACTGCAAGTATCCCTCACCTGTTTGAACATCAATAACCATCTGATGGCCTCCTCTCATTCCTGGTCGGTTATCTTCTCCATCACCTGAGGTAGAAATAATATTTCCTTTTAAAGGAAAAACAAAGAACAACCACAAACCCAAAGTAACTTTATTCATAAGCATGTAATGACTAGTGAAAATAACACAAACTTATTCTTTTAATAGTAAGTAAAAAAGATTCAAAAGAAATAATATGACACATAGGTATGTTTATAATAATTATCTTGCTCTTTTTTCCAATTGCTTTCAGGCTATTATTGCAATTGGAAGCTATTTCCAATGTATTTATGACCAATGTCATAAGTCAGCAATAATATAGGGTATTCCACAAAAACCTCAGACAAGAAAACTCTAAACTCTGAAGTGACAAAGTGAAGTGGGAAACAATTACAGAATTACTAGTAGATATCAGGTCTATTATCCCGGCACAGCTTATAAACAGAATAAGCAGTTTTAAAGTTCACAAAGCTACTGAAAATTAAGATTTTTATCAAGTTTTATACTCTTGATAATTTTCTTATTTTGTTAACTTTGTGCCAGTATTTCAGAAAATAGTTCCACATAAAAGACCACCAATTTTATATGAGCACTGACTGAGAATACTAAGATTTGCTTTTCTTTTATTGTTATTTCCATTACAAAGCTTAATAAGTATGTTTAAATATAATCAGTGAAACTTTTAAACTTCTGTAGGAGAAAACCAGTGCTAAACTTATATCTAATCTTACTTTATGCAAAATTTTATATAAATGAAGACATAACTTCATTGCAATGGTTCAATAGGTTACAGGATTCTAATATCTTACTTGATATATAAACCAGGGAACACAAAGTTTTCTTTATACTCTCATATTAATGGAAATATATACTACTTTGGCTAATAACTTTCCTTGTATTAGCTTTTGCCTATGTAAAATAGGAAACATGCAATTTTTTTACTAATTTCACAGGGAGAGTATGAAAAAGACTAAAATATCATTTGCAACAGCATGGATGGACCTAGAGAGCATTATGCTAAGCGAAATTAGCCAGTCAGAGAAAGATAAATATCACATGACCTCACTCATTTGTGGAATATAATGAAGAACATAAACTGACGAACAAAAACAGATCCAGAGACAGAGAAGCATTGATAAGACTGTCAAACCTCAGAGGGAAGGTAGGGGAGGGTGGGGGTAAGGGCATGAGTGGGAGGATGGGGGGCAAAAAAGGGATAAGGACACATATGTAATACCTTAATCAATAAAGAAAATTTTAAAAAAAGAATGTTGCCAAAGAAGGAGACATATATGTAATACTTCAAACAAAAAATTAAAAAATAATAAAAACAATTAAAGAAGAATTAAGTAAATTTTAAAAAGTGCATTTCTCTGTTTTTCTTATAGTTATAGCTGAACATATACCTAAGTGGCCAATGCAATGTAATATTAGTGGAAATTAATTACTGGAGAATTCTAAAGAAAGGGGTGCTTCTCTCCATTCTGCTACTTGTAATGTAGATACAATGGCACAGCTGTGAGAATAAATATTTCACCTTAGTGAGGACAAAGGGGAAATGTGGAAGTAGTTGTATTGTCTTAATTTACCACCTTTTGGGTATTTTTTTTACATGAGACAGAATTAAAATTCTACGTTGTTTAACCTTTTATTTCAGTGTATGGAAAGACAAAATGAATTCTAACTTACACTGACGAAAGAATAAAAATAAATAAAATGTCAGTTCTTATATAAAGAATAAAATGCAAAACTGAAGTTTTTCATTACTATGATACTCAAGAGCTAATCATTCAAAAGTTCTCTGCAAATTCTTTCTCCTTTCTAATAGTTAGGTTTAGATTTTGCAGCTCATTATCATTGAAGTTTTGTCCTTTTCTTTTTTCACCCAGTCAGTAATGCCACTTGATAGAACAGATTAAGAAAACATTGAAATAAATTTATTGTATGTTTGTACTTTATATATTTAATACATTAGTTTTCAAATACACAATTATGTTTGCTGTAACATCTGCTTCTTTGAATAAAATTACCTCATATACAACTGATAAAAATAGGAGAACTAATACTCCTATAATGCAGAAATTATGGGTGCTCATAGCAATTTTCTCCAGTATATTAATGTTTAACACTATCAGAAGAAAGTTTTCTCATAGTTAAAGAGAAGACCTTAGCAATCAATAAATGATGATCATAGGAAAAAGCTGAATATCTATGGAACTGCCTTCCTTCTTTTTTAAAAAATATATTTTTATTGATTTCAAATAAGGGAGAAGGAGAGATAGAAGCATCAAAGATGAGAGAGAATCACTGATTGGCTGCCTCCTGCACACTCCCTACTGGGGGTCGAGCCTCCAACCCAGGCATGTGCCCTGACCAGGAATCAAATCATGACCTCCTGGTTCATAGTTGACACTCAACCATTGAGCAACATCAACCAGACACAACTGCCTTCCTTTAATGCAAGTAGTTGCATTAGAGAATTGCTACACTTTCTACTATATTAACCATCTGGCAGAGTAATGAGTGCAGATGGGGTGACTTCCTCCACCTGAAAAAATAGGTTAATGCAGAAGACTACACCCTGAATCAGATTTCAAGTTTTGATTAAAACAGTCTTTATTAAAAACAAATGCTTTCTAGGTTCTACAGTTATAAGGAGAAAGCATGAGCCCCAGGATTTAAGGCTCCAAACTCATTTTGATGCTCAATGTAAGTGCCTGCAAAGATTTAACTATATTAATATTATTTATTTTTATTAGGATTACTACTCTCATTTTTATTAGTATCTGGTTATAAAGTTCCATAGATCTAGAATGGTATGACCCATTTCTATTTTTCTCATAAGCCCTATTAGCTTTAGTGAAAACTGCCCAATCTTCTGTGATAGCAGTAAAACAAAAAGATTTAACCCGAAACCTTTTGGCTCAGTGGATAGAGGGTCGGCCTGCAGACTGAAGGGTCCCAGGTTCGATTCCGGTCAAGGGCATGTGCCGGGGTCCAGCCCCAGCGGGTCCAGGGGTCCCCAAAGGTGTGGACGGAGTCAGCGAAGAAGGAATGACACGGAGACAGCGTTCAGTTGATCAGCAGCCTAGCCAGGATCTCCAGAAAGGTTCTGCTTCGGATCTCCAGCGAGGTTCTGTAGCCATGTTTCCTCGCTAGGTTCTCCAGCCAGGTTCTGTCTGAGATCTCCAGCCAGGTTCAGTCACCAGGTTCTAGTCAGGCTCTCTTGCCAACCTCTGCAGTCAGGTTCAGTCCAGGATCCCTTGCCATGTTCTCTCCAGCGAAGCTCCTCCATCTCCTGGTTCCCTGTAGGTTCTGTCTCTCTTGGTCCTGTCTTCTGAGTTCTGACTTCTAAGTTCTGTTCTAAGTTCTGTCTTCTTGGCTCTCTTCTTAAGTTCTGTCTCTCTCTGTCTTGTTACATCTGTATTTATACCAGTTGATTCAATCCTATCAATCTCTATTACAAAGGTTAGGGCGTTTCTTATCTCCATTCCAGGGAGTAAAGATTATGCAGCTTAAGCATGATTGTTTGTAGTTAAAGTGATTAATTACCCGCCTGGCACTTAGTTAAGGGGTTTTATTCCCTCCCTAACTTCAGGGGAAAATCCCTACCTGGGGAAACAACCTTTCTCGGAGAGGTGACCTTGGTTAAAACACAGCGCCAAGAAGGTGAGCAAACATATTAAGAACAGTATGCCATATATGCCAGGTCCCTTGACAGCAAGGATGGACCGGCTCCCGGCAGGCATGTACCTGGGTTGCGGGCATATCCCCAGTAGGAGAGGTGCAGGAGGCAGCTGATCGATGTTTCTCTCTCATCAATGTTTCTAACTCTCTATCTCTCTCCCTTCCTCTCTGTAAAAAATCAATAAAATATATTAAAAAAAAAAAGATTTAAAAGAAAAATTTAATATAATAAACTAAGTCTGCCACCTACTTAAGGAACCTACATCTTCTTTTATTATTTTTATTTTATTATTTTTTAAATTAATTTCTTTTTTTATTGTTTAAAGTATTACATATATTTCCTTCCCCCCCCCCCTCCCTGGCCACTCCCACCCCCCAGGACAAGCCCCTACCGTCTTCTTTTAAACCCTGCTTTTCATTAACAGAGCACTTTGAAACTTGAGCTACCTAGGGAAAAAATGAAATCAAGACATTACAGCAAAAGCACCCACACCTAGAAGATAGGGCTAACCTTTGGTGCTTTTTGGAATGATCTGACTCCATCGTGGCTTATATTCCTGTTGACTGATGTACTGATTGAACAATCCATCTGCAATAGCAAAGAATGAGAGAGAATTACAACTTAACCAGCTTACACTTTTTATTACAGCAAAAAAGGCAAAAATGTAGAAGCCTACATTAAGGGAAATTGTTAATATATCATTATTAGCACATTTTCATAAAATATATCACTGCAGTTTTCATGCTACCTCAAATATAAAAAGTATTGGTTGAGCCCTAACCGGTTTGGCTCAGTGGATAGAGCGTCAGCCTGTGGACTGAAAGGTCCCAGGTTCAATTCCATTCAAGGGCATGTATCTTGGTTGCGGGCAAATCCTCAGTAGGGAGTGTGCAGGAGGCAGCTGATCGATGTTTCTCTTTCATCGATGTTTCTAACTCTCTATCCCTCTCCCTTCCTCTCTGTAAAAAAATCAATAAAATATATATATTTTTTAAAAAGTATTGGTTGACAAAATCATGTAAAGAAATTGTCTGGAAGGCAGTTCATATTAAACTTCTATCCTTTCCCATTTTGTCACTACTATACAAGAAAACTAGAGAAGAAAATGGAAGCTCCACCTACTTTGGTTTAGGCCCTATATCTTCAGGAGAAAAACAAAACAAAACACTATTCCGCTGAAGTGAAAATTCCATTTGTATAGTTTTCTTTGAGTATAAAACTACATAGAGATCAAAGTATCAGTAATAGTTATTAATATGTTTATTGAACACTTAATAAAATTAGAAGTCATGCTATCTTACACACCTGATTTAATTCTAAAAACAACCTTATGAACAAGGCGTTATCATCTCCATTTTACAGATGGGGAAATGGAGAAATTAAGAAATTTAACCAAAAGCACATCTTCTAACCTAGATCACATATGAACAAATTCTTAATTTACTTCTTAAGAGAAATTGTTATACTAGTTACTGTAATGGTCATGGAGATTGAACTCCCCACATAAATATATCCTGCCCCAAATAATTATCAATCCCTAATCCCATGCCTCTCAACAAAGATTAAGAAAGATATGAAACACAATACTGGCAGTGAACCATGAGGATTTTTTGAGGGGACTTCTAGGAAATGTTCCCTACTTCTACACAGACGTACAGAGAAGAAAAATCTACTTTTATCCTTCTAAAAATTTTCATATCTGCATGCAATGTACACAATTTCTACAGCCGATCTGTAGAGGTATGAAAATGAAGTCAGTTCTATGATGATAATAAAGCAGACAGAGATAAAGAAACTGGATCACTGAATCAAACAACCATGAAACTACCTATGGACTTCTTGTTATGTGATATAATAACAGTTCCTTACTTTTTAAACTATGATTTTCATTTACAGGAGCCCAAATAGGTTATAATTTATAAAGTTACCTTTACGATAAATTCTTTCATTTGACTCTGATTTCAATCTGAATAAAGATTTTCCCTTTTGCTTAGTCACTGAGAGCAAATACTTTCCCAAAGAACTTACAAGTAAAACTGTCTGTTCTCCATGATTTGTATACTTGCTAGGGACTGTGTAATATACAGAAATCTCCCTAATCTCTTTTTCTGGCTAATCATGAAGCTGAATTATAACCACACCATTACACTTTCAAGTCTTTCCAGATGGCTTTAATGGAAACTTCCATATATATATACACTCAATTTTTTCTTTTTCTTTGCCTTTTGGACTTTTCAAAATTCCTTAAAAAAGAAAGTTCTAATATTCTTTCTTTCTTTTAAAATTAGTACTCATAAATTAGCATTTATATTTTGTCAAAGTAAGAGGAACAAGTAGATTCACAATTTATTTTAGTGAGAAAATTTCTATAATATAATTTACTCCCCGTAGGCTTTTCTGATAATTCTTGCCCCATTGAGCCTATTTTAACCAAGTCTCTTCCCTTATTACCAGAGCTGGATATCCTTTTTTCAGATAAAATGTTGTGGAACTCTTAATAATAGTAAAGATAAGATTATAGTAAAAATATTAATTGTAAATTTAAAATTATATGGAAATAAAACAGTAATTAAATTTTTTTCAGTTTTGAGAAAGGCACATAAAAGTTAAATACTCTTTCATCCAGGAAGGAGGACTGGATGAAAGATGTGAAGGGATTAGCCAAAGAACATATATGCATAACCCATGGACATAGACAATAGTACACAGACAATAGTGTGATGATGGCCGGGGGTGGAGGGGTGGGGGTGAGGGAGAGGTTGGGTGGAAGAGGACAGAGTAGGGAAAAATGGGAACATCTGTAATAGGGTCAACAATAAAAAAAAAATTTAAATACTCCTTTTAAACAGAGAAAATAAAATTATTCAATAAAGACAATGATTTTAAAATATACACTAATTCTATAATAATAGCTAATGAAGAGGAGAGAGAAAAAGTAAAAGATGGGAATATATAGAAAATATATAGTAGAAAAACTGAGGGAGATAAGCAAATTGCACACATGAAAAATACAAAGCAGCCAAAACCGGTTTGGCTCAGTGGATAGAGCGTCGGCCTGCTGACTGAAAGGTCCCAGGTTCGATTCCGGTCAAGGGAATGTACCTGGGTTGCAGGCACATCCCCAGTAGGAGATGTGCAGGAGGCAGCTGATCGATGTTTCTCTCTCATCGATGTTTCTAACTCTCTATCTCTCTCCCTTCCTCTCTGTAAAAAATCAATAAAATATATTTAAAAAAAAAAAAGAAAAAAGAAAAATACAAAGCAAAAAATAAAGAAATGTATAAAAGTAATAAATTTCACATTATTTAAAAGTAACCAATTACCATATTACTTATCTCCCATAATAGTTACACAACTTTAAATAAGTCAATTAAGTTCTTTATCTGAAAAAAAATGGTGTTTAAGAGTTGGATAGAGCCAGAAGTTCCTTCCAAATGCAAGCATTTTAGAACTTTACCATAGTTAGAACCAATATACACTGAGTGGCCAGATTATTATGACCGGCCAGATTATTATGACCACCCCATCAGTACTTCGCTGGGCCACCTTTTGCCTTCAATACTGTGGCGATTCTTCTTGGCATTGACTCCACGAGATGTTGAAAAGTGATGAGAGGAATCTGACACCATGCCTGATGAATAGCACTGTCCAGTTCTGTGAGGTTTGATGGTTGTGGAACCAGCTGCCTGATGGCTCTTTTAACTTCGTCCCACAAATGCTCAATTGGATTGAGATCTGGTGATTGTGGGGGCCACCTAAGCAAGGTAAAGTCTCCCTCATGTTCTTGAAGCCACTCCTGCACAATACGAGCACCATGGCATGGCGCATTGTCTTGTTGGAAGAAGCCGTCTCCATTGGGATACACCATCAGCATGATAGGATGAACTTGATCAGCAACGATACTTAGGTATGTTGTGCTATTCAGACGTTTGTAATGATCTGGCCCTCTAGTAACTTCAGCGCAAAATTATAGCTAATTTGCCTACAAATGTCAGGTGATCATAATAATCTGGCCACTCAGTGTATTTATTGAAACTCTGTGTGTCTGGCTGGTTCTACCTTATGTTAATCTTAGGAGAGTCTCTATCTCCTTTTTTCCCCTTATGCCTTCTATAACTACTCTGAGAGAGAAATCACAATCCCACTGGGGAAAATTCTGCGAATTCTCCAAAAGGACTGACCACAGAAACAGCTCTCATCAGATGAAGGGCCCCATCTCCAATCTTAGGTCATTCTGAACACTGCAGGTAAAATTCATTTTCAATTCTATAATTGCTTTTTCAAACAATCTTAGCCTCACTCTTAATGACCTGAAGAGCTTACAAATACTCTACCCATCAAGACCTTCATTCTATTTTTCTCCTATCAAAGACAACTGTCCTAAGAAAATACTGTCAGTAATTTTCAAAGTAAAAACAAGCAAACTCTCAAACATTATATAACTTCTATAAAATAATTTTTTAAATATACACACAACTCACAGATGGCAAAAATTCAACACTGACATACATCAAAAAGTTAAAAGTGATTTTGTTTGACAAGATTAGGGTGATTTTTAACTTGGGGGTTTCTTCTTTGTACTTTTATGTTGCCCCAATTTTTTGTATCAAACACTATAATTACCAGAAGGAAAGCCACAAAACAACCAGATATATGGAACTATTTTCTGAACCTTAGGAAAACTTTGTAACATAGTTATTACCAATATTAGTCATTTCACATATTTTGTTACCCCTGAAATGCCTATTCTTGCCAGCTCACTAGACACAGCTGTTTCTATAAGCATTACTTTGTACACTGACATGAGCTTTGTTTATTGTTTGTTTTAATCCTCACCAAAAGGTATGTTTTTATTGAGTTTTTAGAGAGGGAGGGAGAGGAAGACAGGCAGAGAGAGAGAGAGAAAGAGAGAGAGAGAGAGAGAGAGAGAGAGAGAGAGAGAGAGAGAGAGACATCAATTGGTTGCTTCTGGTACACAGCCCGACAGGGGATTAAACTCACAACCTAGTTACGTGCCCTGACCAGGAATGGAACCCGAAACCTTTTGGTACATGGGACGACACTCCAACCAAGCCACAGGGCCAGGGGACATTAGCTTGTTTAAACAAGGATAAAGTATATGCTCAAATATGCCCAAAGGATTTACAATCAGGATTGCAGAAGATATTACTTTTAAAATTTATAGTATTAAGTACCCCAAACAGAAAACATTAGAAATTATGATCTTACTCTAAGTCAATAAAATTAATCTTCTTCTGAATAATGATAGTTAATAGTGTATAACCAGAAATACTCAGTATATCAAATGCTTAGAACAGAAAAAAAGGTAGGGGGTGGGAAAGTTTCCTAGCCACATGGTTGTCATTTCCTCTAAGTCATCTTAATGTTACTAAGTTCTCCTTTCAATAAAGCACATTCCTAGTACATAATGGCACCCTGACAAGTCTACCAGTCCACACAAAATATAGTGGGGCCTGAATTACAAGTGTCCTGACTAACGAGTTTTTTGAGATACCAGCTGTCTCTCTGCCGATTTTTTGCATTGAGTTGACAGAGTAATTTGAATTAACGAGCTCCTTATCGGAAGGAATTAAACTCGTAAGTCAAGGCCCCACTGTAGTCACCCAAACATTTAAAAATATTGTTTTGAAAACTTTTTAATTTGCCTCCCTCTTTCCCTAACAAATCCCTTTTGTCTTCACTAGTCTAAAGTCACACAATTTTCTTTGCTATCTCTTACTCTTCTGTGTAGACGATTAGAAAACTTGAAGAAAATTATGTAGATACTAGAGGCCCAGTGCACAAAAATTCGTGCACTTGGGGGGGGGCAGGGCGGGGGTGTGTGTGTCTCAGCCTGCGCCCTCTTGCAGTCCGGGAGCCCTTGAGGGATGTTCACCTACCGGCTTAGGCCCACTTCCCGGGGGATCGGGCCTAAGCTGGCAGTCAGACATCCCTCTGGCAGCCCGGGAGCCCTTGAGGATGTCCAACTAATGGCTTAGGCCTGGTCCTCTGCGCTGGCCAGCCATGAGCTGGCTGCTGGCTGAGTGGCACTCCCCCTGTGAAAGCACACTGACCACCAGGTGGTAGCTCCTGCATTGAGGGTCTGCCCCCTGATGGTCAGTGCATGTCATGGCAACCAGTCATTTCCGGTTGTTCCTCCCTTAGGGTCAACTTACATATTACCCTCTTATTATATAGGATGGCACTATCAAATCTGGAAATAACTTTTTAAAAGACCTTAAAAGAAGAAATTACTTTTATTGAAGTATCTACTGTGTGGAAGACACCACAAAGGTTTACTCATTTACTACTTAAAATAAACCTATGCAATGGCCATTAATTACTACAAAGATTAGAAAATCAAGGTTTAGAGAAGTTAAATAACATGCCCAACAACTCTAACGAAAACAGTATGAAGCCCCATTCCAAGGTCCAAAACCTTTTCAACTCTTCATAGACAGCATGTGAATATAGATAAACACATCCTATCTAATAAAAGAGAAAAATGGTAATTGGCGTACGACGATACCTTTTTCATTGGCTAATCCGGGCTATATGCAAATTAACTGCCAACTAAGATTGGCAGTTAACTGCCAACAAGATGGCGGTTAATTTGCATATGTAGGCACAATGCAGGGAGGTGAAAGGGAAAGCAGGAAGAAGCCCCCTGCCACTGACAGTGATCAGAAACCCAGGGGGGAGCTAAGAGCTGGGGGGAAGGGCAAAGGCGGCCCTGCCCCCCAGCCATGATCGGAGAATCAGGCGCCTTTGCCGCCCTGGCCAGTGATAGCAGGAAGTAGGGGTGGAGCCAGTGATGGGAGCTGGACACGGTCGAAGCTGGCAGTCCCAGGAACTAGGGGTCCCTTGCCTGGGCCTAAAGCGGAGGCCACGATCGCGGGGCCGCTGCAGCTGCAGGTCCCTGCTGCCCAGGCCAGACGCCTAGGCCAGAGGCGTTAGGCCTGGGCAGGGGCGGAGCCTGCAACCACGGGGAGCTGGGGGTCCCCTGCCCAGGCCTGACACCTCTGCCGGAGGCCTCAGGCCTGGTCAAGGGGCCGATCCGGTGATTGGTGATCAGAGGGTGATAAGGGTCAACTCCTCTGGCCGAGGCATCAGGCCTGGGTGGGGGGCGGAGCCGGGGATTGGGGGGATATGATGGTCCCCTTGCCCAGGCCTGAAGCCTGGGTCAGAGGCGTCAGGCTTGGGCGGAGGGTGGAGCAAGCGATCAGAGGGAGATGGGGGTCCCCTGCCCAGGCATGATTCCTGGGCCAGAGGCCTCAGGCCTGGGCGGGGGCCAGAGCCAGTGATCAGGGGGAGATGGGGGTCCCCTGTCCAAGCCTGACACCGCTGGCGGAGGCGTCAGGCCTGGGCAAGGGGCCGATCAGGCGATCGGAGGGTGATGGGGGTCTACGCCTCTGGCCGAGGCATCAGGCCTGGGCAAGGGGCAGAGCCAGCAATCGGAGGGGTCTGGGGGTCCCCTGCCCAGGCCTGATGCCTGGGCCAGAGGCATCAGGCCTGGGCTGGGGGCAGAACCAGTGATGGGGGGAAATGAGGGTCTCCTGCCCAGGCCTGACGCCAGAGGCCTGGGCAAGGGGCTGATCCTGTGATTGGAGGGTGATGGGGGTCAACGCCTGAGGGCTCCCAGTATGTGAGAGGGGGCAGGCTGGGCTGAGGGACACTCCCCGCCCCCCCTCCACACACACACACCCAGTGCACGAATTTCGTGCACCGGGCCCCTAGTATATATATAACAGACTAACACACATATAATAGACTAGTTTTTAAATTGAAATCTAACATAAAATACTCTAATAATAGACATGGTAAAATGAAAACACACACATAAGACTCTGGGGAAAAAACTCACCATACTAGATCATTCTACTACAATATTAAACAAATTCAATATAATAAAAGAATAATAAAACTAAAGAAGTTGAAATATATCACTTACAATTTAAAGGAAAAAATGCAATCTCTCTCTTAAGACACTGGCTACTGTGGCTAAAGTTTACTTTTTATGTTTTGATTCTTCTCTGGAACATTGGTTTGCCATTACTCCAGAATACTTACTAACTTAACAGAAGCATTCCTGTTAGTTGGAAGTGGTTATATATCAATGGCCAGTTTGTGAGCTAGCTGTTCTACCAAAAACAACAATAACAACAGCAAAAATGATTTCTTCTTTTGGAGAAATCATGGCTTCACATAAGACACAAAAGCAAGAAACAGCCCCGGCCTTGTGTGGCTCAGTTGACTGGAGCATTGTCCTGTGAACTGAGTGGTCACAGGTTTGGTTCCCAGTCAGGACACATAGCCATATTACGGTTCAATCCCTGGTTGATCAGGAGGGGTGCGAGAGGCAAAAATAAATGTTTCTCTCTCTCTCTCCCTTCCCTTTCCCTTCCTCTCTCTCTAAAATCAATTGGGGAAAAACCACGCACATAAATTATAGCCTCTCACATCTCTTTACATTACAAATAACCCACTCTATTATTACCTTTCTGACATTTTCATTTTATAATATTAAATCATCTAAACACTGAATAAAAGATAATAGAGATAAAAAAAGAATGCTGCACTTTTCAGAGAAACATGATAATGATGACTCTCATTTAAAGACATATTATTGCCCTTTGCCAGGGGAACGGGGTTATCAATAAATAGCCCTGATCAAATCTGGAGCAGCTTACATTTAGTCACTATTTCAATAAAATAACATACTTAAGAATCTTCTTTTGCATTTCAAAAAGAAAAGGAGTAATACAAATGTTTATTAAGGCTTTGGTAAATAATAAATCCGTTTCAAAACCATATGAGACATGCTAAAGAAACTTAATTTTTTAATAGAAAAAATTTAAGTTTTAGAAATCGAAGTCATAAGGTTGAAATTCTTTGAGGCAATCAATAAAAACGCTTCAAACATTAAAGCAGGGTAAAGATTTTTTTCAAAATACATTGCTTTCAGTACCTTGTTTTTTTTTTAAATATATTTTATTTATTTTCCACAGAGAGGAAGGGAGAGAGACAGAGAGTCAGAAACATCGATGAGAGAGAAACATCGATCAGCCGCCTCCTGCACACCCCCCAAGGGGGATGTGCCCGCAACCCAGGTACATGCGCCCGACCGGAATCGAACCTGGGACCCTTCAGTCCGCAGGCCGACGCTCTATCCACTGAGCCAAACCGGTCTCGGCCAGTACCTTGTTTTAATGTTCAAAAACTTCCTTTCACAATCTAAAAACAAATGAGAAGTTCACATGTCTATCCCAAATAATATTCCCTATATTTCTAATTCTTGAAAGGCCTTTTGTTTTGATATTCTATATAATTCAGCAAAAAAATTTAGGCTCTCTACTGAAACAATGACATTCTCATCTATAAAAATAACAAATGAAACAGTGTGGCATTTAAATGTGCCTGTGAACTATCTACATTTTAAAAATGCTATTTTTAAAGAGGAAGCCAGGCAGTTGCTAATATTTCTATATATTTTTGATAAAATCTAAAATAGGAAATCAGAAAAACAAAACTATAAAAAACAAATGGAAATATAACTTTGGAGAAAGCACACTAAGACCTAGTTGCTAACAATTTTCAAACTCTTTAAAGGCTCCCGTCCAAAACTACCTCATTTTCCCCTTATGATTATTATAAACTAGAGGCCCAGTGCACAAATTCATGCACCACTGGAGTCCCTTGGCCTGGCCTGTGGGATCGGGCTGAAACCAGTTCTCCGACATCCCCCAAGGGGTCCCAGATTGCAAGAGGGCACAGGCCAGGATGAGGCACCCTACTGGTGCGCAATCAGGGCAGAGGAAGGACGCGGGAGGTTGTCTAGCCGGAGAGGGACTGCAGGAGGGCTCCAGGGCATGTCCGGCTCCAATCGGCGGGACCCCAGCAGCAAGCTAACCTACTGGTCAGAGCGTCTGCCCCCTGTTGGTCAGTGCACATCACAGCAAGAGGTTGAGCAGCCTTAGCATGTCATTAGCATATTACGCTTTGATTGGTTGAATAGATGACCGGACACGTAACATATTTGGCTTTTATTATGTAGGATAAACACATTTCATATAGTCCAAACTAGTCACAAGCTGTTCTTATCTCCAATAGTGTACACTATCTTAAAAAGTACATGCCAAAATATGAAACTTAGGAAGGAAGCTTTTACCAAAAGAAGAAAATAATGTTCAAACCTCACCTAAGATCCCCCCCAAAAAGAGCAGAGATTATAGTACTGCTGCCTGATTTCTCATCAAAACACAAATTACATTTTTTAAAAATTAAAAATTCATTGATAGGTAAATAATGTGTAGAGCATAAAAACTTTTTTGATAATTCAAGAGTAATAATGGCTAGGTAAAAGATTTAAAAAAAATGTATTTCAGCAGTTTATTCAATTTCTGAAGAAAAATATGAATTAAGGCAGTAATAATAATAATGGGAATGTACTACTAATAATAATAATGGGAATGTACTAATAATAGTACAATAATAATGGGAAAACTGAACCTGTAAATCTAGGATAGTAAAGCATAGTAGTAAAAAGTATGGATTCAAATCTTAGTTCTGCCACTTGCTAGCTTACACTGTCTTAGGCAAATTACTTAATCCTTCTCATTTATTAAATGGGGATAACAACAATACTTACCCTAGAAAGTAGGTATAAGGATTAAACAAATTAATTCTTATAAAGGGTTTCATACATTTTTAAAAAAATTTTATTGATTGATTTTTAGAGATAGAGGGAGGAAGGGAGGGAAAGAAGGCGAGAGAGTGAGAGAAACACTGAGATGTTGTTCCATTTGTTTACGCATTCATTGGTTATTTCATATATGTGCCCTGACCAGGACTCGAACCATCAACCTTGGTGTATAGGGACATTGCTCTAACCAACTGAGCTACCCAGCCATGACTTCATATAGAATTCAGAAGAGTAAATGGCACATTAACACCCTTAAATTCATGTTAGTTATGATAATGATAATTATGTAAAATTTGGAACTATACTTGGCAGAAAACTAACAATCTTTTATGCACAAAATGAGAACTTCAACACAAAGGCTAAAAGGAGTTAAGAGAAGGGGAAGTGACTGGAGTACAGGAATAATAAAAGAAGCTATCTTAAAAGAGCTGGCCTTGAAGAATGAGTTAAGAGTGAACAGTGATATAAAGGAAAGTAATCAGGTAAGGGAATACAGCATAAACAAAGGCACAAAGACATGAATGGGCAAGAATATGGAAAAAAGCCATGTTTCCAAAAGCAGCCTGGCAGTCAGGTGGGGGAAAAAAGATTTTGCATTTTGAGTACTGCTGAGAAGAAACAGTATCCTAAGGTGAAAAGCAAAAATCTTGCTATCCTAGAACACAACCCTAGCTACTGACCAATAAGAAACTCATCTCATTTAAAGATTCATAATACTAAAAAAAAAAAAAACTCAAGAGCTATACAAAGATATAAAAAGGAAGAGAAAGAATTATTTTAAGTGGCAAATATATCTGATTTAACAGAAAAATGCAGGCATGTAATAGATGAAAATGGTTAAATATTTTACCATGAATATAAAAAAGTTAAGTAAGCAACCCTCTCTATAAAATATAAGCACAAATTACAGCTATAAACAGTTGAAAAGTAGAGATACAAATATTTGAAAATGATATGGTAAAGCAATAAGAGGAAATAAAATATGAATTGTCAGAATTGAAAGAAAAGAAAAAGAAAAAAATTAAAACATCACAGAAATGAAGGCCAAGGTGTAAGACCATACTAATAACATAGTAATGGAAATGAGATAAAGGATTTAGAGAAGCTTGAAGAATTCAGCATAAATGTGCTGTTAAAAAGAACAAGTGAGAAAATGAAAGAAATAATAGACAAAGGCAACATATATTTAATTAAAAGGAAACAAAATACACAAAGTTAACAGTGCTACCACACTGGAGTTGCCCTGTTAATATAACTTTAAAATAATCTAAAACTAAAATAAAATACTTAAACAGCCATAGAAAAAAAATTTAAATTCAAAGGAGCAAGAGTTGAAAATTATAGTACACTCTTGATAGCAATAATAAAAACTGGCTAACAGCAGAATAATATCCAAAAAGGTATTTGAAGAAGATAACTGTCAACCTAAAATTCCATGTCCAGCAAATATATTCAAGAAAAGACATAAAATTGTCAAGCAAACAAAAACTGAGTTAATTTGCATTAGGAGAAATTGTAAAGGAAGTGTTTAAGGCAGAAGGAAGATGATCCTACTTATAAGATCAGCAATACAAACTATAATGAAGAAAAAAAATCTGGGTAAAATTAATGAACATTGGCTGTACAAAACAAGAACAATACTATTTTATAAGGTCTTTGAATGAAATTTCAAATAAAGGACAATAGCATGAGTTGGAAGGCAAGTAGATGAGAGTTGAAAGTCTATACTAATAATATGGTAATGGTTGAAAGGGAAGAGGGAAAAGGAACTAATGAATTTTGTTAAGTATGTATACTTGTCATAATTTCTAGACTAATCATAAATAAAATATACAGAGTGCATTACTTCCAAATGAATAAAAATGAAAAGATTAAAAAGTAAAAACAAGGGACAACAACCAAAAAGAAGAACAGATATGACAAAGAATATAAAGTAAAATGGTAGGTTTAAATGTATATACTTATCAGTAATTCAAACATGTAAAAAATGGTTAAATCAAAAAAGGGCAAATTTGCCCTAGCTAGTTTGGCTCAATGGACCAAACATCAGCCTGCAGACCAAAGGGTCCTGGGTTCGATTCCGGTCAAGGGCACATACCTTGGTTGCAGGCTCCTCCCCGGCCCAGGCCCTGGTCAGAGATTGTGCAAGAGGCAACCAGTGGATGTGTTTCTCTCACATCGATGTTTCTCTGTCTTTCCCACTCTCCCTAAAAATATTAATGGAAAAATATCCTCGGGTGAGGATTAACAAAAAATAAAAATAAAAAAGAAGGCAGATTTTAAGGAATCCAACTAAATTTCCAGCAGATACTTCTTTTAAAAAAGGGTTCAGAACAAAAGTAAAACATAGCGTAACAAAATTTGTGACTTAGAACTAAGACAATGCTTAAAGGGAAACTCTTGACATCAAATCCTACATTAGAAAAGAAGGATATCAAGTTAATGGCCTCTGCTTTCATTTTATGAAAATAGAAAAGAGCAAATTAAAACAAAAGCATGTAGAAGGAAGGAAATAAAGACAAAATAAATCAATGAAATAGAAAGAGAGAAACATATATAGAGAGTGAAAAAGACAAAACAAAACCAAGAAACCAAGAAATGTTTTCTTAAAATAAAAGTATTAGATCTCTAGCTAGACTGCTAAGGAAAAAAAAGACAAAAATTACCAGTATCAAAAATAAGAGATGACATAAAGGTATGAAGGGGATAACAAAATATTATGAACAACTTTATAACAATAAATTCACCAATTTAGATGAAATGAGCATATTCCTCAAGTACACAAACTACCAATGCTCACTCAAGAAGAAATACAGAATATAAATAGTCCTAAAGCTATTGATAATACTAAATTTGCAGTTAAGAACCTTGCCACAAAGGTAACTCTAACAAGATTTGAGATCTCACTTAAAAAAACTTTTAAGGAGGGAAATGGGCCTACCATATAATTAATAACCAGTGCATAAACCAACGGGTGAGAAGGGACAGATTACAGAGAGAAAAAAAGAAGAGGAGGGAAAGAGGGAGTAAGAAGGAATAAAGGAGGTAAAAGGAGAGGGAGGAAAGAAGACCAAGACCTCAAGTTGAAACTTTAGGAAATTCAGACTAGTGAGCCTGTTGGAGTGCTATTTATGAAACTTTAATCCACTCTTTTTTCACAAAAGTAAACTTTTATTTCAAAAGGAAATAAGATAAATACTGCAAAAATAGGTTTTCTTTGATAATTTCCTGTCCCTAGGTGATTACTTTTGCCCATCATCACTGGATTCTTCCTTTTTTCCCTGGCATTGTCAGAAAGGAAGTGGCAATGTTTGGTTCAGGAATCACCTTTAATGTAAAGATATTTCTAGGTAAATATAAAGCTAATTAGAGACACTTTCTTAAAATATAGACCATACTTGAAGAGTGTAGTAATATACCATATATATATATATATATATATATATATATATATATATATATATATATATATATATATGGTAATTTTTGTTTCCCCCATTATAAGATGCTTGATAAAAGATGCTTTGGATTCTCTAGACTTTCCTATTTAGCAAGGAGGAACTTCTTGCCCTTTTCTGCTATGTTTTTAATGGAACAGAAGCCAAAAAACTCTGCAATGTTTACTTCCTTATTTGTCCAACAAATTATCATCAGTGAAGTCAGCAGCAAACTGAACAACCCTGGAAAGAATGTTTATTAACTAAACACTGTTGCAAGCCAGTTGAGGAGTACAAAAAATATGACTTGGCTCTAAGTCTCAAGAATAGTTACTACCAATTTAACTTGGTTCCTTCCTAGAGCAGGAAAGGTAAGTCTACATAGTATATGAATTGGACATGATTTTAAGAAATTCTCTTAAATGTGTATATAGCTAAACAGACAGTTTTAAAATGTGACTGCTTTTAGCCTAAGAATTACAGAAAGTTGTCAGTTCTTGTTGCTATTATTGTTGTTTACTTTACTTTAACAAAATATTACAGGACAAGAATTTGAAATAAAACAAAAACCTCATAAAATTACTTGTGTCTTTCTTATTCTGTAAGTTTAAAAAAAATATATAATTCATTCTCCGAAATGGCATACATGCATACACATATACTTTCACTAGTGGCAGTTTAATGGTTTGGGGAGGATTACCATACATATTTTATTTTATATTCCAAAGTATATTCTATTTCATACATAATAATCATTTATTTGCAGGCATCATTACCAATTAAATAAGCAGTAACAATGTACAAGGCTGAGAGGCAGGTTTATTGTTGTAACTCAATGGAGCTAGCCGTGGGCAAACTACGGCCCATTTGAAATGAATAAAACCAAAAAAAAAAAAAGACCGTACCCTTTTATGTAATGATGTTTACTTTGAATTTATATTAGTTCACACAAACATTCCATCCATGCTTTTGTTCCGGCTCTCCCGTTCAGTTTAAGAACCCATTGTGGCCCTCGAGTCAAAAAGTTTGCCCACCCCTGACTGCTAGAAGCACCTCAATTTAAGTTAACTTTAAATTTATAAAGAAGGCAGTACTGGTTCTGTTTCCTTCCTTTGTAAAATGCTACCAATATCTGATAAGTGAGTACCTAATAATATTAGATGATAACAGTGATAAGATTAAAATATATAAAAACATTGAGAAAGTCTATGGTTCTTTATTTCTTTCTATAAAAGATTCACCAAATTTTATTCCACAAGTTTTATATTGAGCATTAAGCAGCTTTTACTCACAATGCTTTTGACACCAAATGTATGGGGGTTTTTCTTACAGCAACCATTTCTCTAATTCTGACACCAACCAGGTATCCAACAATTCAATTTAATGCTGACATTATCTATCTGGAGTTAAGCATCAGATTCCATAAATTAAACAGCTCAGTCCCACAAGATGATCCCTTCAGATGCCAAGCACAAGTCCCAGAGGTCACAAATCAAGGCTTCCCACAACTCTCCTCAAAGTTCAATAACTCAGTGTGATCACATAATTCAGGAGAGTGATTTACTTATTATTATTATAAAGGATACAACTCAGGAATAACCAAATGGAAGGAAGGCATAGGGCAAGGTATTGGGAGTAAGTGTGTGTGTATAGCTAGCATGCCCTCCCTAGGCATACCACTCTCCCAGCACTCTGATGTGGTCACCAAATTGAAAGCTCTTTGAGCCAAGTTGTTTAGGGCCTTTTTTTGTTGAGGTTCCACTGGCTGTTGGTGACTAAACTCAATCTCTGATCCCTCTCCCCTCATTAGAGGTGGTGAGGGAGGTGCTACTGAAATTTCCAGCCTCTAATCACATGTTTTGGTCCTTCTGGAGATCTGAAGCTATCTAGGAACCCAGCCACCAGTCGTCTCAGCAAGCAAGACACTCTTATCCTTCCACAGATTCCAAGGGTTATAGAAGCTGTGTGCCAGGAACTGTACAAAGACCAAATATATATATAATTTCAGAAGCACCTATTCTGTTCTTTGTCACCATGGAAGTCATTGTGGGAAACTGTTTTAAAGGATGCCATTGTATAAAGCAGAGATTTTCAACTGGTATGCAATTTTAAAACATACAATACCTGTTTTTTTTCATTGGTTTCAGAGAGAAGGGAGAAGGAGAGCTAGAAACACCAACTTTGGGAGAGAATCATTCATTGACTAGCTGCCTCCTGCATGCCCCATACTGGGGATCGAGCCCACAACCCTGGCATGTGCCCTGACTGGGACTCGAACTGTGACCTCCTAGTTCATAGGTCAACGCTTAACCACTGAGCACACCAGCCGGGCGCAATGCCTGACTATTTAGTCTAGGGCACTAACCTATTTTCTCTTAGATTGTCAAATAAAAAAATGACAGCTGTCAACACAGCAATGGCTGTTCAATGTGAATAAATCAAAATTATATCTTTTCTTTTGTCAGACCTGCAAAACATATATTTTGGTGTGCTGCAGAATTTTAGTTATTAGTTTATGTGTGCCATGGGATGAAAAAGATTGAAAACTGCTGCTATAAAACAATAACAGAGGTCCTTTGTAAAAGAACAAAACATATCAGACCTTAAATATTCAAATGGGTGTCATCTCATCCTACAACATAGTTACCTTGCGAGATTACATTATTCTAACATTCACATTTCTTTCAAAACCCAAGAATATCATCAATTATGTAGCATTCACACCACACAGAAGATGTTTCTATTATAAATTTCCTCATTCAGGAGCTCCAGCGGCGCAATCGGTTAGCGCGCGGTACTTATAAATTTCCTCATTCATTATAACCATCTATTAATGACATTTTTGGCTTATCCAGCCATCTCTTTCCTCAAATTACACTATTATTTTTTATTAAATATATTTTATTGAATTTTTTACAGAGAGGAAGGGAGAAGGATAGAGAGTTAGAAACATCGATGACAGAGAAACATCCATTAGCTGCCTCCTGCACACTCCCTACTGAGTATGTGCCCGCAACCAAGGTACATGCCCTTGACCGGAATCGAACCTGGGACCCTTCAGTCTGCAGGCCGACACTCTATCCACTGAGCCAAACCAGTTAGGGCCAAATTACACTTTTAAACAATGACAATTTGCTACCAACAAAAATAACGTAAATAAATAGGCTACTAATACTGAGGATAACATTAAAAGCCTTTTCCAACATGGTTTAGTGCTAGTCAATGTTACCATTCATTTGTAAGGGCATAGTTTCCCAAGAAGACAACTTAGATTTAGCTATGTGATTCAATGTGCTTCTTTTTTGTTTTTCAAGTTTCATTACATTGTAGACCTATCTTAATAAAAGAGGTTCCTAACCAAGGATCTAACAATCTTTACAGAGTAAAAAACAAACAAAAACAACAACAAAAATAAAATAAAATAAACTAATAACTCACATAAGCATACATTCTTTTTAAAAAACTTTCTTGAATATATTTGAAATCACACTAATAACCAACTAAGTTTAATGTCTATAACATACCATTTACAGCTTTTTCAATCAGCTCTTCACAAGCATCAAAATCACCCTTCAACACCAGTTTATCATGCAGATCTGTTAACATAGGATGTTCCAGGGCAATCTTGGTTTTCTTTTGTAGTGATTCAAAGGCTTCTGTATAATTGTGCTGTCTAAAGTGTTTTAGGCAAAGACGAATGGCTTCCTGTTCACGGTACTACTGGAACACAAGAGAAAATATGAAAAGAAGAGATTTGCTTAGTTATTACTATAGGAATAATGAGTGACAACTAACAAAGTGAGCATTTATAATGTGCTAACCCTATTCCTTATATTATTATTTTTACTTTTAAATGGCAAAACTGATGCTTAGTCAATTATAATAACCTGTCAAAGGTCACAAAGTATGTAACAGAAAGATATGAATGAGATAAAGATATATGATATAGCTTTCATGAAGATGAAAGATATGGATGAAACCAGACCTAATTCTAGAGCCTCAACTTTCAAGAAAAGCAGAAAAACTATTTATGAAAGCCCACTTAAGATTGCAAAAATTATAACTTCATGGCTTTTACTAATCCTATCTAATAAAAGAGAAACATGGTAATTAGCGTACGACCGCTACCCTTCCCATTGGCTAATCAGGGCGATATGCAAATTAACTGCCAGCCAAGATGGCGGCCGGCAGCCAGGCAGCTTGAAACTAACATGAGGCTTGCTTGCTTCAGTGACGGAGGAAACCAACATTCCCCGCCTGCCTTGCCGGCCTCTGAGCTGGCAGTTTGAAACATTGTAACAAATATAGAAGCTAAACAAAACCCCAGAAACCTGCTTTCAGTGAGCCCAGATCTCAGAGCTGGAGTTATACATTGTTTCTATTATAGAACCCAAACAAACCAGATACCGGCTTTCACCAGCAGAGGCCTAAGAGCTGGAGCCAGAGCTAAAGCTGGCCCAGAAGAAAAAAGAAAAAAGAAAAAAGAAAAAAAGGAGCAGTTGGGAGCTTCAGCCCTCAGCCCCTCACCCAGACTGGCCAGGCAACCCAGTGGGGACCCCCACCCTGAAGGGTGTGTGAGCAGCTGCAAACAGCCATCATACTCTCACCCAGACTGGCCAGGCACCCCAGTGGGGACCCCCACCCTGATCCGGGACACCCTTCAGGGCAAACCAGCCAGCCCCACCCATGCACCAGGCCTCTATCCTATATAGTAAAAGGGTAATATGCCTCCCAGCACCGGGATCAGCGGAGCCGAGAGGCCTTCCGGCACCGGGATCAGTGTGACAGGGGGCAGCTCCCAAATCCCCTGATCGCCCTGCGGCTCTGTGTGTGACAGGGGGTGGAGCCACAACCTCCCTATCCGCCCTGCTCTGTTCGTGACAGGGGAGGCTGCCCCAACCTCCTGATCAGCCCTGCTCTGTGCCTGATACCAGGGAGCTCCCCAACCCCCTGATCGCCCTGCGGCTCTGTGTGTGACAGGGTGCGGCGCCCCAACCCCTTGATCGGCCCTACTCTGTGTGTGACAGGGTGCGGCGCCCCAACCCCCCGCCCCCATGGGCCCTGCTGTGTGTGATGGGGTAGAGCCATAACCTCCCCATCGGCCCTGCCCTGAGTGTGAGAGTGGCGGCACCCCTACCCCCTGATCGGCCCTGCTCTGTGTGTGACAGGAAGCGGTGCCCCAACTCCCCTATCGGCCCTACTCTGTGAGTGATAGGGGAGAGCTCCTCAACCCCCTGATGGGCCCTGCTCTGTGCATGACAGGCGGGAGCTCCCCAACCTCTTGATCGACCCTGCTCTGTGCGTGACAGGGGGGAGCTCCCCAACCCCATGATCGACCCTGCTCTGTGCGTGACAGGGTAAGGAGCCCCAACCCCCCGATGGGCCCTGCTCTGTGCGTGACAGGGGGCAGCGCCCCAACCCCTTGATTGGCCCTGCTCTGTGCGTGACAGGGGGTGGCGCCGCAACCTCCCCATCGACCCTGCCTTGAGTGTGACAGGGGGCAGTGCCCCAACCCCCCAATCGGCCCTACCCTGAGCGTGACTGAGGGTGGCATCGCAACCTCCCGATCCGCCCTGCTCTGTGCATGACAGGGGGCGGCGCCCCAATTCCCCAATCGGCCCTGCTCTGAGCCCGACCAGGGACTGCACCTAGGGATTGGGCCTGCCCTCTGCCACGTGGGAGCAGGCGTAAGCCAGCAGGTCGTTACCTCCCGAGGGGTCCCAGACTGCGAGAGGGCACAGGCCAGGCTGAGGGACCCCCCCTTCCCCCCGAGTGCACAAATGTTTGTGCACCATGCCTCTAGTCAAATTATAATGTTGGTAATGAAAGCATAGAAACCATTAAATAATATACATAAATTATGTTTTTTATTCTTGGTTCTTTAGTATTAAGTTATTACTTGAGTGACAAATATTATCAAATATTTATGTATTTTAAATTCACCAACAGGTTTTATGACTCAAAATCATGAGAAAGAGACTACTTAAATTGTATAATTTTTTCTAATCCTCGACTACTTCATCTATTTAAACAGCAATAAGTAAAAATCTCAATGAACTAGAATTCCAAAACAGGAATGTTTAATTTACTAAATCTTTCCTGTAATAGGATGAATGCCAAAAATACAAGCTCATATAAAGAATTTTTAAAGATAAACAGTACGTTCAAGAATACGTTTTGAGATTTCCAAATTTTCTAAATAAGAATCAACAAAACTAATGACACAGAAGCAATACATGATAATCAAACAAAAATATAATTTACTTGTAAGCAATATCTTTTAATAAAACAGGAAAATAAGATGCTACCTTTTAGGAAGCTTCACAAGAAAAAAAAATCAGTTGGCTGATTTTTTTATTAATCAAAGATTATCAAAAATACTTCCTTAAGCACTATAGTTAACCAAGATTCTCCCTCATCAAATAATAAAAAAATGATTCTATACCCAAACTAATTTTACATTATTAGTTTCTTACCCTTGGCCTGTAAATAAAGATTTATCATAACTATCCAGAACCATATTAAACAGTAATACCTTCTTATTGTGTTGACCATAGGAGTCCGAATCATATCCCCATTTAAATTTTCTATCAGGTGGCATGTAGATACATAGTAGAAGATTTATGAAATAATAGAATTTTAATGCTTCAAAAAAGGATTGACTCTCAGAGGGTAAAGACTTTAATTTTAATTTCTAGAGGTTCAGAGTAAATATAGAGAACTTGAAAAGTGAATGTGGTTGAACAATTTTAAGTTCTCAAATATAATCTTTCCACAGTGTTGGGGAAAGAGGTGAAATTTACAACTTCCTGAAATATCAAGAGTTCATGTGAATAAAGAAAACACACATTCATTTCATAGACTAAAGGGAAAATTCAACTATCAGAAGAGCTAAATCTTTTTTACTTAAAGAAGCACTTTTCCAAAACTTAGTATCTATTATGTGAATTACATACTGTAAAGGTGTTTTTTTAATGTTTAAAAATATCGTCTTTATCTTGAAAGAATTTACAATATTGAGATCCAAAAATATACAGAAAAGTCAGCATCTATTTTAAATTGAATATAATCAAATGCCAAAAATAAATTAGTCAAAAATTTCTCAATTAAACTGACCAAAAAAGCTGAAATTCCATACAAAAATACTATATTGTTTCCCAATCTCCTATGAGTAAATCAGTTTACTCACAAATAAAAATATCAGGAACTAGTGAGTAGATTGACAAGAAAGAGGCCTTCCCCCAAATTAGTCAAGAGTCAAATAAATAGACATTAAAAACAAAAATGAAGCATGGAAGATATTTTAAAAAAAGCCAAACGCCTAGTTCTCAATAATTTAAACTCACATTTCTCAGCCGAATCTATATAAAATGACTTATGAATAAAATCGTTAAATATGCCCAGCCAGCGTGGCCCAGTGGTTGAGCATCGACCTATGAACCAAGAGGTCACAACTCAAATCCCAGTGGGGGTATGCAGGAGGCAGTTGATCAATGATTCTCTCTCATCACTGGTGTTTCTAGCTCTCTCTCCCACTCCCTTCCTCTCTAAAATCAAAAAAATATATTTTTTAAAAAACTGTAAATTTAATTTTTCTTTTTGCTGTAAACACAACATCATAATATTTATAGAAACTGTTTCAAATTCTTTAAAAGGAAAAGCAAAACTTCTTATAAAGGAATTCTTCATAGGAATGAAGGCATATATGATAAAAGCAATTTAGAACCAAAACTATCCCACTAAAAACTGTTTAAATATTTCAATCAATATAGGTTAAAAACAAAATTAATGGCCAGATTATAATAATAATATAATGGCAGATTCTGGAGCCAGAATGCCCGAGTCTATATACTGGCTTAACCACTTTATAACTACGTGATCTTAGGCAAAATACTTAACCTCTCAGTGTTCCATTTCATCATCTATAAAATACAGATAATAACTGTACTTGATCTCATAGAGTGGTAATGATTTAATAAGCAATAAAGGCTGCTTAGAAGCTGAGAGAATATAAATGCGTAATACAATTAGTTGATTAATCATAATAATTACCAATATTCTCAGTATTGTAAACTATTCTCAATGAAGACAAGAGAGTAACACAATTCTCTCTTTACAGGCATTAGAAACATGATATAAGGTTTTAAAATACAGTCCTACCTTGCTGTACCAGTTGAGACAAGGTTGTACTACATCGGGATCATCAATGCCACTAAGTTCAACATACCAGATGCTAAAGTTAAAGCTGGGTCCCCAGGATAAGAGTGGAACTTTGAGGAGAAAAAAAAAAGGAAGAAAGAAAAATAAAACAATTAACATAGTTTAAATAAAACTTTAGCAAAGTAAAATCACTATTCAAGCCTATTAGGAGTCATTCAACAAATTTTCTCTCAACACTTTCTTTCTTTGTGCCTAGCATTGTACTATTAAGTGCTGGGGCTACAAGAGCAAAATGAAACATGACTACCATCATGAGGTTTCTTTAATTATAAAAATACTAGAGGCCCTCTAGTATGCATATAAGATCTTTGGTTAATCTCTTCCCGTCCTTCCCCCCTCCCTCTGAGATTCATCAGTCTGTTCCATGTTTCCATGCCTGTGGTTTCCGCTCCTATGTTGAGTGTCTGCCTCCTGGTGGTCAGAGCGCGTCATAGCTCCCGATCAGCCAGTCGGTTGGCCGGTCGCTTAGGCTTTTATGTATATAGATAGACTAGAGGGCCGGTGCATTCATGCACCGGTGGGATCCCTTGGCCTGGCCTGTGGGGAAAGGGCCAAAACTGGCTCTCCGACATTCACTGAGGGGTCTCAGATTGAGAAAGGGCCGTTCTCGGGTGATGCACCCTGGAATCGGGCTCCCTCCTCTCTGGTTCCGGGTGTGTCACCCAAGAACCACAGCTGCCAAGTCACTGCAGCTTGGCAGCTCTTGCATTGAGCGTCTGTCCCCTAGTGGTCAGTGTGCATCATAGCTACCAGTCGGACAGTAAAACGGTCATCTGGTCAGCCAGTCGCTTAGGCTTTTATATATATAGATAGTAAGATAACGTCAAAGTGGTGATTTACATATCCCCCAAAAAACAGGGTCAGGGCTAGATGATTTAGGCAAATTCTACCATACCCACAAGAAACAAAAAATTATGATGTAATTTAAAATATATCAGAAAGAGACTGAAAGTTCAATTACTTATCAAAGTGGCACAATCCTTAAAACAAATCCAGAAGAAATAAAATCTGTGGCCAATCTCAACTATAAGGACATATTACATAAATTTTTAAGTTGCAAAAAATACTACCAGGTTTTCATTGTAACCATTGTAGAGTTCATTCTATGAATAAAAGGATGGTTAAATAATAGGAGCTATCTATATATATAAAAGCCTAAGTGACGGTTACAACCAAACAACCAGTCGACCAGTCGCTATGATGCACACTGACCACCGGGGGGGGGGGGGGCAGATGCTCCACACAGGAGCTTCCCCTGATGGTCAGTACGCTCCCACAGCCAACCTCGCCCAGCCCCTTCCCCCAGCCAGCCGGCCCCCATTAGCTTCTGGTGCTAAACCATACGTAGAGACCTGCCTCTGGTGCTAAACCATTCGTAGAGACGTAGCAGAGCAGCTCCCGTGCTGCGATCTATTGAAAGTCAGCCCTCGACACAAGGGTTTGTTGGTGGCGAGGGAAAGAGGAGGGGAGGAGGCAGGGAACTACGCAGTGGTGGGGCACCGTTGGACCATCGCCTCCTCTCCCGACCCCACCAGGGCCTTCGGGCCCCGGGCTGGGATGGGGAGCCGGGGGTGGGTGGTGGCAGACACAGCCCCTTTCCCAGGGGGGCCATGGGCCGGTTCCCTCTTCAGGGCCAGCGGCCAACCTCCCATGGCCCCTCTCCCCCATCGGCCAACCTTCTGCAGTTCCTCCTCCCCGCTGTGCACGAATTCATGCACCGGGGCCTCTAGTATTAATATAATTCACAATGTTGACAAAGTAAAGAAGAAACAAATTTGATTACATCAAATGGTGCCACAAGTAAACTAATAAAATTTATTTCTAGTCACTAACAAAAACATCTTAAATAGAAGGCAAAATAAAACTTCCTTACCTAGGTTACTTTTTAAGTATCAAAACCCTTAAAAATTAAACCTAATAGAGAAACTTTAAGTATTACTATTCAAGTCAGGAACAAGACCAAGAGGCCAATATCTCTACCATTCAATACTATATGGGAGATCTTCGCCAATGCAATAAGGAAAAAAATGCAAATTAAAAAAATACTATCATTTGCAGATGATATAGCTATCTACCTAAAAAAATATTCTTAAGTTTGTATGCAAAGTAAATATATGAAAATCAACTTTCCCTACACCTATAATAACCCACTAGAAAATATAATGAAAAATGTCCCCATTATAACAGCAAAGAAAGCTTAAAATGTCTCAAAATAAACTTTAAAATATACAAGAGCTATTTAAGAAAACAAAATCTTAATTAGAATTGAATAAATAGAAAGACATACTATATTCCTAGATGGGAAAATGCAAATTTTGTAAACATGTCAATTCCTGTCAAATTATTTGTAAATTTAATGTAATTGCAATAAAAATTCCAATGGTATATATCCGTTTTCTCCTTGGCATGAAACTGAAAAAGTTAATCTGAAAGTAAGACAAAAATACCCTAAATAATAAAAATAACAAATATACTAAAATAATACAGTAACTATACGTTTGATATTAGTGAGGGAAAGGAAGGTAAATCATTAGAGAAGAGTGTATCAAAAAAATCTCTTAAGTATTTAGAGGAATTTAAAATAGGAAAATCAGTAATGACAGAACAGAGGTTTTTTTTTCTTTTTGTTTTTTTTAAATATTTTTAAAATATATTTTATTGATTTTTTACAGAGAGGAAGGGAGAGGGAAAGAGGGTTAGAAACATCCATGAGAGAGAAACATCGATCAGTTGCCTCCTGCACACCCCCTACTGGGGATGTGCCTGCAACCAAGGTACATGCCCTTGACCAGAATTGAACCTGGGACTCTTCAGTCCACAGGCCGACGCTCTAGCCACTGAGCCAAACTGGTCAGGGCCAGAGTAGAAGTTTTTAACATGCGATCCATGGGCTCCTGGAAATCCCAACAATAATTTCAGGAGGTCCCATGGAGTTGAAACTATCCTATATAATAAAAGGCTAATATGCAAATCGACCGAACGGCAGAATGACTGGTTGCTATGATGCGCACTGAGCACCAAAGGGCAGACGCTCAATGCAGGAGCTGCCCCCTAGTGGTCAGTGCACTCCCACGGGGGAGTGCTGCTCAGCCAGAAGCCCTAAGCTAGGCTCACAGCTGCCAAGCACAGCGGCAGTGGCAGGAGCCTCTTCCACCTCCAAGGCAGTCAGACATCCCCTGAGGGCTCCCGGACTGCAAGAGGGCGCAGGCCAGGCTGAGGGACCCCTCCCCACCAAGTGCACAAATTTCGTGCACCGGGCCTCTAGTTTTTCATAAGACTAGGATGTTTGTGTGCGCTCGTGTGTGCATGCATGCGTGCGTAATGCCATTTGCACTCATGGTTCAAAAGCAATGATGACCAAGACTGCTGGCACCTTGACAGTACCATGGAAAGTAGTGGAATGAAATTGCATAGAATTCCTTCATATGATACATACTGCACTGTATTCCTCACCATCACACACTTGCAGCTAAAACATAAAAGCCAATTCATTTAAGAATGTCCGTAATGCAATAAAAAGTAATTTTAATAATACTTATCATTAAGTACACATCTTTTTAATATAGGGTGCCCCAAAATTTACGCAAGATTTGAATTTTGCATGAGCATTAACAACAACAACAAAAAATAAAAGCCTAATTTTACTTGGTTTATTGACTCAGATTCTATTATCTGTTGCCCTCTGATTTCAATCCCTTCAATTTGATAAGCATTACCAAGTACCAATTATGGCCCAAGAGCAGGGACAATGAAGACCAATGAAGACCATGGCTTTGCGCATGTGCCAGCAAAGCCGTGGAGGCCATTTACCCGATGTGCTATTCCATACATAACCCTATACTGTATACTTTATGAATCAATAAAAAATTTACAATTTTTAATTATAAACCTGTGTTTTCTATCAAAATTACTTCTTGCATGAATTTTGGGCCACCCTATATTTTGTGTGACACAATGGGAACTACGGGTATACACAAAGTACATTGCTGTGTACCAAAGTATGAAGTTTACTGCAAGGAAAAGGACCTGTACAGTTGAAAGTTGTGAGCTAAAATAGCCATTTGTCCTGCTGTTCCCTGACCACCAGGATACTACTTTTTCTTGATTCATCATCTATGATTTATTTAGATTTGAGTATATGTCAGATATTTACCTGTCATTTCAAAGAAAATAACTAGCAGTATTTGTTGCCAAGTATAAAATTCAAGCTCTCACGGGAAAATTAGAATTTTGGAAAATTGGTATCCACCACTGTGATCTTAACTACTTTCCAATACTTACAACTTTTCTGATGAGATTGGTGGTGATGTTACCGAGTGTGATTTTTCTTTTAAATTATACAATGAAATGTTTTAACATTTTAAAGATCTGCATAACTCAGTGAATCATGTTTTCAAAATGACCGATGAATGGTGTTACAAAACCATGCATGAATAAAAGATTAATTCAAAGTGTAAGACAGGCCAAATGATTTTAATTAACACTGATATGGTTCAGAGTGAATAATGAGACTATCTTTAAGAAACTAACACTTATCAAATTTAATTAAGTATCAAAACAGAAAGTCTACTATATCAACATTGAAGGAACTAATTTCCAAGTCCACTACTCTTTTTTGTTTTAGCAATATCAAGACTTAGTAAGACCTGGCTGGCATGGTTCAGTGGTTAGAGCATCGGCCTATAGACCAAAAGGTCTCAGGTTCAATTCCCGGTCAAGGGCACCTACCTGGGTTTCGGGTGTGCTCCCTGGCCCAGTCGGGGAGCATGTGTGCAGGAGGCAACCAGTCGATGTGTCTCTCTCATATTGATGTTTCTCTCTCTCCTTCCCTGCCTCTCCTGCTACCCCTCACTCCCTCCCTCCCTTCTCTCCTATTCTCTCTGAAAAGCAACAGAAAAAATATCCAACAAAGACTCAATGAGCTAAGATGTATTAGTCAGATGCCAAAAGAAGCTATGTGAGTGAAGAGAGACACAGTCAATAGCAACCAGTCATTAGGATATATGACAAACTCCTGAGACATTTAATATGGCTTTCAGTTTATATATGCAAACACAAATTTAAAAGTTTTATACCAACAAATATTACATTATTGTTTTGGTATTCATTTCTTTATGTGGCAGTACCATTTAAAAAGCTTATCTACTACATCACAGTAATAACCATCAACTAGTATAACAATCAGAATAAAATAGAATTCTAAACCCAAGACCCAAAGAAGATAGTCTGCAAGTATAAACAGACATCTAATATTAGAGATGTGTCAATATAAAAATTTTTAATAAAAAATAATATTAGTTAGAGATCTGAAATCCATTATCAAGTTCCAGGTCCAAGATCAGTAAAATCAGGATGAAGAAAAATCTTCCTATTATATCTATTCAAGTCCCCAAAAAATGTTCCTTTCTTAAAACCTTTCAAGCAATTATGTTTGCTTTTTAAAAAATATGTTTTTATTGCTCTCAGGTCCTCACATCCAAGATGACCAAGATAAGAAGGAACAATGGTGGTGCCAAAAAAAGGCCATGGCCATATGTAGCTTTTTCGTTGCACCAACTGCACCCAATGCGTGAAAAGGCCATCTATCTATAATAATAAAACGTAATATGATAATTAGCCCGGACGTCCTTCCGGAGAAAGCCGGGGCTGTGAGGGAAGCCCGGGTCCCGGGTGCCAGAGGGAAACCGGTGCCAACAGCCGGGGGAAGGAAGGCCTCCTCTTGCAGGAATTTCATGCATCAGGCCTCTAGTTTCTTAATAAGAAGTTTGTTATTCAAAACATAGAGGCTGTAGTTGTTTGGGACATTTCCAAAGTGAGTGTCTTCAGTGTCTATGCTTCCCAAGCTGTATGTGAAGCTGCATTACTATGTGAGCTCTGCCATTCACAGCAAGGTGGTCAGGAATCCTTCTCATGAAGCCTGGAAGGACCAAACACCCCCACCCTGATTTAGACCTGTGGGTGCTGCCCCATGACCTCTACCAAAGCCCATGTAAGGAGCTAAGTTCTTAAGAACTGAAAAAAAGTAATCTGGAAAAAAAATAAATAGTAATCGTACTTAAAAAAAAAAGTTTTTACTGATTTTAGAGAGGAGGGAGAGAAACATCCATCAGCTGCCTCCTGAACGCCCCTATTGGAGACGCAAACAGCAACCCGGGCATGTACCCTGACTGGGAATCAAATCAGTGACCTTTTGATGCACAGGATGACACTCAACCAACTGAGCCACACTGGCCAGGGTAATTTTAATTCGTAACACCTTTCAAAGAACATTGTTGGGCTGGAGGTTAATTAGGAAGTTATATCACAAAAACATCATATATTATTGATGAATGAAAAGCATACAGTTGAGCACTGGCCGGTATGATTAAGTTGGCTGGAGCATCATCCCATACAATTTCCAGTCTGGGCACATACCCTAGGTTGCGGGTTTGATCCCCGGTCAGGGTTTCTACAGGAGGCAACCAATAGATGTTTCTCTCTCCCTCTCCCTTCCTCTTTCTCTGAAATCAATAAGCCTATATAACAAAAGAGAAACATGCAAATTGCTGTCTCTCTGCTACACTCAAGCCATAACCATAAGACACACCCACAAGCCAATCAGGAACGAGTATGCAAATTAACCCAACTAAGATGGCGGTGGCCACAGAGCTGGAGCGAGCAGGAGACTTGGGTTGGCCCCCACAATGGAGGAAAGCAAGCTTCCCACCTGCCCTGGCTGGCCTTGGGCTCTGCTCAAGGCTATAAAGCAGGGGTCCTCAAACTTTTTAAACAGGGGGCCAGTTCACTGTCCCTCAGACCGTTGGAGGGCCGGACTATAGTTTTAAAAAAAAACTATAAACAAATTCATATGCACACTGCACATATCTTATTTTGAAGTAAAAAAACAAAATGTGAACAAATACAATATTTGTATTTGCATGTGGCCTGCGGGCCGTAGTTTGAGGACCCCTGCTATAAAGTTTCAATTATAGAAAAAAAATAAATCCCAGAAAAAAAGAAAAAAAAAGGAAAAAAGGAGAAGCTGGTAGCTTGGATCGCCGGGGGGCATGGCCAGCCTGAAAACGGCCATCAGCTCCTCACCCAGGCTGGCCAAGCACCCCAGCGGGACCCCCACCCTGATCCAGGACACCCTTCAAGGCAAACCAGCCGGCCCCCACCTGTGCACCAGGCCTCTATCCGATCTAATAAAAGAGAAACATGGTAACTGGTGTACGACCGCTACCCTTCCCATTGGCTAATCAGGGAGATATGCAAATTAACTGCCAGCCAAGATGGCGCCGGCAGCCAGGCAGCTTGAAACTAACATGAGGCTTGCTTGCTTCAGTGACGGAGGACTGCAACGTTCCCCGCCTGCCTTGCCGGCCTCTGAGCTGGCAGTTTGAAACATAGTTACAAAAACAGAAGCTAAACAAAACCCCAGAAACCAGCTTTCAGCTAGCTGGGATCTCAGACCTGGAGTTGATACAGAGTTTCGATTGTAGAACCTAAACAAACCAGATACCTGCTTTCAGGAGTGGAGGCCTAAGAGCTGGGGCCTCAGAGCTAAAGCTGGCTCAGAATAAAAAAAAAAAAAAGAAAAAAAGGAGCAGTTGGGAACTTCAGTCCCAGCCTGAAAACAGCCCTCAGCCCCTCACCCAGACTGGCCAGGCACCCCAGTGGGGACCCCCACCCTGAAGGGTGTGTGACCAGCTGCAAACAGCCATCAGCCCCTCATCCAGGCTGGCCGGGCACCCCAGTGGGGACCCCCACCCTGATCCGGGACACCCTTCAGGGCAAACCAGCCAGCCCCGACCCATGCACCAGGCCTCTATTCTATATAGTAAAAGGGTAATATGCCTCCCAGCACTGGGATCAGCGGAGCCGTGAGGTCTCCCGGCACCGGGATCAGCATGACAGGGGGCAGCGCCCAAACCCCCTGATCGCCCTGTGGCTGTGTGTGTGACAGGGGGCAGGGCCACAACCTCCCTATCGGCCCTGCTCTGTTCCTGACAGGGGAAGGCGCCCCAATCCCCTGATCGGCCCTGCTCTGTGCCTGATAGGGGGGAGCTCCCCAACCCCCTGATCGCCCTGCGGCTCTGTGTGTGACAGGGTGCGGCGCCCCAACCCCCCCACCCCACGGGCCCTGCTCTGTGTGTGACAGGG
The DNA here is from genome assembly GCF_963259705.1 of Myotis daubentonii. Taxonomy (NCBI): domain Eukaryota; kingdom Metazoa; phylum Chordata; class Mammalia; order Chiroptera; family Vespertilionidae; genus Myotis; species Myotis daubentonii. Next base: position 25,004,095 of record NC_081849.1, on the reverse strand, counting down.
TAGAGCCATAACCTCCCCATCAGCCCTGCCCTGAGTGTGAGAGTGGCGGCGCCCCAACCCCCTGATCGGCCCTGCTCTGTGTGTGACAGGGGGCAGCGCCCCAACCCCTTGATTGGCCCTGCTCTGTGCGTGACAGGGGGTGGCGCCGCAACCTCCCCATCGACCCTGCCTTGAATGTGTCAGGAGGCGGTGCCCCAACCCCCCAATCGGCCCTACCCTGAGCGTGACTGAGGGTGGCATCGCAACCTCCTGATCCGCCCTGCTCTGTGCATGACAGGGGACGGCGCCCCAACTCCCCAATCGGCCCTGCTCTGAGCCCGACCAGGGGCTGCACCTAGGGATTGGGCCTGCCTTCTGCCACCCGGGAGCAGGCCTAAGCCAGTAGGTCGTTATCTCCTGAGGGGTCCCAGACTGCAAGAGGGCACAGGCCAAGCTGAGGGACCCCCCCCTCCCCCCGAGTGCACAAATTTTTGTGCACCGGGCCTCTAGTCCTATATAATAAAAGGGTAATGTGCAAATTGACCCTAATTGCAGAACGACTGAGAATGACTGGTCACTATGACACACACTGACCACCAGGGGGCAGAGGCTCAATGCAGGAGCTTCCCCCTGGTGGTCAGTACACTTCCACAGAGGGAGCTCTGCTCAGCCACAAGCCAGGCTGACGGCTGCCAGCACAGCGGTGGTGGTGGGAGCCTCTGCCGCCTCCTCAGCGGCACTAAGGATGTCCAACTGCAGCTTAGGCCTGCTCCCCGCTGGTAAGTGGACATCCCTGGAGGGCTCCCGGGCTGCCAGAGGGATGTCTGACTGCCAGCTTAGGCACAATCCCCCCGGTGAGCGGGCCTAAGCCAGCAGGTGGACATCCCCCAAGGGGTCCCAGACTGCGAGAGGGCACAGGCAGGGCTGAGGGACCTGTCCTCCCCCCGCCGAGTGCACAAATTTTTGTGCACCCGGCCTCTAGTAATATCGTTGGGTGAGGATTAAAAATATATATACAGTTGACTCTTTAACAGTATGAAGGCTGAGGTACTGGCCCATACACAGTTAAAAATCCATGTATAACTTTTGACCCCCAAAACCCAGTTGTCCCTCAGCATCCACAGGGGAATGGTTCTAGGACGTCCTGCTAATAGCCACATTGGGACTTGAGTATCTTATGTAAAATGGCGTAAAATAATGTATGAGCCAGCCTTCTGCATCCGTGGATTCGCAGCCCTTGATAGAAAATCTGGTTTTTGATCTGAATTTGGGTTAAGTCTGAGGATGTGAAATACAGATATGAAGAGACAACTCTATACAGTGTACTGAAAGAGTTCTGCATATAATTGTTGTTTAAGGGTCAACTGCAGTTAATGTTTAAGACTGAAGAACAGATATATACAGAATGAACAGAATGAAGTGCTCCCACTTCAAATTTTACCAATAATTTTTGGTGGTATTACAATACTAATAATGCATATTAGACATACTATGTATTATATATCAGAAATCTAAATGTGAATTGGAGCTATAAGCACACATTCTCCAATGAAGCACACATGTTCTCCAATGAATAATGCCTTTGCTCCCACTTCAAATAAAAAGATTAGAAACTCCTAACACACATTCCCAAGGCTAAAAGTTTGTATCCTAGGATCCAACCACCAGTTTTTTCCCATGAGACAATCAGAGATATGATCAGAATCAGTGCTTCTCATCCTTTTTCATAATAGCATGAGGAGCAGGGGGCCAACATCTCAACACAAGGAAACATATCTGTGGCACAACATACTTTGGTAGTATCACTTGGGAAACTCTTGTCTACTAGATGTACCGGTTAATAATGCGGATTTTTTTCAATAGATGGAGTTACACATATGTTGATATATATATGCAATTTGATATGTATGCTATTTTGTTGTATTGACAACAAGCTTCAAAACCTCATATGTCAAATTTGCTGAAGGTATTAACATCATAGATATTTTTACGCTTAAAAATGTTGAATTTTGTGTAAAAACTGGGTGGTCTACATGCTGAGAAAAGAATTATCCATTAACAAAAGACGAGACAACCAAGAGTTAAATTTATTTAAAAAACAACAAAAAACTTTGCTTGTTCATAAATTCTCACAGGAAAACAGGACACAGGTTTTTATTTATAATTATTTATTATAACTGAAACTATAATTACCAAAAAAAACCCACAATACACTGGACAGCCCAACTATTTAAAAAACTTTTCTCTCTATAGGTAATCTTTATTAAGACCTCAGATATTCTTTTTGCACAACAGTACTATTTGACTTAATGAAATAAACAGGCTAACTTCTGATAGAATAATAAAGAATGAGTATGAAGTATACTATTGTTCCAAAAGAGGAAATTATCTTCCAAATCAAAACATGTGATTCTGGCTTTCATTATTATTCTCTGAGGACTCTGATTCACTTTAATCTCAATTTTACCATATTTCCAAAGGTATACAATATAGATAGAAATTAAAATATTCCAGTCCTTAACTTTTCTACCTTCTAAATAATAAATCTTAAAGAAAAATAAAATAACCCTAAAAATATTAATTTTGAGGAGGCATTATAAGTATTTTCTCAAGCTAAAACACTTGGTAAAATAAATACATGCCTTAAGTAGTACTTTTCAAACAATACTCTGCAATTTATTACGTAAGGTCATGAAATTAGTTTTATGTGTTTGAGCAACATTTCACTAAGACAATGAAATACAAAAGAACAGAATAGAGAATATAATAAACTGCCGTAAGAAATTCATCAGTATTTGATTGTAAAATGTTATAGCTTTAGAACTTGATAAATCTTCAATAAAACAACCAAGGCAATCAAATCATTGTATCTCATAAAATCTTCTAATAAACTTTCAAATGAGAAAATAATTGGAAATGGTTCCACTTCAAATAATTGTCAGTTATAGAGTTACAAAGTAAAGGTCAGAAAACGTTTCTTACAAAGTTTGAAACACTTGGGGCTTTGTGGGCTATGTGGTCTCTTGCAACTACCGAACTTTTACCTTGATTGTGCAAAAGCAGACATAGACATTATGTGAACAACCTGTGTGGCAATGTTCCCATAAAAGTTTAATTAAAAAAAAAAACAGGGCTCACAGGATTCAGCCAGGCGTAGTTTGCTGACCGATGGTATTATGAATTTATTTATACTTCAGAATGCTAAAAACCTTACCTATTTTGATGAATCGACAAGGAAACATCTGTTCATCAATTTTATGCTTCAAGGTGAATGTTTCTTTGTTATAATCATTCTTTAAGCCACTGTGGGAAAAAAAATAAGATTGTCAAATATGACTTCATACTTTAGTAACTGCACTAAAACTCAGATTAGTACCACCCCCAGATTTTAAGGTTAAAATAATGCTAAAATATATGACCAAAGAAGTAGTTGAACATGAGAATATAGGTCAAAACTTGTACATTCATATCACCTGCATTATTACTGTATTCTCTTAATTATGAGGGCTAGTGAAAAATGTTCAATATTAATTTAAAAAATGGAAATCTGTGATGACCTACATCCTTAATGTATAACTGAATATAACAAAATATTCAAGAAGTAAAAAAAAAAAATTCACCCTCATATCTTATCATTATTTATTTATTTTCTCTTTTTTTACTTATTGTCAACAGTTTTACATATGTCTCCTTTTTCCCCAATTGACCCTCCCCTCCAGCCATTCCCACCCCGGGCAAGCCCCCACTGCCCTAGTGTCTGTGTCCATAGGTTATACCAGGGGTGGGCAAACTTTTTGACTCGAGGGACACAATGGGTTCTTAAACTGGACTCAGAAGAAGGAGCTGCGGCCGTGTTCCCCGACGTTGCCATGTTAACACTGCTGCTGGTGAAGGAGCAGAGGGGATAGCAAGAGAACCCTCCGCTCTTTCGGCTCCACGGGCCGGATAGAACAGCCGAACGGGCCGAGTTTGCCCACGGCTGTGTTATACTAATATGGATGCACACAAGTCCGTTGGTTGCTATCTAACCTCATATCTTATCATTTAAACAGGGCCAAAATTTGTCAAAGAATTCAGTTATTTAATTAATGTAATGTAATTAGTATTAATGTAATCAGTACTAATGTAATATTTACTTATATAATCTATTGTGCTAATGGGACATACCATGTCACAAATATATTATAAAACTTCATGGTTTTATTTGTCCCTTCCATTGTCTATTTGATTTTTCATTATCTATGAGGTAAATTAACCCTTTCATTCCTCGAGGTCTATGTTGTTAAAACTCAAATTTACTGAGCTCTTTCCAAGTGGTAGGCACTGTGCCAGGTTCAGTCAGATACTTTTTCTCTTTTTAGTCTCCAATTTTGAGTAAATTCCCAGAATATTACTTCTGGATAGGGCAACCAATATTAATGTTTTGTATAAAACCTATATATTTTTATTTTTTATTACTGACAGTATTACAGATGTCTCCCATTTTCTCCCCTTTTGCCCCCCTCCACCCAACCTCACCCCATCCTACCCCAGGTCTTCCCCATGCTATTGTCTATGTCTATGCGCTATGCATATATGCATGTATGTTCTTTGGTTAATCTCTTCCTGTCCCCTCTCACTCCCCATTCCAGCACTAAGATCTGTTATTCTGTTCCATGCATCCATACAAAGAATCTACATTTTTTATAGCAAAGATTATAGCAAAGATTTGATTAAAGTTGAAAGTATTTCTAAAGTCATTACAGTCCAAAAATAAGACTAAAAAGTAAGTAGAAAGCCCTAGCCGGTTTGGCTCAGTGGACAGAGCGTCAGCCTGCAGACTCAAGGGTCCCAGGTTCGATTCCAGTCAAAGGCATGTACCTTGGTTGCGGGCACATCCCCAGTAGGGGGTGTGCAGGAGGCAGCTGATCAATGTTTGACCATGGATTGCTCTCATGGATGTTTCTAACTCTCTATCCCTCTCCTTTCCTCTCTGTAAAAAATCAATAAAATATATTTAAAAAATAGATAAAAATAAGTAGAAAAAGACAAAATTTTATGCTTTCTTGTTTGGTAACAATATTAACTGATACCGTTATAATTAACCCAGTTATAAATTAATTAACAGAAAAGGAGCAAAGGGAAGTCTAAATAACACAGGAATGCCATTTGTACAGCTTTGCCAGGAAACTGCAGTTGAACACTCTCCAGGTCTGTTCCCCACAGATCACTGGGGGAAGGGACTGGACAACAGGGTCATGCCCAGTAAGATCTGGGTGACGTCGGAAGGTGCTTACCTGTCAGCCATATCTGGGAACAGACCATGGGCTAGAATAGGCATAGCCACTGCAAGCACCGAAAGATTTAATATTTAAAATCCTGAACAAAGGGAGTTCCCTCTTGCACTTCTAACTCCCTTGTTGCAGGGAGCAAGCTCCCCTGCATTAGCCCACATGGCCCACAGCCATGTGGACCCCACACACAATGGACTGATGGAATAAAATTAGCCTGGTGCTGTGCCCGACTCAACTTCACCATGGAACAGAAACTATGGACACTGGCTTTGCTTCTAGCTCTGCTGAAGCTCCACCTGCAACTTTTCCAGGACTGGTTTAAGGGAAATGGGACTTTGGAAACTGAGGGATGTAATTTCATGTAAATAAGCCTTTCTACCAAATCTCATTCTCCCATAGGAGTCTTAAAAAACTCCTTTTCTCAAGATATCATAAGAATCCCACTCCCACTAACATTGGTGGAATCCACCCATGCAATTCTCCAATAACATTAACTAGAATCTGGTGGGTTTTTATTTATTTTTTATTTTTTTAAAAAAAGCTAACTCAAGCCATAACACTAAAATAAGTCACTAGAAATAGAATAGTGGAAATATTCTTTCCTCCCTTGAAAGAAAAATCAAACCATGCAGATTTAGATATAAAAGACTAAACTAAGACTACATCGTGTTTAGAAGACAACGATTTCCACCCCATAATCATAACTCACCTGGACAATAGCTCTGTCATATTTTCTTCATTCATTCCACCAAAGACTTTAAATTTCTTCAAATTACAGACATGCGTTTTCTCGTATTTTCCAAATGTGATATTCTGGACTATAGCAGGCCTTTCAAGCTTCAGAACCAAGTACTAAAAAAAGGAATGACCAAATTATATCCTCCTCTTTTTAAAAGGAAGAGACAACTTTAAAAGTTAAAATTTGGGACAGATAAGAGAAGTACGTATAAGGTCTATTCTGTCCATCCTGCATGGGTAGATTTTTATTTTAATGCTAAAGAATTGTATGCAATAGCCTTATATAGGCTACCATAACATACCACTTTTCCTCCAGAAAATACATCTGCAGATGAACAAGGAAAAAAGGACTAGTAGCCAACTTATAATCAAGAAGTACCATTCAAGAAAAGATATAACAGACTATGAATAACCAAATAAAACAATATTAGAATGCAAAAATAACAATTACATTCTGATCGACTATAATAGCAAATTCAGTGTTCAAAATCAGTGATAAAATTTTAAACCTAGAAACAAACAGAAGATTTACTAATCACTGCTGCAAATTTTATAAATTAAAACACCCAAACCTACTATAAATATGTCTAATTGTAGCTCATTTTCCTATTATACACAGGATAAAATGGGATTATTTTATCAATTAGGAAACACATTTTACATTATGCAGAATACTTTCAAATATCTATATATAAAAGGCTAAGCGACCATCCAACTGGTAGCTATGATGCTCAATGACCACAAGGGGGCAGATGCTCAACACAAAAGCTGCAGAGCTATAGTGACTTGGCAGCTGCGGTCCTCGGGTGACACACCCAGAACCAGAGAGGAGGGAGCCCGATTCCGGGGTGCGTCACTTGAGAACCACCCTCTCTCAATCAGGGACCCCTCAGGGGATGTCAGAGAGCCGTTTTTTAGCCTAAGCCCTGCAGGCCAGGCCGAGGGGCCTCTAGTAAAAATTAAAAAGGAAACTACCACTGACTGAATACATGGGGGAAAAGCTATACAGAAAAACAACTCATCATGCTGTAGTGGCTTCATGGTTCATATCAACGGGTAATATAGGTGATAAAGGTGATCAGAATGAAGTTGGTGGTCCTACTTCATTCCATATAGAAAAATTAACTCAAAATGAATCAAATTAATCCAAATGGATCCTCTAAGATCAAAGATCTAAATGTAAGAGCTAAAACCATAAAGTTCTGAGATGAAAATATGAGTAAATCTCCATGACTTGAAATTTGACAATGAATTCTTAGATATTGACACCAAAAGTGCAAGCAACAAAATATAAAGAGATTCATCAAAATTAAAGTTTTGTGTATCAGAGGACATTATTAAGAAATTGGAAAGACAACCTACGGAATAGAAATATTTGCAAATAATATATCTTAGAAGGGTTTAATATCTAGAATATATATAGAATTCTTATAGCCCAACAACAAAAAGATAGAAAACTGAATTTAAAAATGGGCAAAGGACCTCAATAACACTTTGACCAAAGAAAATAAACAAATGGCCAATGGACAAGTTAAAAAATATTCATTAGTCCTCAGGAAAATGTAAATCAAAACCACAATGCAATAAAACTTCACACCCACTAGGATGGCTATAATAATAATCCTATATAATAAAAGCCTAATATGCTAAGTGTCTGGTTGGCCGTACAACCAATCAAAGCATAATATGCTAATGATATGCTAAGGCCATTCAACCGCTCGCTATGAAGTGCACTGACCACCAGGGGGCAGACAGTCAACTGGTTGACCAATCGCTCTGACGTGCACTGATCACTGATGCTCTGACCGGTAAGTTAGCTTGCTGCTGGGGTCTGGCCGATCAGGACTGAGCGAGAGGGACCAGACACGCCATGGAGCCCTCCCGCAGTCCCTCCCCAGCTGGCCACCTTCCAGCATCCCTCCCCAGCCCCAATCATGCACCGGTGGGGTCTCTCGGCCTGGCCTGCACCCTCTCGCAATCCAGGCTGAGGGACCCCTCCACCCTGAGTGCACAAATTTCGTGTACCTGGCCTCTATTATAAAAATGAAATAATAAATATCAGTGTAGTTGAAAAAAACTATAACTCATACACTGCTGGTGGGAATGTAAAACAGTGCAGACAATGTAGAATATAGTTTGGCAGCTACTCAAAAAGTTAAATATATAATTAATTACTAAATGGCCCAGGAGTTCTACTTTTACATATACATAAAGTGAAAAAGATATCCAAACACACACTTATACATAAATGCTAAAAGCAGCACTATTCACAATGGCCAAAAAATGCAAACCCAAATGTCCAACAACTGATAAGTGGATGAACAAAAGGGAATATTTCTATTATTCAGCCATAAAAAGGAACAGAGTACTGATATGTGCTACAATGTGGCTGCACCTCAAAAACATGCTAAGTGAAACAAGTCAAACACAAAGGTCATATATTGTATGGTACCATTTCCATAAAATATTCAGGACAGTTACAACCATTCAGGTAGAAAGCAGATTAGTGGTTGCCAGGAGCTGGGTTAAGGGGAAAAGGAGAGTGCTTAATTGATACTAGATTTCTTTATGGGATGATGAAAATATTTTGGAACTAGATAGAAGTGATAGTTGTACAACACTGTGAATATACTAACTACTACTGAATTGTACCCTTTAAAATGATTAATTTTAGGCTGTGTGAATTTCATCTCTAAAAAAAAAAGAATGAAGCTGGTGATGACATGAAAGATAAGATCAGAGCTAATACTTTGTGAGCAGTAAGTCTCTTGTCTGTCACACTGTTCAGATTTTAACATGCATTATCTCATTTTAGTAAGAGGAGGAACAGGAGTAGTATTTTAATAACAACAATTATCCTCTTCATCCTCATTTCACAGATGAAGAAACTGCGGCTTGGAAAGGCTAAATAACTTGACTATAAAAAAATGACAGAGCTGAGATTACACATCAGCCAATCGGACTCTGGTTGACACTGCTGGTTGGCTAAGCCAATCTCCATTCTCAAGCCAGTTCTCCCTAGCCACCTTCCAGCGAAGAATAAATGTATGACAAATTCTTGTTCATTTATTTTGACTTTTAGATTCAATTCTTGATGGATATATATTTATTGCCTTTTTATTGTTCATGTTTTTTATTTTTCCTTCTTTTTAAAGAAGACACTTCAACATATCATGTAATATTGGTTTGGTGGTGATGAACTCTTTAGCTTTTTCCTTGTATGGTAAGTTCTTTATCTGACCTTCAATTCTAAATGATAGCTTTGCTGGGTAGAGTAATCTTGATTGTAGGTCTTTCTTATCACTTCAAATATTTCTTGCCACTCCCTTCTGGCATGCAAAGTTTCTGTTGAGAATTCAGCTGACAACTGTATGGGTGTTCCCTTGAAAGTAATTAACTACTTTTCTCTTGCTGTTTTTAAGATTCTTTGTCTTTAACCTTTGCCATTTTAATTATGATGTGTCTTGTTAAGTGCCTCTTCCTCTTGTTTGGGACTCCCTGCACTTGTTAAGTCTATTTCTTTCACCAGGTAGGGGAAGTTTTCTGTCATCATTTTTTCAAATAGGTTTTCAATATCTTGCTCCCTCACCTCTCCTTCTGGAACTCCCATGATGGGAATGTGGGTACATCTGAAGTTGTCCCAGAGGCTCCTTATACTCTCTTCATACTTTTGGATTCTTTTTTCTTTTTGCTCTTCTGATTAGGTGTTTTTGCTTCCTCATCTTCCAAATTGCTTGATTTGATTCTTGGTGTCCTCTACTCTACAACTGGTTCTCAGTAAATTATTCTTCATATGAGGTAGTACTAGTATATCCTTCATTTCTGACTGGCCCTATTTTATATTATTGATGTTCTCACAAAGTTCCTTGAAGTCCTCACTAAGGTTCTTGAAGTTCTCACTAAGATCCGTGAAAGTCTCGTGAAGATCCTTGAGTAACCTTATAATCATGGTTTCGAACTCTGTATCCATTAGTTGGCTTGCTTCCATTTCTTTTTGCTCTTCTGATTGGGTGTTTTTTGCTTCCTCATATTTCAAATTATTGATTTGACTCTCAGAATCCTCTACTCTACTGTTGAATCCCTGTAAATTATTCTTTACTTCAGTTAGTGTATGCTTAATTTCCGACTGGTCCTTTCATTGAAATTCTCACCAAGATTCTTGAAAGTCTCACAAAGACCCTTGAAGCTCTCATTAAGGTCCTTGAGCAACCTTATAACCATTGTTTTGAACTCTGTATCTAGTAGTTTTCTCCCTTCCATTTCATTTAGTTCTTTTTCTGGAGACTTCTTCTGTTCTTTATGTACTAGGTAGAGCTGCTATGGCTCCTGCAATTGATAGAATGGCTTTGTGCAGTAGGTGTCCTGTAGGGCCCAGTGGCTCAGCCTCCCCAGTCACCTGAGCTGGGCACTCTAGGTGCACCCCTTTGTGGGCTGTGTACACAGTCTTGTTGTAGTTGAGCTTTGATTACTGTTGGCGTCACTGGGAGGAATGGACCATCTGTGTCTACGTTGGAAGAGCTGCTGTGCAGAAGACACCCCTATGGAGCAGGCTTGCTTCAGTGGGGCTTTGGTGCTCACTGAGACTGTCCCTTGAGTGTGTTGCTCGTGGATATGTAAAGGTGTAATATGGTATGGTCTGAAGCTGCCCACTGAAATACCTGGCTCTGGGGCCTCCAGGGAGGTGCAAGGTCAGCCATTGCCTAGGGCAGTGGTCAGCAAACTCATTAATCAACAAAGCCAAATATCAACAGTACAACGATTGAAATTTCTTTTGAGAGCCAAATTTTTTAAACTTAAATTATATAGATAGGTACATTGTTATTAACTTAATTAGGGTACTCCTAAGGCTTAGGAAGAGCCACACTCAAGGGGCCAAAGAGCCGCATGTGGCTTGTGAGCAGCAGTTTGCCGACCACGGGCCTAGGGCCATTCAGCATGAGCTACATAGCGAGCCATCTACAGATGGCTGCTACTTGAATTGGATTTGGAAGTACCCAGGCAAGGCCAAGTTGTCTTGGGTATCTTATTGATAGGCCTGAGGCACACTGACACCAGCTGCTGCTTATTTGAAAGATATTAGGAAAGCCTAAAGCCTGAGCCAATACAGGCCACTCATATGGAAAAAAGCCACTGCAAACAGCTTGGGTGGGTCTGCAAACTGGATGGGAGGGGATCTCAGGGAATCACCAGAGTGGAGAGAACAGAGTGGGCAAAGGTGATAGAAATTCAGATATGGCTACCAGTCAGCTCTGTGATGGGAGAGGTCTTAGAATAGGAACAATGACCCCTGAAAGCCACCCGTGAATTCTTGCTTTGATACCAGACAATCCAGTTGCTTCCTTCATGTCCCTGGGTCTGCCCTCCCCCCAGCCATTGCCCCAGCGCTGGAGCTCTGAGGAAGCAAGTCCATGTAAATTCATGCACTGGCCCTTTAAGAGAAACTGCCTGAGTCTCCAGTAGCCTCAGTGTTACTTAGCCACAATCCCTGCTGGTTTTTAAAGCCCAAAATTATGGGGACTTCTCTTCCCAGTTCTGGAACCCTGGGCTGGGGGTCTGGTGTGGGGCTGGGATCCCTCGCTCCCCATGGCAGGCCTCTGCAGCCACGATATGTCTCCTGATTAAAAAAACATCACACATGGGTATTGGACCATCCTGTTCCAAGCCTCTGCCCCTCCTAGCAGTCTCTGAGTGCTTTCTTTTATATACTTCTCTGGTTGTAGGACTTCCATTCAGCCAGCCTTCAGAAAATTCTGAATGATAGTTGTTCTGTATTTTAATTGTAGTTTTTTAAAATATGTTTTTATTGATTTTAGAGAGAGAGGAAGGGAGAAGGATAGAGAGACAAACATCATTGACCGGTTGCTTTCTCCACACCCACTACTGGGCATCAAGCCTGCAATCTGGGCATGTGCCCTGACTGGGAATTGGACCAGCTGAGCTTAGTTGTAATTTTTTAAAAAAATATATTCTTTTTTTTTTTTTTTTAGAGAGAGGAAGGGAGAGGGATAGAAACATCGATGAGTGAGAAACATCGATCAGCTGCCTCCTACACTGCAACCAAGGTACATGCCCTCAACCAGAATCGAACCAGGGACCTTTCAGTCCACAGCCCGACCCTCTATCCACAGAGCCAAACCAGTCAGGGCAACTTAATTGTAATTTTGATGTGGTTGTGGGAGGCTACCAGTACAGGCATTTACCTACGCTGCCATCTTGGTTCTTCATCATAAATTGATGTTGAATTTTGTCAAATGCTTTTTCTGCATCTACTGAGATGCTCGTATGATTTTTATCCTTGTTTTTGTTGATGTATCATATTAATTGTTTTGTGGATATTTAACCATTAAATGTTCTTATTATAGAAACTGAATTGGAAAATTGAGATGGCTATTCTTTAGTCATTAATCCTTTTTATCCATATAAGATAGCTGTGGTAATATGATCTTTAGTAATTCAAAGTTTCTTAAGAATACTACTGTATTTATTAATGGGAGGGAAAAGGAGAACCTATGTAAGACTTCCAACAATAAAGATTAAAAAGAAAAGAAAAAGAATACAACTGTCAGGTAGGCAAGAGAGCTTTCACATCTCTGTCTTTCTCATTAATGCACATGCCCTCCTCCCATCCTTTTCTCCTCCTTTCATCCTTTATTCATCATTTTAAGTCTTGGTTTAGATAGATGGCAGTTTTCCCTGACAAATGGTTAGTTGGGTACAGTGTTGTAACTACTAAAAAATTGGTGTTTATACAATCTGCTGTACACCATTCATCACTCCACCTATGATACCTCTAAATCCAATAGAAAGTATCTTCATATATATATATACTAGAGGCCCGGTGCACAATCGGGGCTGGGGAGGAATGCAGGAGGTTGGCCAGCCAGGAAGGGACTGTGGGAGGGCTCCAGGGTTTGTCCGCATGTCTCACTCAGTCCTGGACCCCAGAAGCAAGCTAATCTACCGGTCAAACCGTCTGCCCCCTGGTGGTCAGTGCCCATCATAGTGATTAGTCAACAGGTCGACTGTCTACCCCCTGGTGGTCAGTGCACTTCACAGCGAGCAGCTGAGCGGCCTTAGCATATTATTAGCATATTACACTTTGATTGGTTGAAGGGCCGACAGGACGACCGATTACTTAGCATATTAGACTTTTATTATATAGGATAAAATTTTATTGACAACCAACTAAATAGAATTTCTGTTATTAAAAGGTTAATAGCTCTGCAGTTGTGGCTCTGTGGCTGAGTGTCAACCTATGAATGAGGAGGTCACAGTTCAATTACTGGTCAGGGCACAGGCCTGGGTTGTGGGCTCGATCCCTGGTAGGGGGAGTGTAGGAAGCTGCCAATCAATGGTTCTCCTCTCACTGATGTTTCTCTCTCTCTCTCTCTCCCTGCTCTCTGAAATCAATAAAGATACACATTTTTAAAAAGCCATATAGAAAAAAAATATATATATATATACACACACACACACACACACACACACACTCCATGAATCCATTTATATTACATTTTAGAATTGGCAAAACTAATCTATGGCACACGAAATCCAAACAGTGTTTACATCTGGGTGGAGAGTGTGAGAGTTAAAGATTCACTGGTAAGGGACTGAAAGGATTGATTTGAGGTGATGAAAACATTTCATATCTTGACAGGGGTATGAATTGTATTAGTGTGTACATTTTTCAAATACACCTAAGGTCCATGCATTTCATTGCATATAAATTATATTAATTAAAGTGTATTATACAATATATACAATGATCTTTTCACAAACTTAGACAAAATACCATTAAAACAGGTAGAAATTATGTTAAAGTGCATATATATTCTATTTACTTCCTCATTTAGCAAGTAACTCTTATTCCTATAATATTCTTATGGTTCATCAAACACAGAAATAACATCAGTATCAGTGTATTACAAAAGTGAAAGCACCCAACCCCCCACCCCCCAACACAAACACACCCTAAGTGTATGAAATAATCACTATAGCTTCTTTGACCTGTTTAGATTATACAAAAGCAGAATGTTTGATGTTTGTTAAACAACTTTAAATGTTCTCTCTAACCCAGAAAGCAAAGTATATTACCTAATGCCATACTTTTCCTTAAACTACCTTGGAAGGAGCTTATAATTATAAAAGAGTTGTGATCTAATCTTTTTAAAGCAATTATAAAGATATTTTAACCAATTCTAAAGTATGCACCAGTCACCTTGAAAGGCATGTTTTCTGTGGCAGTATCAGTATTTTCTATGGAACATATTTGATAATGGACAATGATACAATTACTATCCTATCTTTAAGAATTTATGGGATTTTCATTCATGCTATATTTACTCCCTACTAGTAAAGATGATCCAGAATCAATAACAATGTTTCCTCATTAGGTCTCAAGATATATGCTTCCTACTACAATGAACATGGCTGTAATTTTTTTCTATTTATAAAAATTACAAATAATTGAAAATGAAAATAAAAGAAGAGATGAAAGTATGACTGAAATTTAAAATTAAAAATCACCTGAATTCCATCATCCTGATATAATCGCTACCACCATTTTGATAATAATTCAAATTCATTCTCTCTGCACACTCACAAAAAACATACTTTACATATGGGATATCATAAATGTTTATTAATTGAAATAACTTTTTAGAATAATTTTTTCTCATTTTCCTCCCTCATCTCCTCCTCTCTTAAATGAGCAATGCCAACAACCAAATGTGCATCCTTTCATATCTTTTTCTTGGCTCTTTACATCAAATGCAAATATACATGCACACATAGCTGTACACGTATTAGTGAGGGAGGGAGACTCATTATTTAGGTAGAATCTTATTGTAGGTGCTTCCCTACATCTTGCTTTTCTTATTTTACAGTGGAAATCCCTTCAAGTAAACTGGCATGCCAGTTCATTTTGTTTAAATGTATCCCTGCATTCCCCTATACATAGGTATTCTCTTGTTTTCCTGAGCCAGAACTACCCAGCTAAGGCACTTTCAGATCCCTGACCCTCAGTAACAGTGTGAAATAATAAATGCTTATTGTTTTCTAATTGCATTGTTTAGGGTAATTTGTTACAGAGCAACAGAAGACTACATCATCCAAAACCAAAAGAAATATTAACAGTTCAACTTATTAAGTAGTTATGACCAAACAACAAGTATTTAAGTCCTGACAATTTAGTTGCCATTTGAAAAAAAAAAAAATAATAGACATATATAAAAAGAAAAATATTTGTATTTCTACCTACCCCACTCATACCCCAACATGAGCTTTAGAGAGAGGTATTTAGTGTTCATTCACTCTGGGGTGCCATTCTCAAAACATGCTATACATCCTAGCACCAATGCATACATGTAAGTCCTTCCTCATTCTGGGCAAAGAAAGGAGTAACTAAGAGGTGCTGAGTTTGATTTCCACCCTTCTCTTGATAACCTGTACCACCATAAAGTTTCTTATCTACTTAAGGTGTATATACTAAACATAATTAACATTTCTTACTGACAGAGTAAAGTACTATCAGAATCAAACAGTACACCCTAATAACAGTAATGCCTTAGATCTGTGAAATCTAATTCGTAGCCAATGGCCACCTGGGGCTATTTAATGTAAACTAATTAAAATTTAATAAAATTAAAAATTGCTTTTGTCAGTTGTACTAGCCTTATTTCAATAGCTCAATAGCCACATGTAACTGGCACCTACCATTTATACAGCATAAATTATAGAATATTTTCATCACTGCAGAAAATTTACTAGATAACACTATCCTAGAGGCCACTAAAACATAGAATATTATTTATCCTTATACTAACAATGCCCTAAACGTTATATTTTTGTTTTTCTATTCGTTACTGAGATTTTTCTGTCTTCTCCCTCATAACACTTGG
Source organism: Myotis daubentonii (assembly GCF_963259705.1). Taxonomy (NCBI): domain Eukaryota; kingdom Metazoa; phylum Chordata; class Mammalia; order Chiroptera; family Vespertilionidae; genus Myotis; species Myotis daubentonii. The sequence continues at coordinate 24,988,206 of NC_081849.1, read as the reverse complement.
TGAGCTGTGTACCACATGCACAAAGTGCTTCCAGTTGCTGAAACCTGATGAAATAATTAACCAAACAGAACAAAAGCATATCCAAAGTAGATTCTAGAAAAAGTCCTCAAGATCTAAAATTTCATCATGACGATTTTGATTTTTCAGAATCCTCTTTTCCTAATTCTCAAAGCTGTTCAAGTTAAGCTAAATTAATTGTTAGTTACAGTATCGCCACTCTTCATTATTTATGGATTCCATATTTGTGAATTCACCTACTAACTAAAATTTATTTTTATCACCCAACTCAATACCAACAGCACTTTCATAGTCATTCTGGATACACACAGAAGAGCAAAAAAATTTCAGTCTCTTGATGCATGTTCTCCCAAATGAGGTCAAACAAGGGACACTGTACCTTCTGTTTTAGGTTTCATAATATAAATAAGTGTCCTTTTCATGATTTATGCAATGCCACATTTTTTATATTTTTGTGCTTTCTGTTAGTGATTTTCCTATCTAAATTGGTCCCCAAAAATAGTGCTGACATGCTATGTAGTGTTTCTAAAAACAAGAAGACTGTGATGGGCCTTACAGAGAAAATGTGTTAAATAAACTTCATTCAGGCATGAGTATAATGCTGTTGGCTATGAGTTCAATGCTAATGAATAGATAATATGTATAAAATAAAGTGTCTTTAAACAGAAACACACATAAAGTAAGGTTATGTACTGAGTGGCTGATGAAAATATGACCAGAAGCTCACAGGAACTAACTCTGTGAGTTACTATGAAAAATCCACCAGACTAGCAAAATCTAAAAATCAGCCATAGAAAGACGGGGAGAATACAACACATAGGTACTTTTATACACTGCCAGTGAGAATATAAATTACACAGCCATTTTGTAAAACAGTTTTACATTGCCTAATAAAAGTTGAACACAGTCCCTGGCCAGGTAGCTCAGTTGGTTTGGGCATTGTCCTGATATAGCAAGGTTGCAGATTTGATCCCAGTCAGGGCACAGACAAGAAGCAAACAATGAATGTATAAAAGTGGAACAACAAATCGATGTCTCTCTCTCTCTCTCTGTTAAATCAATTTAAAAAAAAAAAAATGTTGTACAGCCCTGACTGGTTTGGCTCAGTGGATAGAGCATCTGCCCACAGACTGAAAGGTCCCGGGTTCAATTCCAGTCAGGGGCACATGCCCGGGTTGCGTGCTCAATCCCCAGTAGGGGGTGTGCAGGAGGCAGCCGATCAATGATTCTCTCTCATCATTGGTGTTTCTATCTCTCTCTCTCTCTCTTCCTCTCCCTTCCTCTCTGAAATCAATAAAAATATATTTTAAAAGAGTTGTACATACATATACCCTATGATCCAGCAATTCTACTTCAACGAAACTCTTCAAAGCTTAAATCATAGGATATTTATAAACATCCTATCTAATAAAAGAGAAATATGGTAATTAGCCGTACGTCCGCTACCCTTCCCATTGGCTAATCAGGGTGATACGCAAATTAACTGCCAGCCAAGATGGCGGCCGGCAGCCAGGCAGCTGGAAGCGAACATGAGGCTTGCTTGCTTCAGTGACGGAGGACTCCAACGTTCCCTGCCTGCGTTGCCGGCCTCTGAGCTTGCAGTTTGAAACATTGTAACAAATATAGAAGCTAAACAAAACCTCAGAAACCAGCTTTCAGCTGGCTGGGATCTCAGAGCTGGAGCTGATACAGAGTTTCGATTATAGAACCCAAACAAACCAGATACCTGCTTTCAGCAGCGGAGGCCTACGAGCTGGAGCCAGAGCTAAAGCTGGCCCAGAATAAAAAAAGAAAAAAAGGAGCGGTTGGGAGCTTCAGTCACCCACCAGCCTGAAAACAGCCCTCAGGCCCTCACCCAGACTGGCCAGGCACCCCAGTGGGGACCCCCACCCTGAAGGGTGTGTGACCAGCTGCAAACAGCCATCATCCCCTCATCCAGGCTGGCCAGGCACCCCAGTGGGGACCCCCACCCTGATCCAGGACACCCTTTAGGGCAAACCAGCCGGCCCCCACCTGTGCACCAGGCCTCTATCCTATATAGTAAAAGGGTAATATGCCTCCCAGCACCGGGATCAGCAGAGCCACGAGGCATCCCGGCACTGGGATCAGCGTGACAGGGGGCAGCGCCCAAACGCCCTGATCGCCCAGTGGCTCTGTGTATGACAGGGGGCGGGGCCACAACCTCCCATCCGCCCTGCTCTGTTCGTGACAGGGGAAGGCGCCCCAACTCCCTGATCAGCCCTGCTCTGTGTGTGACAGGGTGCGGCGCCACAACACCCCCCACCCCCCACGGGCCCTGCTCTGTGTGTGATGGGGTAGAGCCATAACCTCCCCATCGACCCTGCCCTGAGTGTGACAGTGGCGGCGTCCCAACCCCCTGATCTGCCCTGCTCTGTGTGTGACAGGGGGGAGCTCCCCAACCCCCTGATCGACCCTGCTCTGTGCGTGACAGGGTACCGAGTCCCAACCCCCCGATGGGCCCTGCTCTGTTAGTGACAGGGGGCAGCGTCCCAACCCCCTGATCGACCATGCTCTGTGGGTGACAGGGTGTGGTGCCGCAACCTCCCCATCGACCCTGCCTTGAGTGGGACAGGGGGCGGTGCCCCAACCCCCCAATCGGCACTACCCTGAGCGTGACTGAGGGTGGCATCGCAACCTCCCAATCCACCCTGCTCTGTGCATGACAGGGGTTGGTGCCCCAACTCCCCAATCGACCCTGCTCTGAGCCCAACTAGGGGCTGCACCTAGGGATTGGGCCTGCCCTCTGCCACCCGGGAGCAGGCCTAAGCCAGCAGGTCGTTATCTCCTGAGGGGTCCCAGACTGCGAGAGGGCACAGGCTGGGCTGAGGGACACCCCCACTCCCCCCCGACTGCACAAATTTTGGTGCACCGGGCCTCTACTATACATATATATAATAGTACTGTACGAAAGTGTTTAACAAAATATGAAATAATAGTTATTGGAATGGAATTATAGGATGGATAATAGATGGGGCTCACAGGAGGCTTCAAATGGCTGTGGTCAATTTTCATTTCGAAAGAGTTGGTGAGTAAATGGCTATGTGTTTTATTATTTTTTATATTGTACTAGAGGACCGTTGCACGAAGAGATTCGTGCAATAGGCCTTCCCTTCCCCTGGCTGCCAGCACCAGTTTTCCTTTAGCACCCGGGACCCAGGCCCTCCTCCAGCCAGAACCTTCAGTCTTTGCTGCTCCAGTCAAAGCCTTCAGTCTTCACTCCCCGGCTTTGTGCCTATGTATGCAAATTAACCACCATCTTTGTTGGGTTAATTTGCATACTCTACTGATTGGCTGGTGAGTGTAGCAGAGGGATGGTCAATTTACATGTTTGTCTATTATTAGGTAAGATATAAAAGCTGTGTCTATTCTTTGGACACAAAAGAATGGTGTTTAAATGTTTCTTTGCAATGAAACATTTAAACACCAGGTGATTCAAAAGGTATGCAAATAGTAAAAAAAAAAAATACAAAACATAAAAGAAAAAATAAGTACAGAGATTAGTTAAGAAAAAATAAGTACAGAGATTAGTTTCCAAGAATTACAGTAGAATAAAAAAAGAGTAAGTTTTATTTATTCATGTTTTTCCTATGAGAACATTAATTCTTCCTCAAAGATATGGACATAATGTGTTAACAATGAAAGTGTATAACAGAAAGAATACTTACCTTAAAATCCAAATGTCTACACACCACTTATCAAGGAAAAAATTTAGCTCATGGTCCTGATGTCATCTAAATATGCTACTTCAGTAAAATAACAAACTATATTAAGTTTATTTTCCCCTAAAGGTAGTCACTGAGTCAAAGTTCATCTTACTAACATTTCCTTAAACATACACAGAATGACTTGAGTTTCATTGCAGAAATCCCAACCTCTGCTCAGATCAGTACTCCAATCAGTTTTACTGCTCAGAACAGTAACAGCACCTTAATCAGTTCTTTTTATTTATTTTTATTATACCCACACACACAAACACACACACACACACACACACACACACATACACACAAATTATTGATTTCAGAAAGGAAGGGAAAGAGAGAGATAAAAACATCAATGATGAGAGGGAATCGTTGATCAGCTGCCTCCTGCCTACTGGGGATAGAGCCTACAACCCGGGCATGTGCCCTGACAGGGAATGAACTGTGACCTCCTGGTTCATAGGTCGATGCTCAACAACTGAGCCACATGGGCAGGGCTTAACCAGTTCTTTTTAGTTAATATTTCCCTCAAAAGGATCAAGAAACTTAGTTTTGTATCATTAGTAATCCAGAAAAAATATAAATTAGATTTTAAATGTTTCAGTAGACAGAAGTAAAAAGTTTATGTTTCATCAAATCCCACACTGCATTTACCTATGAAATAAAAATCTTTCCAAAATTTAAACAAGCAAAAAAAGAGAAAATAAAAATTTACCTCATAAGTGCAAATATTGAATAACTATTAATGAAATACATATAAATATCAATCAATTACCTATTTAAATTTTTATTTCTAAATGGTATCTGAAGCTACACATAATCTTACCTGGGGAGGATAGTTGCTCTCTGAAGACCACCTTGAAGATTGGTCATTTGGTTTATCCACTAAAATATTCCTGAAATAAAGAAAATTATAAAAATTAAAAGAATAAGTGAACATAAATATGCAAAGTGATGAATAATCTACTAGATCAGTGATGGTGAACCTATGACACGCATGTCAGAGGTGACATGCGAACTCTTTTTTGGTTGATTTTTCTTTGTTAAATGGCATTTAAATATATAAAATTAATATCAAAAATATAAATCTTTGTTTACTTTGGTTGCAAATATCAAAAAATTTCTATATGTGACACGGCACCAGAGTTAAGTTAGGGTTTTTCAAAATGCTGACACGCTGAGCTCAAAAGGTTCGCCATCACTGTATTAGATGCTAAAATTATTATCAAGTTATATAATGTCTGGAACTTGAAAAAGAGGAGAAAATAGAAACAGAAAACATCTAGTATATATAATATTCTAAAATATGATAAAGATAGCAATTCAAAATATTGAGAAAACCAAGAAAAACATAGTTCTATTTCATACCAAGTGATAATTAATGTATTTAATGTGCAGATGTATTTAGGAATTTAAGGCAAAAACAAAGCAGTAAAATACCTAATAATAAATAAAATACCACATACATGTTATATTAGATACAATTATATTGTATTATTACATATTATATAATTGTAATCAATCTATGAATCAAGGAAGTCTTTTAGCCCATCATCAAAAGCAGAACTGTAGGTGAAAAAAGAAATTGATATAAATAACTTTGGAAAATGGTGCCTTCACTGGAAACTGGAAACTAAAGATAACTGGAACCATACAGAAAAACTACTTTATTTGGTAAACTTGTCTTTCACAGGAACATGGGTTAATTCTGAAATACTTTATATGTATATTCAGATTGAACAAATAAATAAACAGATCGTAGATGATGGGAGCTAAGCTTCTCACACTGGAGTGGTAAGCGACAGAAAAGCAAGGGTTGGGAGGTTAGAAAGAACCAGTGGTATTAGATTAGAATCAAAGATATCAGTGTGAACTCATGTTTAGTTTAATATAAACAGGTTCACAAGTAATAATAGATATGTGTGTGTACACACACTAATCCTACTTCTGTTCACTAAGAGGGACTAGAAGCAGTGACACTTCAATGGCAATGAGCACACCCAGCATCCATATCTTGGTTTCTACATACCACAGTCAAATAAAATAAACAGGGATTGTTGGGGAAGTGACTGATTCTACAGTCAGGGCAGGGAATTCAGAAGATTAAAGCTCAGAAGATCATGTAATATTATTAACAACAACAAAAAAACAAGAAAATAATTGGGGCATGCAAAAGGTGCAGAGAAATCAACATGAAAGAAGGATAAATGGTCAAAGCTGAAATAACATAAATAACAAAATAAATAATTTTGGTTGATTTTTCTTTGTTAAATGGCATTTAAATATATAAAATAAATATCAAAAATATAAATCTTTGTTTTACTATGGTTGCAAATATCAACCATTTTAGGACCAGTAGTCCTAAAAACTCTAAATATAATGAAAAGCAAGGAAGATTGAAAAAATGTCACAGACCAGAGAAGAATAAGGAAACATGAAAACTAAAAGTAGTTGACCCTTGATTATGTCTACTGAGATGAGGATGTTTTTCAATAAGTGCAATACTGTACCAGTATTTTTCTCTTTCTTATGATTTTCTTAACATATTTTCTCTAACTTACTTTATTGAAAGAACACATTACATAAAACAAAGAATATATAAAATATGTATTAATCAACTGCTTATGTTCTTGGTAACTTGGGGGGAGGGGAGGATCAAAAGTTAGATGCAGATTTTTTACAACGAGGGGTCAACACCCCTAACCAGCATGTTGTTCAAGAGTCAATGGTATCTTGGATGGGATCCTAAATCAGAAAGTGGACATCAGTGAGAAACTAGTGAAATGCAAATAAAATGTGGGTTTTAGGTAATAGTAATGCACCAATCAATGTTGGTACCTTAGTTGTGACAAATGTACCATCTATATCAATCTATATAAAAGCCTAAGCAACGGGCTGACCATACAACCATCCAACCGGTGGATGATACACACTGACCACCAGCAGGCAGATGCTCAATGCAGGAGCGGAAACCACGGGCATGGAAACATGGAACAGACTGATAAATCTTAGAGGGAAGCGGGGGGGAGGGCGGGAAGAGATTAACCGAAGATCTTATATGCATACTAGAGGCCCGGTGCACAGGTTCATGTACCTGTGGGGTCCCTCGGCCTGGCCTACATCCTCTCACAATCCGGGAACCCTTGGGGATGTCGGAGAGCCGGTTTCAGCCCAATACTCGCAGGCCAGGCCAAGGGACCCCGCAATGGGCCTCTAGTCCTATCTAATAAAAGAGAAACATGGTAATTAGCCATACGTCCGCTACCCTTCCCATTGGCTAATCAGGGCGATATGCAAATTAACTGCCAGCCAAGATGGCGTCCAGCAGCCAGGCAGCTTGAAGCGAACATGAGGCTTGCTTGCTTCAGTGACGGAGGACTCCAATGTTCCCCACCTGCTGCTGCCGGCCTCTGAGCTTGCAGTCTGAAACACTGTTACAAAAATAGAAGCTAAACAAAACCCCAGAAACCTGCTTTCAGCCAACCAGGATCTCAGAGCCGGAGTTGAAACAGTGTTTCGATTAAAGAACCCAAACAAACCAGATACCTGCTTTCAGCAGCGGAGGCCTACGAGCTGGAGCCAAGCCTCAGAGCTAAAGCTGGCCCAGAATTAAAAAAGAAAAAAGAAAAAAAGGAGCGGTTGGGAGCTTCAGTCACCGGCAGCCTGAAAACAGCCCTCAGCCCCTCACCCAGACTGGCCAGGCACCCCAGTGGGGACCCCCACCCTGAAGGGTGTGTGACCAGCTGCCAACAGCCATCATCCCCTCATCCAGGCTGGCCAGGCACCCCAGTGGGGACCCCCACCCTGATCCAGGACACCCTTTAGGGCAAACCAGCCGGCCCCCACCTGTGCACCAGGCCTCTATCCTATATAGTAAAAGGGTAATATGCCTCCCAGCACCGGGATCAGCGGAGCCGCAAGGCCTCCTGGCACCGGGATCAACGTGACAGGGGGCAGCGCCCAAACCCCCTGATCGCCCTGTGGCTCTGTGTGTGCCAGGGGGCGGGGCCACAACCTCCCTATCCGCCCTGCTCTGTTCATGACAGGGGAAGGCACCCCAACCCCCGATCAGCCCTGCTCTGTGCCTGATAGGGGGAGCTCCCCAACCCCCTGATCGCCCTGCGGCTCTGTGTGTGACAGGCTGCAGTGTCCCAACCCCCTGATCGGCCCTCCTCTGTGTGTGACAGGGTGCAGCGCCCCAACCCCCCACCCCACAGGCCCTGCTCTGTGTGTGATGGGGTAGAGTCATAACCTCCCCATCGTCCCTGCCCTGAGTGTGACAGTGGCGGTGCCCCAACCCCTGATCGGCCCTGCTCTGTGGGTGATAGAGGGCGACGCCCCAACTGCCCCCCATGGGCCCTGTTCTGTGTGTGACAGGGTAGAGCCATAACCTCCCCATCAGCCCTGCCCTGAGTGTGACAGAGTGCAGTGCCCCAACCCCCTGATCCGCCCTGCTCTGTGTGTGACAGGGGGCGGTGCCCCAACTTCCCTATCGGCCCTACTCTGTGAGTGACAGGGGGGAGCTCCTCAACCCCCTGATCAACCCTGTTCTGTGCGTGACACGGGGGAGCACCCCAACCCCGATTGACCCTGCTCTGTGCGTGACAGGGTACGGAGCCCCAACCCCCCTGATGGGCCCTGCTCTGTGCGTGACAGGGGGTAGCACCGCAACCTCCCCATCAACCCTGCCTTGAGTGTGACAGGGGGCGGTGCCCCAACCACCCAATTGGCCCTACCCTGAGCGTGACTGAGGGTGGCATCGCAACCTCCAGATCCGCCCTGCTCTGTGCATGGCAGGGGTTGGCGCCCCAACTCCCCAATCGGCCCTGCTCTGAGCCTGACTAGGGGCTGCACCTAGGGATTGGGCCTGCCCTCTGCCACCCGGGAGCAGGCCTAAGCCAGCAGGTCGTTATCTCCCAAGCGGTCCCAGACTGCAAGAGGGCACAGGCCGGGCTTAGGGACCCCTCCCTCATCCCCCCCAAGTGCACAAATTTTTGTGCACCGGGCCTCTAGTCCTATATAATAAAAGGCTAATATGCAAATCAACGAATGGCAGAACAACCCGTCGCTATGACGTGCACTGACCACCAGGGGGCAGATGCTCAACACAGGAGCTGCCCCCTGGTCGTCAGTGCGAAGGGCCGCTCAGCCAGAAGCCCTGAGCCAGGCTCACAACTGGCACGCAGTGGCAGTGGCAGAAGCCTCTCCTACCTCTGCGGCAGCGCTAAGGATGTCTGACTGCCGGCTTAGGCCCGCTCCCCATGGAGAGCGGGCCTAAACCATCAGTCAAACATCCCCCAAGGGCTCCCAGACTGCGACAGGGCGCAGGCCAGTCTAAGGGACCTCCCCCCCCCCCCCCCGCGAGTACACATATTTCGTGCACCAGGCCTCTAGTCCTAATATATAAAAAGCCAGGGGCTGTCACAACCGAAACAACTGGACAGGCGACTGAACATCAGGCTGCGTGGGGCAACTAGGCTGGCAGGGGAGTTAGTGAGGGACCACCAAACGACTGAACAGCAGGCTGCATGGGGCGACCAGGCCAGCAGGGGGGGCAGGTGGGGGTGACCAGGCTGGCAGGGCGGGGCAGTTGCGGGCAACCAGGCTGGCAGGAGAAGCAGTGAGGGGGCAACCAGGCCGGCAGAGGGGGGCAGTAAGGGGCGACTAGGCCGGCTGGGGGGCAGTTAGGGGCAACCAGGTCGGCGGGGGGATGGGGGGGCAGTTGGGGGCAACCAGGCTGGCATGGGGGGCCTACACTGGCAGTCAGACATCCTCCGAGGGGGTCCCAGATTGGAGAGAGTGCAAGCTGGGCTGAGTGGACCCCACCATGCACAATTTTGGGCACCGGGCCTCTAGTAGTAATATAAGATTTTAGCAAAGGGACAAACTAGGTGAGTGGCATATGGGAACTCTGTACTGCCTTTGCTACTCTTCTGTACTAGTATAGTAAGTCCTCCCTTAACACTGTAAATAGGTTCCGTGACTTCAAGTGAAATAATATATAATGTACCCAATTTTACCATAAGTTTAACTGATATAACAAAATTCTCCTCAGCATTTCATCAATCTAATAAGGAAACAAGATTATTTGAGGACCTGCTATAAATGTAAATTCATTCTCAAATAAAAAGTATACTTTCAAAAAGCTAGATTTCTACCTGGTATACAGAGGGTACTTAATAAATATCAAATAGATGAGTGAATAAAAATCTTTAAAGGCAGAACTATACAGAAAATTACTTTTACATACACATCTCACAAAGGTAAAAATAAATATATAAAATGACCTCAAACAAAATTAAAAGGCAACCAATCAATTAGAAAAATAAAAGCAATGTAAAACACAAAAAGCTAACTTAAAAATTCAGAATCTATTTTAAAAGGCCAATGGTCATAACGCCGTAACAACCAAACAACCGGTCACCAGGAGGTGCATGGAGCACCTTCTAGACCAGTGATGGCGAACCTATGACACTTTTTTGGTTGATTTTTCTTTGTTAAATGGCATTTAAATATATAAAATAAATATCAAAAACATAAATCTTTGTTTTACTATGGTTGCAAATGTCAAAAAATTTCTATATGTGACATGGCACCAGAGTTAAGTTAGGGTTTTTCAAAATGCTGACACGCTGAGCTCAAAAGGTTTGCCATCACTGGATTAGACCCTTCCCCCACCCCCTGGGGCATCGGCAGTGTCGGTGGAGCATCACAGGGCACCGCCAGCATCCACGGAGCATGCAAGGCATCGCAGGGCTGTGGAAATGGCTCTGATGGTAGGCTAGGCCTAGGGGACCCTACACAGGCATGAATTAATCATGCACTGGGCCTTTAGTCAATAATAACCAAAAATTGGAGATTAAAACAAAGACAGATTATCCCTATAATACTGTGCTCACACCCGAAAAAAAAAAGAAAAAAGCATGCTTTAATTATAACCTCAGTTGTTGGATAGAGCCAGTAAATAGTATTTCATTTTTGCTAGTAGGAATGCAAATTGATACAACTTTTTAGGAGAGAACTTTAATATAATACATATCAAAAACATTTTAAATGTACATATACTTTAAATAAAAATAATGATGCTAACCATGATGATACTAGCATCTAACATTTGTGAGCTTTTACTATATACCAGACACTGTTCTAAGTATTTTCCATATATAAGCGATTAAGAAACTGAGATAGATAAATTAATTTGCCTAAATATACACACCTACAAAGTAAGGATTGGAACCCAAGGCAATCTGATTCCAAAGTTAATGCTCTTAATCACCACACTATACAGCCTCAGTATTATTCCACTTCTTGGAACATAACCTAAAAAATAATCTAGGAGATGTAAATCACCCACCTTCATCACAGCACAATTTATAACAGCCAAACTATAAACAACCTAGCTGTCTAACAATAAGGAATTAATTAAATAAATTATGACATACCTATGTTACAGAATACCATGTAATCATGATGTATTCTACAGCCTGACTTTAGTATAGTTGCAAATGTTCACTACATACTAAGTGAAGGGAAAAAGTAGTTTACAGTACATACATGATTAATCAAGTGTTGTATGTAATAATAACATTCATGGAGAAAAGACAAAGTACATATACTACAATAGCTCTCAATGGTGAGATCAGAACAACCTTTTTGCCTTCTTTGTGCTTTTGTAGGGTGCCCTCTGCATCCGCACCTGTCACTGGTGGAAAAGGAGTTCTTGGGTGCCGCAGGGAAAAGAATTTCCTGAGGCCCTCACAAGAGGATGAGGTATGGTGGAATGCTTTATTGATTAGGTAAAATTAAGAGGGTTCCTTTCCAAGGTCCCATCTCCCTCTGTCTTGCCATGGAAAAAGTTGAATTTTGTCTTCAGAAGGGCTAAGATTAAAGCCACTGACCAGAGTCTCTGCTCTGTATTAAAGCACAGTCCAGTCCAGCATCTGGCTAGCTTGTTTCCATCTGCAGTCCATTTGTGTAGAGAGTCTGCATGGCCCTGGATTCCCATCTGCAGTCCATTTTTGTACAGGGTCTGCTTAAAGCCACATGGCAATGCCCAGCCGGTGTGGCTCAGTGGTTGAGTGTCAACCCATGAACCAGGTCATGGTTCAATTTCCAGTCTGGGCATATGCCTAAGTTTCAGGCTGGATCCTGAGTGGGGTGTGGACAAGAGGCAGCAACAAATGATTCTCTCTCATCATTGATGTTTCTATCTCTCCCTCTTCTTTCCTCTCTGAAATAAATAAAAATAAAAAAGATACTCAGGAATAAACTTAACCAAGGAGGTAAAATACTTGCACTCAGAAAACTACAGGACACTGAAAAAAGAGACAGAGGAAGATATAAACAAGTGAAGAATATACCATGTTCATGGATTAGTAGAATTAACATGGTTAAAATGTCCATACTACCCAAAGCAATCTACAGATTCAATGCAATCCCCATTAAAATACCAACGGCATATTTCACAATATGAACAAACACTTCAAAAACTTATATGGAACCAAAAAGACCCTGAATAACCACAGCAATCTTCAGAAAGAAGCATAAAGTTGGAGGGAATCACATTACCAGATATCAAGTTATATTACAAAGCCACTGTAATCAAAACAGCCTGGTACTGGCACAAGACATATAGATCAATGGAACAGAACAGAGACTCCAGAAGTAGACCCAAGCCACTATGCTCAATTAATATTTGACAAAGGAGGCAAGAGCATACAATGGAGTCAAGACAGTCTCGTCAATAAATGGTGTTGGGAAAATTGAAAGTGAACAAAGGGCAGCATCTAGGCAACAACTTTCAAGAAACAATCCTGTCAACAATCACATGAGCCTAAAAGCAGATTCTTCCCCACTCAAGACTCCAGATAAAACCCCATCCCTTACCAACACCTTGACTATAGCCCTGTAACAGATCTGAAGCAGAGGATACACCTAAACTATGCCCAAAATCTTGACCGTCATAAACTGTGCAATAATAAATGTGTATTGTTCGAGGCTGCTAAGTTTGTGATAATTTGTTATAGAGCAATCAAAAACTAACACAATGTCCTCTTCTTGATGTATATGGAAATATTTAAGAATGAAATAATCTTATATTCTTTTTATATTCATCTTAAACCATACCAGGAGAAAGAAAAAGAGGTGGGTGCAAATAGATTGTTTTATAAAAAATCAGGCAAAATGCTGATAGTTGTTGAAGGTGGGATTATTAGTATTCATTTTTCTCTATTGGTGAGTATGCTTGGAAAATGTTCATTACAAGTTTCTGAATGAATGAATGAGTGAAGTAATGATGACAGCAAACACACAAGCTCTTGGGAGTTTAGCTGTGTAGGGAAACAGATAAATGGGACATGTGAGATTAAGGCAAAGTTTTTTAAAGACTAATGAAAGGTGGTCCAATGGGCATTGAATGGCGGCAGAAGTAGAAATTGAATGGTGGATAATGTAGGAAAAGAAGAGATAACTGAATGAACAAAATCGGAATAAGATCCAAAGTGTAAGTGAAAGAACTAATCTAAAATGACCTCTCCCATTTTAACAGACAAAAAGATGGAGAAAATTAAGCACAGGTAAATTTCATAATGCTTAAGTGTACCCTGAACACACAATGATATCATTTTCATTGACAAAAAAGTTTATATTAATAAAATCTAAAATTTTTTCACACTGATAATATACTCTAGTCATGTACAGAATATGGATGAATTTACAGTATTAAGATGTGGACTCTAAACTCTGCTTCAATGCTTCCTTAATAAATGACCTTGGTTACACTCCTACTGGCCTAAGTTTCTGCATTTCAAAATTAATACCTACATTACACTCCGAAGAGTCATTGTTGAAAATTGTAGGCTGTCAATGGCCTAACAAATAGTAGGCATCTGCTTATCAACACCCAGAGCAAAACTCAAGTCACCTTATTACCAAGCACTTGAAAATGTTTGAGCCTGTAGCAATTATCTCTAAGGATTCAAAGCACTCTGGGATCACGTACTTCAATCACATACACATTCCACACAAGTAAAATGCAGCAACCCCTGGGGAAAAGCGAATGGCAACAAAATAAACAAACATTCCCAAACAGAATGGTAAAATAGGAAACTCACACTAGCACAAAATCAGAAAACTAGCTAATGTGGGTTGGGGGTCTCCAAACAACAGAAAAATCCGCTAAGACAGCCATATAAGAAATATTCCTCAGAAAGTTTGAATCATAATCTTTTCTGAAATTAAACAACTGGCCCTTCAGAATATATTTCAAAAATTAAAATTGCCCTTTTCTATCTAAAGCAAAGACCATTAAAGTTGGGCATGATATGGAAGAGATTTACTGCTTAATATGTACATCTCCAAACCTCAGACAAAATAACAATATATCTACAAAGAAATTAGAAATTTAAGATATCAAACTCTTTCCAAGCACCCTCAAAAGCTGCATTTACATGTAATTAATTACATGAAAATAATCATAATCAGCTTCTTACTAAATCAAGTTCTCAAAATATCTTTGTTGGGCAAATTAGCTTAATTTGAGTTACTAAATGTTTAATGGGGAAGGTACATTTATTTAAAAAACTATTCTGTAATATCAACATCTTGCTATTATCCTGTGCCAAAAAGGCCTTAATCTAATCCTCTCATTTTGTATGAAAATAAATAAAAGGCCAGAGAAACTAAATGATTGATCCAAAATTACCGATTAATTGGTGGCAGAACTGGAATTAGAGCCCAAGTCTCCTGTCCTTGTTCAGTGTTCTCTCTATGCTATACTGTTTAGATTTTTTCATGTTTTCCTTTGTACCAGATCTAACTCCTCCCCCCAGCTTAATGCAATAATTCAAATTGTACTAATGGTGAGAGATTAAATCAATATTAACTAATCCAAATGCATTCATTTTGTGAGACTTCTCCCCCTACCCTCTTAATCAAGCACGTCAAACTCGCGGCCCACAATGAACATTTTTGGGGCCCAGCCAATATAACAGTATGTAAGAAACGTTTTAATAAAAAGTTTGTAATTTTTACAATGTCCTATTATACATAATTATTAATAATGAACTACAACGTTCACTAATGACTGATTACTATAATCGTGTTGCATTCATTTCCCTTACAGGCACACCATATCTCTCCACTAATACTAGCAGCAAGTATTTTAGCAGTCGATTACCACATCATTATTCTTGTACTGACTTGTTTGATGTGCGCAACAGGAAATATTTCGCTTTCAGAGAACAAGAAAAATAGGTTTATTTGCATTACACTTATTAATTTGTGCAGTTGTTCAGTGTCTGGTAAGTTAATGTTCAAGAAAAAAATATTAATTTTTATTAAAATGTTCTATTTTTTTATGTTAACAATGACTCATTTATTTCAGCCCTTTGTATTCAGCATGTCTCTATCGAAATAAACCTATGTTTCTGTGAAAATTGAAGCTTTTGTTTTTTTGCAGCCCACATAAACTTAAACCTTGTTTATCTGGCCCATGTTGGCCTTTTGAGTTTGACATGCTTGCTCTTAATAGATATCTTCCACCTCTTAAGTCCTATGGCACAGCATTTTTAAAACTCTGTTCCTCAGAAATACTACAAAGGATCTATAAGCATTTGAAAAATATATTTAACTATTCTTAAACCTATTTTAAAAAATCACTGCAAACACTCCCACTGTTCTGATTTGGTAATAATCAGGGCAGGCTAAGCGTTTGCTATATTAAGACTATGCACGTGCTGTCCCCAGACCTAGTTCTTTCCCTAGGTCTGATTTCATAAATGATGGTGATAAACTAAGAAAAAAAAATTTCAAAAGTACTTTAGAGCAAATATTATCACAATGGATATCACTCTCTATAAAAAAAAAAAAAAACTTGTTTACTTTGCTTTTATGCTAACTTTGGAATAAAATTTCTCCTGAAATCTCTGTATCAATATAAACTTCAAAGTGTGTCACTGATTTATATGACTTTAATTGTATGCTGGTCTTTTAAAAATTCAGTTCTACATATGTCTGTTCATGTAAAATTCACAATTCACAACTATAACATAATTACTGGTTGGATAAGGCTCAGGACTGTTTGGTTTTAATGCTCTCCTCAAAGCTTAATAAGATATGTCACATGTAAAGTCACATTATATAGATCACTGTAGCCCAGAATATAAATTTGAAGTGTTTTTCTGACTTTTTAAATTATTATAGGGAATGTAAGCAGTTTGACGATAAAACTTTGAAAATAAGTTTATTACAGATGATAATCAATTCTCCTCATTCAACTTTCAGACAACATATATGTATCTTACATGCTTAAAGCTCTCAGCCTTTCCTTTATCAAATGCAGAATGTTCACCAGTTGATAAACTAATAGTTTAAAATACTGTGCCAGTTAAGATCCTACATGCCAACATGCCCAACATGCCAGTCAACATTTGTTTCCAAAGCAATCCCAGTGTCCATTTTTATAATTTTAAAAGTATTTTATTGCAGTTCTATTATTTTATAAGAATGAATGGAAAATGAAAATTTAAAAGCCTACTGGTAATATTAATTCAACTAAAACAATATTGGGCATCAAGTGATCCAAAAAGAAAACTTCAGACACTAAACAAACTTAACCAGCTTGAATATAAATGAAACACTGAGAAAGTTTAAAAGATCACATCAAAAGCTCCAGTATAGGTATGCCAATTATGGACCTATTCACTCTCACCTCCAAATTCACCCTTTTTGCCTACTCTTGGAAAATGAATTTGGGCCCTTTAATTTTCCTTTGCCGGCTGGCAAAAGTTAAGCTTTGTCAGCAGAGGGGGCAGGAGAGTCACCTCAAGAAATGTCACCTCAAGAAATAAGAGTGATTTTGCTCCCTTGTTCGGGTATGCTTACCCAGAAGACTCCTGCACTACAGATGTTTCTTCAGCATTCTGCTCCTGCAGCATATGTGGCTTCCTCAAAGTGTTCATGTGAGCAGCTTTTCTAGCACCAGGCTCCTACATCAGAATGTATACTTCTTGAGGGTATTTTTTTTTTCAGTCTCTTGACATTTAGCA
The DNA here is from genome assembly GCF_963259705.1 of Myotis daubentonii. NCBI lineage: Eukaryota > Metazoa > Chordata > Mammalia > Chiroptera > Vespertilionidae > Myotis > Myotis daubentonii. Next base: position 24,971,420 of record NC_081849.1, on the reverse strand, counting down.
AGCCTTTTCAAACTAATGACTTCAATCTTTCTTCAACTCAGAAAAATTTTCCTCTATTTTTAAAATTTCAACCTTCTCCTTTTATTTTTATTTTTTTTCTGGTATCTTTCTAGACCTACTATCAGGTATAAAGTGCAGGGCTGCTATATACTGTTGCACAGGTTGCACTTTTTTGACAAGAAGAACCCACTAAGGAGTAAAAGCTGAAATCCAGCCTGTGTCCCACTTAACCCAGACCTATATCCTGGTCAAAAAGTATCATCTGTTCATTGAACCATGAAAATACAAAAGTGGACCTTCTGGATCAAGGCTAGCTACCATGTCTAAACTTTTCACTAATATTTTTCTTATCTTTTTCTTTTTGTTGTAGATTTCGGATCTTTTTCTATGTGTATGTATGTATAGATGTATACATACATAGCTATAGATGTATATGTCCATAACTATAGAACAATTATTATTTTTGACAGCTAATTCACTAATTTGTTAATTTAATAAACATTATGCTGGACTACAATGATATGAGGGGAGGGGGAAAATTTCCATAGTTCCTATGAAGCCTGTGGTCTAGTTGGAGGGATAGCTATTAATCAAGTAATCACACAAATAAATGTATAATTAAAATTGTATAAAGTGACATAGGAGAAAGGTATACATTTTTAATGAAAGCATTTAACTGTTGGAGCAGAGGAAGGGATGCCAGACACATTGGGGGGACAGGGTAAAACGGTTTCCTGAGAAAGCAACATTTTAGCAACAGCTAAAGAATAAGTAGGAATTAGGTTTTATAGCTCTTCTCCTCAAACTACTTAAATCAGAAGGGAAAGGAAAAAAGGGGACAATGAAAGGAAGGGAAAGGGTACATATCTAAGGATGCTGAAAATAATTTACTGTTGCTATTTATATAAAACAACATGCCTTACCAACAAATACATAGATGACGATTATAATATCAGTCATACTAAAGGAATGTAAGGAAAGTTAAATAGTATTAAATACTGACAATACTTACAAACCAACAACTTTACATTAGACCCAAGTATCTTCCTTCTAAACATTGTCTCACATAAATATAATACTCCCATAAAAATTCTAGTAAAAAGGTAGACAATATAAAAATTACATTAACAGGAAAGGAAAATAACTATATATTTCTGGCAGATAAAATTCTCAATTTCTGGACATCATAAACAAGTAAGTCTCAAGAGATTGACAAATCAACATAACCAAGAATAAAAATCTCATTTTAACTCCTAGTCAATAAGTACTTAAAACAATTTTAAACAAAAAATGCTATGTTTATTCCATAATTTTTCCCATCAGATATTAGTAATAAGCACTTAAAAGTGTCAAAAGGAAAAATGAAGAAAAACACTGAGCAAAAAAATATGGGGCTCAAGTGTCAGGTTACTACATTAATATCATTATGAGGAATTCATAACCTACAAGGTATGAGTCTATTCCATAAGAACTAAACACAGTTTTCTGATTCTGGAATAGCTTGTGGCAGAAAAACATTCCCTTTCAGAACTAGAAAGGCTGTATAACACATAGGAGGAAAAAAGCTCTTAAGGTATCAGAGACTTTCTGAGGACCTAAGACTGGAATGCCAAAAAAAACAAAAAACCTATTGAAATGAATCCCACCTTCTATAGGTAGAGCTTTCCCTCTCTCAGTTCATTTCATCTATTTCTTTAATGGCACAGGGAAAGGGACTGAGAAACCAGGAAAGGACAGCCACTAAAGGGCAGAAAAGTCAGCCGAGCTTTTAATAATTTCACAGGGCCAAAGGAACAAAACTTGGTAGTTGGATCTTGCCATAACACCCAGGATTCCATAATGAAGGGAGACACAGAAGAACAAAACCAACAACACTATGTACTGATTTTCCTCTTGAGGCATTTGTTGATTCTTACTAGTAAACTATGCAGAGTAAGAAGCTAAAAAAGACAGCAGAAAGCAACTGGAAAGCAAGGAAAAGCTTTTAGGACTCTCATGCTGCTGGAGAGACAAAAGCAGGAGAGGACGAATAAAAACCCAGGCTCTCAGCTAGGTTCCCTGCAGGGTTACCAAAGCTGGGCAAACTAGAGGTTTACAAAACCTAAAACCCAACATTAAGTCACCTTAGTTCTTTTTTTTTTTTTTTATTGCTTAAAGTATTACAAAGGGTATTACATATGTATCCATTTTATCCCCCCGCCCTAGACAGTCCCCTAGCCTCCCCTATCCCCCAGTGTCTTATGTCCATTGGTTATGCTTATATGCATGCATACAAGTCCTTTAGTTGATCTCTGACCCCTACCTCCTGCCCCCCAACCCTCCCCGGCCTTCCCGCTGCAGCTCGACAATCTGTTTGAGGCAGCTCTGCCTCTGTATCTATTATTGTTCAAAAGTTTATAATGGTCTCTATTGTCCACGAATGAGTGAGATCATGTGGTATTTTTCCTTTATTGACTGGCTTATTTCACTTAACATAATGCTCTCCAGTTCCATCCATGACGTTGCAAATGGTAAGAGTTCCTTCCTTTTTACAGCAGCATAGTATTCCATCGTGTAGATGTACCACAGTTTTCTAATCCATTCATCTACTGATGGGCACTTAGGCTGTTTCCAGATCTTAGCTATGAAGTCACCTTAGTTCTTGACTGTTGAGGTGATCTGCCTCTATTCTACCTGCCTAGCAGAAGATGGGTGAATCCTCTCTAGAAAAATATATTAGGTTCGCAACTGTAATTGCGTTTAAATCTGCATATAATGTCTGGCATTCAATCAAAAGTTATCAATAATAATAAAAATTATAATAACTACTAGACCAACCAAGATACTTAAACAGAAGGGAAAAGATGAGAGAAATAGACCTGAGTGATCCAGATATTGAAGTTTACAGACACAGGTTTAAAGTAGTTTGACTGATATGTTCAAGAAAATATATGACAATGTGGAGATTTTCACCAGAGAATTAGAATCTATTGTGAAGAGAGAAGGGGTAGAAGAGGGAATACCAACTGAAAATTCTAGCCAAAAAAAACCAAACAAACAAACAACACAAAACAAAACAAAACAAAACAAAGCAAAACAAAACAAAACACACTATAGTTGAAATCAAGAATAAAATAGATGGGGTTAAAATCAGACTGAGCATAGCTGAACAGATAATTAGTGAGCTGGAACACAGGCAAATAAAACCTATCCAGAATGGAATAAGGAGAGAAAAAAATGATAGAAAGTGTAAGGGACAAATGGGACATGACAAAATATATAATATAGATTTAATTGGTGTCATAGAGGGAAGGAAAAAAAGAGTGCGGCAGAAACTATATCTGAAGAATCTTAATTTTTTTTTCAGAATTGATGAAAGAGTCATGCTACAGATCCAAGATGTACCAGAAACCCTGGAGTAAATACAAAGAAAATCATTGTATTCTTAGGTACTAATAGCTACATCTCTAAAATTAAAATGATTTTTGAATGATTGAAATACAGCAAATTTACATCACCACAAATAGCTGAAATGTATCTTATCTACATGTAAAACATCACAAAGTCCCTGTATTAGGCCCAAGAATCATTTATTAAAAATCCACTACATTTACCTAAAACTTTATGTAAATAATAGAAGCATTTACCTATGAGCAAAAAAATATTTTAACATAATATAAAACCTCCCAGCATTTGGTCAAGATAACAAGTACTGCATAAGGAATCTAAAGATGCTCAGAGAAGAATCATAACTTGCTAAGAGTCACAAAGTTCTGATTCCAGGAGCCAGTTCTGCAGCTTTAATCTCTAGACCTCCAACCACCTCATGATACTTTTTCTTTATCGTGGGAATCTTTACTTTTCTAAAGTTGTAAGATACCAGACTGAGACTATCAGAGCTTTCAGTGGCCAGTGAGGTTCCCAAACAAGGACAGTACCTAATCTCAGTTTAGGAAAGAAAGTCTGACAGTCCCCAACTCAATGGGTTGCAAGAGCCTATGGGATTGTAAGGAATCCTCAATCAATCATAGACCAAATAAATAATAAATCTCACAATATGTTCTATTTTCCAAATGTGATTACTAAATAAAAATTCATTTAAAAGCTAAAATTAAGGGAAAAAATAATTAGGAGCAAACATTTTGAATTATAAAGCATTCCCTATACATTTCTATGGACTTGTCTGATCAAAACCACATTCATAATCCCAACTTACTAAGGATAATGTCAAACTAAAGCCAGGATACACCAAAAAGAAAGTTTCCTACACAAACAATAAGAAAACAAACTGATAGCTTTAATCCAACAATTTAGTATCTAGGAACTCATCATAAATAATTTCAAGATTTGTTTCTGTAAACAAAAACAAAAGAAGCCCAAAGCCTATAATATCCAATAGGGGACCAATTAAATAAAATGCCAATACAGAGGGCTATTTAATAACATGAGGACATATTTACTATATATTAAAGAGAAAAAAATACAGAACAGCAAACAAAAGCCAAAACAAAATTGAAATATACATATAGACACAACAAAATATCTGGAATAATATATATCAAAGGGTGATGCGTTATCTTTGGGTGGTAGTATTAAGGGTAATTTATGTTGTTTCAGTGGGTCAATATTTTGCAAATATTCCACAAAAGACTTCTTAGGATGTTTTACAATTAGAAAAAAATACAAATTCATTTTTAAATGTGAAATTTTAAAATAGTTGAAATAGGTTCACTTCCTATCCTAGTAGTCAAATCATATATCACTTTTACTCTGAACCATGTTAACACAAGAAACAATTTTGATCAATGTTTGATTTTAAGAAATAAAGACTTATAGAAAAAAGGTAAACACACTTAATGATTCATCAAATGTTACTAACTAAACTTATGTTGTCTTTAAATAATATGTAAACCCAAATCATTCCAAATCAATGAAATTACCTAATATTTAAAAAATGCTTTCAACAGTCCTTCCAATTTTCATATTAATACATTAAAGCCATAAATGTAAAGATAAAATAGATCTAAATATCATTCCCTCTCTGTTCTAGCCTTATAGCATTTCTTATCTGTATTTCCAACTAGGCACATATTATAGTCAAGTAAAATAGTGAAGGAGCTTTGGTAATACAAGTCAGAGGCCCAAGATCAGAATCCTATCTCCTACCCTTTCAACTCTTAGACCTGGGCAAGTTAACTTACCTCTCAGTTTCCCTAGCTATACAAAAAAGAAAAGAAAAAAAGATAATATTTACCATAGAGTTTTTGTAAAAGACTAAATAAAAAACTGCAAGTGATAAGCATAGTGCCTGAAGACTAGAAGGTACTCAATAAGTGGTGGTTGTGAGTGAATAGAGGCATGTGCCACAGTTTTTAAGTCACAGAACTTGCCAAGCCTCTTGAAACCTGTATGACCTTGGACAAGTTACTTAACCTTTATGGAACTCAGTTTCCTCATCTGCAAAACAGATATAATACCTATCTTGCAGGTTTGTACAATTAGGTAAAACTAGATATAAAAATCATATTGCATATAGTAGCTACTCAATAAATTGTGGAATCACTATTAGCTATAGCAATAAACATTTGAGTATAGGGATTAGCAGTTTTTAAAATATTCTTATATTTTAAAAGAGTACATGTAATTCTAAGAATTAGACATCATTTAAATAAGTGTATTTCTCTTAATTCCCAATTTAGGTGTAAATTTCAGAACAAAAGAAAAATACAGACCAAGTTTTCTTAAGCACACTAAAAAGATACAGGGCCACTTCACTAGTTTCAAAGTAAAAATATATTATCTATAACTAGATTTGCTTTAAAAAAAAATTTTAAGTCCAAATAAATCTAAAAGGGTCAGAAGGGGAAATGTTTGTTTCTTTCTGCAATTTTAAGTCCTTAGGAAGAAAACAGAAACCTGAACTTTTCTATTTTTTTCATAATTTCACATCTTTACACAACTACTATGTAAGTGCCTTTAATACAACAACTCTTTCAAATCTCCGATTTCCTGTCTCCACCTTTGTGCAGAAGCAGAAGAGTAGTACAGTTAAGATTATGGACTGTGGAGCCAGACTGTCTGGGTTCAAATCTTGCCTCCATCTAACAGTGTGACCTTAGTTGTAGGCATGTTTTAACCTCCCCATGCCTGTTTCCTGAAAAAATGTAGATTCCTCCTACAATTGTTTTAAGGAGTAAACCTTTAAAGTGTTCAGAAGAGAGGCTAGCATATTGAAGGCACGCTATGTTTCCCTTTGTTGTCATTATATTATTACCTCTCAAAATGCCTAGATCTGTGACCTGTAAATAATAAATATTTGCTACTCTGTAGAAAATTTCAACAAATGGCTTTACTTAATATTAGACCTGCTTCGGAAGTATCTTAACATGACTGACTGTCAAGGCCAGCAGAGATAGAGCAGTTGCTGTTAGGATTTTACGGCAAATGTAAGGAAAGTCGATCCCTTCTTACACTTCCTATCATACAAAGCTGTAGCATCGTTACTTGCTAATAGAAGTTCAGAACCAAAAGAGTTTTACAATTTAGGTATGGCATACACCAATCCAGCAGACACAAAACTCTCAAACTCAAGCTCCGTAATACTCAACTACATTCCTTCAAAGAAAAAAGTTCAGATTACTCTTCTATTATAATAGTTTAATGCTTTAAAATAAAACTATATTGCATAAGTCAACAGCCTATCATAGGCATTAAATAAGACACTGTAATTGAAAGTGTTTGAAAGTTAAATATACATTAAATATGAGCTTATGAATATATTTGAGAAAATCATAACAGATTTCTCCAATCAAACAGCTGCCTTCTAACCCCAAAACTAGTGCTCTGGGGCCAGGATAAAGATACATAAGTCACAGTCAAGTTGCCATCCCACTAGATCATTTCCTGCTTGAAATGTGCTCTTCCCTTATTACTGGTAACTCAGATGGGACTTGTGACTCTTGAGGACCAGGAAAATATCTTCACAGTTATTGGATCAAACAATGCCACCCAATCCCCAGTAGTCTGAGATCCTAACCTGGGTGCAGAAAAATGATTGTTATCTTCAGAGTCAAGAACCTGTTAGCCCTGAAAATCAGAAGTCAAGTACCTAGGGCCACATTTCCATTCCAGCTGAGGGCTAAGAATGTTTACCTGGCTCACCCTCAAATTACAAGTTTCAATCAGCACCCATCAGGTCCCGGCCTCAATAACTCACACAGGCCAGATCCGACCACAGGTCACTTGGCCCCATTCACCGAACCAGGTCCTACCAAAGGCCGGCCGGCCTGCCAACCTTTGGCCTGGCCAACAGGACAATGGCCTGGCAACCAAGAGTTAGATTCTTCTAGCCCTAACCGGTTTGGCTCAGCGGATAGAGCGTGGGCCTGCGGACTCAAGGGTCCCAGGTTCGATTCCGGTCAAGGGCATGTACCTTGGTTGTGGGCACATCCCTAGTAGGGGGTGTGCAGGAGGCAGCTGATCGATGTTTCTAAGTCTCTATCCCTCTCCCTTCCTCTCTGTAAAAAAATCAATAAAATATATATATTTTTTAAAAGAGTTAGATTCTTCTAGCCACCGCTCTGTTTCAAGACTCTTGATGGAATTGACAAATCAAATTTGATAAGACGTGAAGAATTTTTGAAACACAGGTGGAAAACTTCTTGGAATGTGCCTCACAGATCTAGTCCCTTCATTTGTTCAGTAACATAAAAGTGTATGATCTGTAACGCGTTTTGTTTATAAAACCATTCTGGTCTTAAGGAGATGATGGTCCAGGGGGACACAACTGTCACTTTTCCTCAGGGTCTGCACGGGCCTTAAAAACTTTACTAAAATCAGTTCCTCTATCTGCATGTAAAACTGGGATGAGATCCGCTCCTTCTCTCAAAGTAAGTTAAAGGTAAGTACATACTGCATGAAAGTACTCTCAGCATTTCAGAAGGAGTTTTCTACAGAAAAACGTACGCAGTTATGTATCACGTATGCAATGGCAGTGATGCAACTTTTTTTTTTTTTAAATATATTTTATTGATTTTTTACAGAGAGGAAGGGAGAGAGAGATAGAGAGTTAGAAACATCGATGAGAGAGAAACCTCGATCAGCTGCCTCCTGCACATCTCCCACTGGGGATGTGCCCACAACCCAGGTACATGCCCTTGACCGGAATCGAACCTGGGACCCTTCAGTCCACAGGCTGACGCTCTATCCACTGAGCCAAACCGGTTTCGGCGCAACTCTTTTTTTAACACCTAAATCGGAGATCCGGACCAAGACAGTGTGCTGGAAGTCCAGCTCATTCAAGTGTGTCTTTTCTGTCCACTTTTGAGGTCCTAGGTTGGGAAACGGGTCTGTGTCTCTATAAATCCATGTTCTGGGCCATAATATAAATGCAGCTCTTCTGTGAGGTCCCTCCTGCCCACTCCCTACCAGCAGGCGGGGGCCGGGGGCGGGGGGGTGGGGGGGGGGGGGAATGCGCCCTGCACATCTCCCGACTTGCAAGGACTCGGCTGGGTTGCACAACTTTCCAGTCTCTGTGAGTTTCACCACTGTTTTGCTGTTGATCACTTTTAATGACACCCCCGCGCCTCCCCAAAACCCTCGTCTCAGCTTTACACTTTGCCCCGGCAGCACTCGACGGGTCGGACTATCGGTCCCCCGCCTCCCCCCAGCGCCGACGACCTCAAAAACATCCCCACCCGTGTGCCCGCCGCCCGGACCCCAAAAGCTGCGACTCCGGTCCCACCTCCCCGAGCCGCCCGCCCCGCAAGCCCTCAAGTCCCAAATCCCGGGTGCAGCATCCCGGGCTCCGGGGGGGGGGGGGGGGGAGCTACCAGGCCCGCCGCGGACCTCGCCCCTCCCCCGCAACCTCGCTCTCCCGGCTCTCACTACCCTCCCGAGTCGGGGGCGGCCAACCTCTCGGCGGCTGGACTGACTCCGAGGCCGCGCGTCCCTTCACCAGGCCCCGCCTGGGCCTCACGGCTCGGCGCCCTCCGCTGCCCGCCCGGCCCAGCCGAGCTGACGCCGAAGAGAAGGGTGGCACCAGCCCAAGGCCCGGCACTTACTCAGGAAGGTAGGTGGAGGAGAAGGAGCTCCACTTGTGCAGCGCGTAGGGCAGAAGCCGGCACTCGGGCGCCACAGCAACAGCCCCGCCAGCCGCCATCTTGTCAGCACCAGAGCGGCCGCCACCGACCGCGGGCCGCACCGAGGAGGGGGGCGTGGCCTGGTCTTAAAGGGGCCGCGGCCCTCCCGGCCCTGCGCAGCCTGAGGCGCGCGCGGGGCCGCGATTCCCTCCGAGTTCCCGACGCCGAACCCTCCCTCCTCCATGACTTACCGGAACGGGGACGGGAGTGTGAGCCCCTGAAGGGCTCTCCTGTGGGGCTTGGAGGGAGTGGCGCAAAGGACTGTCTTACAGGCGGAGGTAAGGAAAAAGCCAAGAATATATGGTGGAAAGAAAGCGATGGGAACTGTGGGCCAGGGAGAGAGCAGGAGAAGACGAGCTTGGAGACGTCGGAAACCGCTGCCGTCTCCAGTGTGTAAGCCCTGTCGGGACACAGCATTGCAGGGAACTGGAGTCCATAGCGATGCCCTTCCCTCGGGAGCGGTGCTGGTTTTAAACGTCCTGTGCCCGGTTCCGGAGGCGCACGGGGGTGTCTGCCCTTCAGGGTGGACATTGCTTGTGAGCCTCTCGCACGCACCTGTGGGCTTGGTTTGCTCGGGCAAGACATTCGGCTCCCACCCCCCAACCCCCACCCCAACCCCAGACCAGACCAGACCAGAAAAAACCTTAAGGCAGTTGGGGAAGCTGTGTGGCTTCCATTTCCCAGTTGGCACATCTGCCCACTTTTAACTCGGACAGACGTTCAGCCTAAAAGTTCAGAAAGAGCGAGAGAGAGACATGTCAAGAGAAAGAGCCCAGGGGGACTGACCCCGTAGGCCCCAGGGGCACCACGCCAGCTGCTTTATCTAAAAAGGAGCGCTTTGCCTTGCCGAAACCGGTTTGGCTCAGTGGATAGAGCGTCAGCCTGTGGACTGAAAGGCCCCAGGTTCGATTCTGGCAAGGGCATGTACCTTGGTTGCGGTACATGCAACCAAGTGGGAGATGTGCAGGAGGCAGCTGATCGATGTTTCTAACTATCTCTCTCCCTTCCTGTAAAAAATCAATAAAATAAATTTTAAAAAATAAAAAATAAATTTAAAAAAAAAGGAGCGCTTGCCCTGAACGCCTGGCGGCCTTGGCAGGGCTCCCATCCGGCGCCTGGGGGTCAGGGGCATGCATGTGGGTCCCTTGGCGTAGCCACGGTGGTCACCAGCGGCCTCGTCACTCCTTGTCTCAGAGGCCTTACCCTTGGAAGCCGGGACCGTGTCTCCGTCTCCACCTGACCGATGGGAAATCTCATGCCACGTCAGAACTCCTCGGTATTTGTATTCGCTTCAGGTTATCATCGTCCACCTGCCGCAGCCCCCAGATCTTCTCCTGAGTTTGTATTTCCATGGGGGAAACTGCAGAGCGGCCTCCACTAGCGGAACAGGCCACAGTGTGTCAGCCGTCAGGGGCACGCGAGCGCTGCGTGTTGCAGGATGTCGGAAAAGTATGCGCTCCTCGGGGAATGCTGTGACCCCAGTGGCTCCAGCGGGGCGTCCAGAGACCGGGGGTAGGACCGGAGGAGCTTAGCCCCAAGGCTGATGAGTGGTTATCTTTGGGGGGAAGATGAAGGTGGTGACCCAGTTCAGTTCCTTGGGGGCTCCTCCTTTGCTAAGTATTCCTCTTACCTAATGTCCTAGAGTCCTTGTTCTTTTGCAGACACAGAGATGGTTTATGAGTGATTTTTTTTTTTAATCCTCACCCAAGGATATGCTTTACCGATTTTAGAGAGAGGGGAAGGGAAAGAGAGGGAAACAGTGATCGTTTACCTCCCTTACACGCCCAACCAGGGATCGAACCCACGACCGACCGACCGAGGTAGGTGCCCTGCCTGGGAACCGAAGCGGCAACCTTTGGTGCATGGGACGGCGTTCCAACCCACTGAGCAACACCGGCCAGGGCTATGAGTAATCTTTTTTTAAAAAAAGCACATGTAAGCCAGTTCTCCCCAAGTGACTTTCTGTGGCTTTCAGGGACTTTCTGTTCCCTTTGGGTAACATCAAAAGGCCTTGGCAGAGACCTTTCACACCCTGCCTTGCCTACTTCTCCAGCCTCCTCTTTCTCTCTCTCCTTCCTCCTCTGCACTCTTTACCCCAGCCGCACTGGACTAACATAACACACTGGATCGGCTCCTGTAACTTGTGTTCTCTCTGGCCTCCCTCAAGGGCTTAGTCTAAGCCAGTGGTCCTCAACCTTGGCTGCACATTAGAATCACCTGGGAATCTTTTTAAAATCCTGATTTCTGGGCCTCATCCTCTGGAAATTCTGTTTCTTTGTTATGGGGTGAGGCCACAACATTAGTAACAAAGAAACAGAATTTCTGGAGGATGAGGCCCAGAAATCAGGATTTTAAAAAGATTCCCAGGTGATTCTAATGTGCAGCCAAGGTTGAGAACCACTGGTCTAAGCCAAGCCAGGAGTACCTTCCCCCATTCTTCACCTGTCTAACTCCTGCTCCTTTTTCAGCCTATTTCATTCTAGAAAATCATTCCTCATCACTTATTTTGGGATTATGTGCCATTTTCTACATTTTCCTTGGCACCCTGAGTTTCGCTCCTTATATTTGCAAGCATTACAATATATTTTAATCTCTTTATTTCACATTTTCTCTCTCCCTAAACTGTAATTCTCATAAAGGTAGGGATCATGCATATCATGTTCACAATTGTATCCTCAGTCCTGTTAGAGTGTCTAGCACATAACAGATGTTCAATCATATTTCTTGAGGAATGAATGGGTTGTGCTAAAAGCAATCATCTTTACTCATCTTGTAATCTCAGTATGGTCCTCATAGTAAATACTTCCTGGAGAGAGTAACTGATCATATTTGGTTTGTCACCTGCAAAAAAAGATTTATTGAAAGGCTGTGATGTGCCAGGCTCTGTCCTAGACGCTAAGGAGTCAGGATATACAGACAAGCCAGACAAGGACACTGCTTGCATGGAGCTTACATTCTGGTAGGGCAACATATAATGAGTCAACTAGATAATTTTAGTGTGTGTATTTAGATGCCAAGAAGACACTAACTACACTGGAGTAATATTTAGATTGGATGGTAAAGGAAAGCTTCTCTAAAAAGGTAGTATTTGAGCTAATACCTATACAATGAGAAAGTGCCAGCCATGCAGAAGCTGGATAAAAAAACATTCTAGGCAGAGAGAATAAGCAGGTGCAATGGGCCTACAGCAGGAAAGTGCTTGGTGTGTTCAAAGAAAAGAAAGTGTGGCTGGAGCAAAGTGATGGAGGGGAGAGTGCAGTCAGAACAAATAAGTCTTGGTAAGAAGTCATGACATGGAAATGCAAAGGGGAGACCTGTGTAAGGATTCAAGCCAAGGAGTAGCAAAATTCACTTTACATTTTGTAAAGATCGCCCTGAAAAAAAAAAATTTTTTTTTTAAGTTGGAGAGGCAAGTTAGTTTGAAGTAAAGAAGAATTAACAGGAGGTTATTATAGTAACCAGGCAAGAAATGACAGTGTCTTGGACTAGCAGAGGAGATAGAAGTGGTTGACATATTTTGGAAGTAAAGCCCATTAGACTTGCTAATGAGTAAGGCAGGAAGAAAAGGAAAGAATTAAGGGTAACTCCTGGGTTTTGGGTTTGCACCACTATATAGATATTGATGCTTTTATTGAGAAGGGAAAATTTGGGGATGAAACAGTATTAGGTTGAAGGAATCAAGAATTCTAACTTCAGTGGGATGCCTAATAGATAGCCAGGTGGAATGGCCAAGGATCCAATGTGGATCCAATGACCTGTATTGGTCAGAGTCTTCTATCAAACCACCCCATAGGCATTTGGCCTTCTTCATATCTAACCAATCAAGAGTTGCTTTTTTTCTTGTGGCTTTGGCACAAGGTGAGTAAATTTTTCTCTGAGTAGCATGGTTACCATAGCTCCAGCTACAGCAGCTCTAGATAGAAGAAACCATCCGTGGCAGCCTCCTACAAAAGGGGATGCACAAGTACAAGAATAGTCTAGGGAAAGAAACCTAGAGTATATGTTGAAAATCTCAGTTTCAGTCCCAGTTCTGCCACTTTTCTAGCTATGAGACTGTGGGAAAGTCACAATTTCTCCGAGTCTCATTTTCCACCACTATAAAGTGAATTTAATAAAATGTATCTTTTCTATTTCACAAGGAGTTTTGAAGATCAAATGAAGGAAAAAGTGCTTGTCTGCTATGATATAAGCTCTCATTTAATTCTCACAGAACCCTGAGAGATAAATATTATTATTCCCCCCTTTCACAAATGAAAAAAGTGAGACTCAGAAATGTCAAATAATGATTTGTCTTCTGTTTACCACCACACCAGATGTGCAGGAGGGAAGAGAATGAGACTGGGTATTTGTTCCCCTCACTCCCTGCCTGTAAGACTCGGAGCTGACTGTCCTTTACAACCAGAAGTAACAAGCCTTCCTCCCAAGTGGCCTCTCCACAGCTCTCTCTGGTTCTGGGTTCCAGTAACCACCTACGTTTTGCTCCCTGTGATTTCCCAGTATATTCTTACATCTTTATCAATAGTCCCTTTATTAAACTTCTCAAATTGACCAATTGCAGAATGCCATCTGTTTCCAGGTAGGACCCTAACTGATACAATAACTTATTCCAAAGAAATATAGCTAGTCAGTGACAAGTCAGAATCCCTTTGGTTCAAAAACCCATCCTTTTTTTATTTCATCCGATTCTTCTAAGTGGAAAGAGACTTAGTAAACTGTAAAGTACTACTCAAATACAAGATATCATCATATAATGAAGATCACCAGAGTTTAAAAGCAAAACATATACAGCTGATTTTATTTGTTTCTAGGCAAAGGAATACACGAATTGACTGAAGGGGAAAAGAAGGTGTTTTTAATTGTTAGTAATGGGTTTCATGGTTGTTATGGGAATTAAAGATTAAAACAAATACTCCAAATAGTCTGGAATAAACCCACAGCTCTGTACATGACTAGTTAAAACAATGCCCATACTTCATAGGCTGGATAGGGGGAGATCTTCACATAGGTTCTGTAAGGGTCTTACTTTAACTTACTAGGGTTGTTCAGAGTTCATGGTTTCTTTAACAACTTTAGCTGGTTTGGAGAGTTGAAGCTCAGTACAGTAGTCAATGTCTTATCTCCTAGGCAAGCTGTGCTGTAAATGGAAGAATTTTCCTTAACAATGTTATTATGTAACAAATGAAGAGACTGATACCAAAATATGTTAGACGTTATGCCTAAATTCACTTATACAGCTGGTGTGTTTACAGATCTGAATCTAGAACCCAAGTGTCTAATTCGCAATCACTTTTTTTCCTAATTAATGGGAAATTTTTAGCTCTACACCTATGTTATTCTTCTTTAAATCCTCTATAACTAGCACATAGTAGATTCTCAAGAAATATTTCCTGAATTGAATCTCTTAGTCCCTCCTGAATTCCTTCTCACTAATTGTGTTAGTCAGTTGAGGTTGTTACAACAAGAATATGATAGGCTAGATGGCTTAAACAACAAACATTTCTCACACTTCTGAAGGCTGGGAAGTGTAAGATAACGTGCCAATATATTCAGTATCTGGTAAGAGCCTTCTTCCTGGTTTGCAGACAGCCACCTTCTTGCTTCTGCCCCTGGCCCCTAAAATGGATGTTCTTACATACAAAATTCCATCCCAACAACCCCAATAGCATCAACTCTAAAGTCTATAAAGTCCAAAGTCTTACCTGTCATCCAAATCAGATTTGGGTGAGACTCACCCTGAAGCAAAATTCCTTTCCAGCTGTGAGCCTGTGAAGCCAAACCTACAAAGGATAGACACCCCCATTCCAACAGGTGGAAGGAAGGACAGAAGCACGTTTAGTCCCAAGCATGTCTGAAACCTCTCAAGGCAAACTCCATGAGATCTCAAGGCTTGAGAATAAAACCCTTTCTCTTGATGCTCTGCCTTCTGGACACCTTCTTTCCCCCATCCCTCCCCCACTTTCTGAAGATTCCCGCCCCCCCACCCCCACCCCTGCCCTGCAGCTCTACCAGGCCAGGGCTCTACCTGGTGGTGGTCAAGGCTTTGGGGTGAGGACTGACTGTTGTGATGCCCTTTTGAAACCATGGAGGCAGCCCAGATCTTTGAATTGTCCTCAGGGTCATCCTTCCCTAGCCTTGAAGAATAGCTTTGCTCTAACGGGGTCCTGTAAAATTCAAGAAGTCCAACAGTCTTTCTTCATCCATCCCCTTCAGTTCAAACTAGGAGTTCCCGCTGGGGAGACGGTTAGGTCTGTGGGTCACATCCACACTGATCTCCTTACCAAGTGATCAGTTAACCACACACACGGGGTTCTTTTCCAAACACTGCTTTCTCATTTTTTTGTAATATGGACAGGCTGAGAAATTTCCATATCTTTAAGTTCTGATTCCTTTCTCGTAACAGTTCCATCCTCAATTTATTTCTCTCTTTTCGCATTTTACTATAAGCAGTCAAATAGAACCAAGCCACTTCTTCAACACTTTGCATAGAAATTGCCTCTGCTTGATGTCCAGTTTCATCACTTCTAAGTTTTACCCTCCACAAAACACTAGAACACAAACACAGTTCATCCAAGTTCTTTGCCACTTTATAACAAGGATCACCTTTCCTCCAGTTTCCAATACCATGCTCCTCATCTCTGTGTAAGACAAGAATGGTCTTTATTGTCCACATTTCTATCAACATTCTGTACATATTTTTTTTTTAATATATTTTCTTGATTTTTTACAGAGAGGAAGGGAAAGAGAGATAGAGAGCTAGAAACATCGATGAGAGAGAAACATCGATCAGCTGCCTCCTGCACACCTCCCACTGGGGATGTGCCTGCAACCTAGGTACATGCCCCTGACCGGAATCGAACCTGGGACCCTTCAGTCCGCAGGCCCACGCTCTATCCACTGAGCCAAACTGGTTATGGCAACATAATTATTTATGTATTCTCTAAGAAGATAGAAGCTTTCTCTCCAGCTTGCCTCTTTTCTGAGCTTTCACCAGAATCACCTTTAGGGATTCCTTCACAGCAATATTGACTTTTTCTAGCATGCACCCAATGTAAGGTCTCTAATGCCATCATTAGGTTCCACCCCCATGACCTCATCTAAACCTAATTATTTCCCAAAGGCTCCATGTCCAAATAACATCACATAGGGGATTAGGGCTTCAATATATGAAATTTAGGAAAACACAAACGTTCAGTCCATAAGCACTAATTTATTATGATTTTTTTTTAATAAAAGGAATTTGCTTAGGAGTCATCTATAGATTAGAAGACTAAAAGAATTATTTTATTCAGTCTATTTTTTGGTCAGTAAATGAAGAACATCACCTTGGGAATTAGAAGAATGAATTTGCCCCAGTATAATTCCCATTGGACATTTCTTGCATGCCAGGAATTTACCTGCATTATTTATATAATCTTCACAACAGTCTTGCAAGTAAACTCAGTTTCTTGGAGGTTAAGATTCACCAAACTCATGTGTGCCCTCTTTATTATACAATTCTCAAATGTATGCATTCTGCCGGGGTCCAGCCCCAGCAGGTCCAGGGGTCCCCAAAGGCGTAGACGGAGTCGGCGAAGAAGGAATGACACGGAGACAGCGTTCAGTTGATCAGCAGCCTAGCCAGGATCTCTAGCCTGGATCTCCAGCCAAGTTCTGGTCTGGATCTCCAGAGAGGTTCTGCTTAGGATCTCCAGCCAGGTTCAGTCACCAGGTTCTAGTCAGGCTCTTGCCAACCTCTGCAGTCAGGTTCAGTCCAGGATCCCTTGCCATGTTCTCTCCAGCGAAGCTCCTCCATCTCCTGGTTCCCTGTAGGTTCTGTCTCCTGAATTCTGTGTTCTAAGTTCTGTCCCTAGGTTCTGAGTAGGTTCTGTGCCTAGGCTCTGTCTCTCTTGGTCCTGTCTTCCAAGCCCTGTGACTTGCTGTCTTGTTACATCTGTATTTATACCAGTTGATTCAATCCTATCAATCTCTATTACAAAGGTTAGGGCGTTTCTTATCTCCATTCCAGGGAGTAAAGATTATGTAGCTTAAGCATGATTGTTCGTAGTTAAAGTGATTAATTACCCACCTGGCACTTAGTTGAGGGGTTTTATTCCCTCCCTAACTTCAGGGGAAAATCCCTACTTGGGGAAACAACTTTTCTCAGAGAGGTGACCTTGTTTAAAACACATAGTGCCAAGAAGGTGAGCAAACATTTTAAGAACAGTATGCCATATATGCCAGGTCCCTTGAAACAGCAAGGATGGACCGGCTCCCGGCAGCATTCCTAACATCACCCCAGCATTCAGGATCCAGAAGCCCAAGAGAAACAATCTGTTGTATTCCGAAAGCTAACTGTTCCTTCTCAATCTTCTGTTCTCTCATGATTTCTATATTAACTCATTTCAACTTTGTTATTGTTGTTTGAAATCATTTCTTTGAGCACAGCACTACCAAAAGGAGCAGATGAAAAGCAAGTGCCAAAGTTTCATTTGAAGGGATATTCCCCTTTCTTTTCTAAGACAAAGGAACTTCAGCCCCACCGGGGCCTTTGCACAGGTCTTAGGTGAACATTGAGACGAGCTTCAAGTGTGAAGCTTGGGTCCGCTTCTCCCAGGAGGTGGCAGCAGCAGCAGCCACAGCCTGCTAGAGAAATCAGACAGAATTCCTTTTGCCTATTGGCATCCAAACCTAGAAATTCCTGGTTCCAGCAACCACTAAATCCCTCCTTTCGTTTGCTGAGGTTGATTGGAGCCGGGGCACAGGAACTGGCAACAATTCCTCTCCTAAGTGCCTAGTTTTTATAAACACTTTGGTCTGAGGCGTGACCTTGAAGCATGTGTGAAGGCGGACCAGGAAGTCTTTGGCCAAGGAAAAGAGCTTCAAAAAGAAACTGTAACTTGAACACTTCCATCCACACAGGCATAAATCCAGAGGACCCCAGCTCCCACTTCGGTGCTGCACCAAGAATACAGATTCTAGACCTAGCCACCCAGCTACCAGACAACTGACCTTGTCATTGAATCTGCAATTTCCTCAACCACATAGTGTAGACTAGGTGATCTTTAAGTGCCTGCTAATTCTTAAATTATGAGTTACTGACTTTTATTTTTCTGGATTAAGTAAGGTTGGGCCTTCACCCTTTCATAATTGAAAAAATCCCAACAAAGAACTACTGGTTCCAAGTTAATCCCAGGTGAGCACATATCCTGGTTTGGTGAACCCTGCCAGCTGCCTAGGAGGTGGGCTGGAATCCCAGGAAATGTATGAATACCACACGGCTATGGATGAACTGTCAACTGCTGGGAGTTACTTTGCAAGTTACCACATCTAAATGAATCTGACAAAATAATATTCCAAAAAGCAATTAACACTGATTCCTAATGTATTTAGAACTAAAAGGTCTTTTGGGAAAAGTGAAATTGGCTCAGAAAAAAATTATCCAGCCCTCTGGGTAAAGAAATGTTTGAGGTTAAGAGGATTCTTAAGTCAGGATCTCTCAGTGCTTTTGTCCCCATCACCTGGTCATTTGTGAAGGAGGAGACAGAACTAGCTCCTCTCATTCCTCCATCCCATCCCACACCACTTCATCTTGGCGCTATCACCTTCACTGGACTGCTTAAACGTTTATCTATTCATTCAGTAATCACTTACTGAGCACCTACTATGTGTCAGGTGCTGGGGATACACCTAACTATTAAGGAGCTCACAGTCAAGTAGTCAGATTATTAGATGGGCTAAAATAAAGAACTCAGAAAGTATTAGCATATAAAATATGAAGAAATAATAGCGGTCATAGTGGTGGTAGCATTATTTTCATAAAGACCACAGACCAAATATATTTCCCAATTAAAGCTATTTCCCTAGCATCGATATATTAATGTTAGGCCAAATATATTTCCCAATTAAAGCTATCCCCAGAACATAACGGAATTGTGTAAAGGTAATTTCATTGTCCTATTGGCCCCTGTGAGTCTGTCAAGGCAACCCTCTTCCTATTTTCCATGAAAGTCATCATATTAGAATCCCATCCTGGGTCAGGAAGCTTTGGTCCCAGAAGGCCACTATAAATGGAAATATGTGTCTGTTAGCAGGCATGGGCTGAGAGGGGACAGCTTCCTCCTCTGCCTTTTCCTCCTGAGAATATTAGCACAGGTTATATAGGTTTCAGTGTTCCTGAAACAGAAGGAACTGAGGGATGACAGAAATAGGAGAGCATGGTGATAGCAAATTTTAGGCTGGCTCCACACTAGAAAAGAACCATACCCAATTTGGAGAGCAGGTCAGAGAATAAGGCAACACAGGGATGTCCAGTGGGACCACAAACAAGCAGAAAAGAAGCAAACCATCTGGTTCCCCCACATCTCAGATCAGTCTGAGGAGGTCAACTGAAGTTTTTCTTCTAAGAGATGCAAGTTGCCCTCATATGTTGGAATCAGGTCAAATCATTTCTCAAATGCAAATCTTCATAGAGACCTTTCTTATCATATTGATAATTTTTATTTCCTCCTGTATATTTCCAAATAAGCTCAAAATGATCCTCTCCCCCAACCTTTACAACCCCTTTTCAGCCATGCCATTTACTCAATATATAGCACAAGGGTTGAGAACCTCTGGCCGTTGACTTAACTTTATCCAGTTTAACATAAGTCATTAAATTTGCTCGCATAGCCCCAAAACCCAGCATTGCAATGGGATTCTGGTGAGCACATTCAGAAAGAAGCTTCTAAGCCAGCAGTTCTCAACCTGGAGGTCGCGACCCCTTCAGGGGTCAACGGAAAACACATATATAATTACATATGGTTTTTGTGATTAATCACTATGCTTTAATTATGTTCAATTTGTAACAATGAGATTACATTCTGCATATCAGATATTTACAATACGATTCATAACAGCAAAATTATAGTCATGAAGTAGCAACGAAAATAATTTTATGGTTGGGGGTCTCTACAACATGAGGAACTGTATTAAAGGGTCGCGGCATTAGGAAGGTTGAGAACCACTGGCTAAGCAGTGGCTCTCGCTCTTGACTGCATATTGGAAACACATGGGAAACTTTTAAAAATCTCCATACCACGTCCCAAATCAATTACATATTAGGTGTGGGACCTAGGCATCGATATATTAGTGTTAAGTTCATGAACAGATGTATATGTGCAGCCGAGGTTGAGAACTTTTCCCTTTATATCTTAGGACAGTGACAGGCAAAAAGCCTGGTAACTGACAGGCAGGAAGCCAGTCAGCTGGTAACTGACACCTGAGCTCTTCTGCTTCCTTTGGAATTTCTCCTGAATATCTGCATGGAGAAACCAGATACTGCAATGGTGCTAGCTTGGACCTCCACTTTGTAAGGTTTCCATTTCAACTTTACCACCTTATTCACTAAGTCTACGTTTAATATTATTCCAGTACTTAAAGAGCTATGAACAGTGGTTAGTTAATCAGTTTGTCAAAGAAAATTGTAAACAAGTGATGGTGGTATAAATGCCATGCTTTAGAAATCCCACATTCATCTTTAAAACAAACATAAATGTATTTTTTTAAATCCCCACACTGCTCAGTCTTTTCCTTCTCCTCCTTCTTTACCCATTTTTCTCTTTCCCTTCCTCTCTGCCTGTCTCCTTCACCTGCACTCCCAGGGGTAACAGGGTGTCACTGTTACCCCTTGTTTATCTTTTGTTACCCTCTGCCTCATAGCTTCTGCATCTGAATCCATTTCTTACTCTCTATTCTCTTCCCCTTACCCACAACATACATCGTTTCCTTTATCTTTCATTATCTTTCACACTTACAGCTCCTCAATGAACTATACTGTAGAACAAAACCATTGTCAGATATTTATCATATTAAATAAGTTATTTTGTTGTTAATTCTAAAAGCAGATGAGTTCTGAAAGTGCTATATTTCTCTCTCCAAGGAGAAAAAGTATTATATTTCTCTCTCTTTGTCATAGTTAGCACTTCTTAAATACTAATTATTTTGATAACTTCCTGTATTGGTCCTAGATTACTTTTTTCCAAGTAGTTCAGTGACCCTCAATAGAAAAATGTTTCTCTGTTCTTCAGTAATCCCAACAACAGCAGCTGATATCAATGTAAAAGAGAAACTAAAAACAGCAGTTGAGTGTATGCACCCTGAATTGCATATTCGGTTGCAAAGTCATCATCCTGATTATTATTGTAATTGCAGAGGGGAGGCATTTAAATAATTGTTCGAAGTGTCTTCTTAAGGAAATAACTAAAACAGGGCCAGTTGTCACAAACTAACCTACAATGATAATCTTGTATATGCATCTTCAGTATTCATAGCAACTCTACAATAACAAATTTGTGCATTCATCTAATGTCCTTAAGCAACCTAGGAAATAACAAACAAACCTTGATCAGAACCAGTGTCTCACTTGGTAGTTGACCTGTGTGTTTAAGCAGTGTCCCGGAACAACCTCAGAAGCATAAACCACCAAACAAAAATTGCACCATCAATTCAATGACAAACTGGGGTAGGTGACCCAGCACCCATCTGCTTTCTTATGGCAATAAATCTAGGTACAAGTAGCGTGGAAACCAGGTAGATAGGTCAGCCCACAAACTAAAACATTTATGAGAATTAGCCACAAAGATAGACAGGTTTTATTGACTTGAAATTTGTAAACAAAGAGGAACTGTGCGAAAAGAGGGAAGGCCTTGTTTTGAGTTTACTTGTGAAAGCCTAAAGCATTTGAGATTTTTCTCTTCCCAAGATACAGCTGTGAAATGACTAATAGGAATTAAGTGAGCCTGCATCAGGAACTGAATGTGCCACTTCACTGGGAACAGAAATTGTTCCCCTGATAGAGGCTGTCCTCTCAGATTAGTACCTTGGGTGTTTTAAAGAGGATCAGCCAGACACGAATATGGTGCATTTATAAAGAGCAAGAATCATCCAAGCACCTTTGCAAATTTTCTTTAAATCTCAGTGCTTCTGAATCATGTTTATATCTTAACTTCGATGTTCCTGAAGAAACTCAGGAGAGAGGGAGAAGGAGGAAGAAGATTTCCTATCACATTGCTTTTTCCTTGCTGGGCTTTCCAATAGGAGTCTTGCTGAAGGCTTAGTCTGAGCAATTTAGAAAGGGTGAATGACTCAAGACTGCTTTAATCAAACTGGTCTGATTCAGTCTTCCTAAATTCTAAAAGTCATAAACCCAGTTGCAGTGGCTCAATATTATTTTCATATTTGCATCCCCAGCTGAAATCAATTTGCCTGCACACATCCTTGTCCTGTTTCAGTATTTAAAATATTTTCTACAAAAGTATTGGAAGGGTCACTGATTGACATTTTGAAAATTGTTTCAAGGCACAATCTAGGTACAGCATTTCTTGAATAACATTGTTTTGTTCAAAATCCTTGCATTATAACGTTGATGAAATGCCTTAGGAACTTCACTTTCATTTATATCAATTAGCCTATGGTAAAATTGGTTTCATTATACATCATTTTGCTCAAAGTTGCAGAATCTATTGATGATGTTAAGTGAGGACTTATATTTTTTTCACTGTGAAAGTAAGACACCAACATAAAAATAAATTCAAACATCAAAAATGTTTAAAATGGAAAGGCAAATCTCCTTCCCACTTTTATCTGAAAGTAAGCATCATTAACTATTTCTAGTGTATTCTTTCCAAATAGCATATCTAATATACACTGAGTGGCCAGATTATTATGACCGGCCAGGTTATTATGACCACCCCATCAGTACTTCGTTGGGCCACCTTTTGCCTTCAATACTGTGGCGATTCTTCTTGGCATTGACTCCAGGAGATGTTGAAAGGTGATGCGAGTAATCTGACACCATGCCTGATGAATAGCACTGTCCAGTTCTGTGAGGTTTGATGGTTGTGGAACCAGCTGCCTGATGGCTCTTTTAACTTCATCCCACAAATGCTCAATTGGATTGAGATCTGGTAATTGTGGGAGCCACCTAAGCAAGGTAAAGTCTCCCTCATGTTCTTGAAACCACTCCTACACAATACGAGCACCGTGGCATGGCACATTGTCTTGTTGGAAGAAGCCATCTCCATTGGGATACACCATCAGCATGATAGGATGAACTTGATCAGCAACGATACTTAGGTATGTTGTGCTATTCAGACGTTTATAATGATCTGGCCCTCTAGCAACTTTAGCGCAAAATTATAGCTAATTTGCCTACAAATGTCAGGTGGTCATAATAATCTGGCCACTCAGTGTATATACCATTTTTACACAAAGCAGATTGTATCATATACAGTGTCCTCTTGTGAGATAATAGAAAATACTATATTGGTCTCTGCCTCCCGTTGGCACAGAACTAAAACCCTTGTAAAAATTCCTAAGTGTTAAGAGAATTAGGAGTATATTTTTGTCCTAGTATTTAGCCTCCGCTTCCTAACACAGAGTTCCTAAACCCCTTTGAATTTCCTGGGTGATCGGAGTATCTTTTGTTCTAATGAGGTGGGCTCCTAAATGGCTCCCGGATGGGGGCTGGCCCCCAGACAGACCAAGCTATGATGAGAAGCTTGGAGTTTCCGGACCCACCCCTCATCCTCCAGAGAGAGGAGAAGGACTAGAAATGGAGTTAAAACTGATCATACCTATGTGGTGAAGCCTCCATAAAAATCCCAATAGTGTGGGTTCAGAGAGCTTCCAGAGCGGTGAACATCCACCTAACTGGAGGGTGAGGCAGCCCAGCTTCACAGTGACAAAAGCTCCTGCACTAGGGTCCCTCCTAGATCTTGCCCAATGTTTCTCTCCATCTGGCTGTTCATCTGTATCCTTTAAGTTGTTGTTGTGCAATAACCTGGTAAACATAACTCTGTTTCCCAGAGTTCTGTGAGCTGTTCTGGCAAATAATCAAATCCAAAGGGGAGGTGGTCACAAGAACCTCCATTTGTAGCCAAGTCAGAAGTTGTGGGTAACCTGGGGACTTACTATTTGAGATTGGCATCTGAAGTGGGGAAGTTTCATAGGACTGAGCCCTTAACCTGTGGGATCTAACACTATCTCCAGGTAGATTACATCAAATTTTAATTAAATTATAGGACACCCAGATGGTGTCACAGAAAATTGCTAGATGTCAGAAGTGTTGAAAGTGTGGTGGTAATGTGAGAGTGAAGGAGAGACACACAGGAGGAAGAGTGAGTTTTTCCTCAACACCTATTCCCTGATTTATTCATTTAATAATATTTCAGAAATATTTCCATGTCAGCAAATACAGATCTTACAAGATCTTTTAATCACTGGATGTGCCATAATTTATTTAACCATTGCCCCACTGATGAACATTCCAATCATATCCATTATTATTATTATAAACAATGTTTCCATGAATATCCTTACACATATGTCATTGGGAACTTGTATGCCTCTATCTGTAGGATAAATTCCTTGAAATGAAATTGCCAGGTCAAAATATGTGTACATTTAAGATTGGGTTAGATGTTCCCAAATTGTAACCCCTAAATGGTTCCAATACACCTTTTCATCAACAGTGTAAGTTTATTTTTGCCCCTGCCAGACTTGAGTTTTATCAGACTTTCAACTTGTTGTCAATCTGATCGGTAATAATAGTATCACATTATTGTGATTTGCACTTTTCTAAGCACTAATGAAGTTAAATGATTTTCAAGTAAATTTTTGCCATTCTTATTTTCTTTATGTAGTATTTGTTCATATTCTTTGCCCATTTCTCTGTTCATTTTTTCCTTATAAAACTTTAAGATGATATAATAAAGAAGTATGTACATTTTCTCTTGAGTTGCAAATAATTTTTTCTCCTGTGCTATTTGTCTTTTGCTGTATTTACTGTATTTTCTTGTTGTTGCTATATTCACTTTTACCATATAAAAATTTTAAACGTTTTACATGAAAGCATTTGTCAGCGTTTTCCTTTTTTGGTTTCTGAGTTTTGTCTGTGTTTTAAATATTAGCTGTCTTGCAAGAAGAGTCTCTGGAGTTGCCACTTTAATGCACCAGTGTTTGATTTGAATTCTACTGCATCATATGATACAGGTTAAAAAACTAGGCTTTACTGTGGAAAGAGGAAACTTACAATGTCAAGGCCATTGAGAGAAGGGAGGGCACAGAGACCTCATCCTCTTATTGTCCCTGGCTGACCTGCTGGCCTTGCCGAATGATTTGTGTTCCAGGAAAGGGAACTTTGCCCCTCTTTTGGTCTCTTGTATGGAACAAGTATGAGAGTAGCCTTATCGGGGAATGGAAAAATCAGCCTGTCTTGGCACCAGGCAGCCCAGATTTTGGTGCCAGCTGTTTACCAGAGTTGTCTGGGAAACACAGGCTGCTCTGCACCTAGACTTTCGGTCCTGTAGGATGTTACGCAAGAAAGGAAGCCAGTGGTCCCATGGAAGCTGAGCTTGTATAGAGTTTCTCAGGCTGGGAGCAGCCCTTTTCCTCAGCACCAGTGCCCCATACCTTGTCTGAGCCAGGTTATTGTCCAGGCAACAGAGAGGGGGCACCCAGATTCATTTAAAACAAGCCTGCTCCTTGTATGACATTAAATAAATAATGAATCAGGCATTGAAGATGAGATTCTTTTTAAAGGTACCCCAAACTTTATATATTTTTTTAAAATATATTTTATTGAGTCTCCACAGAGAGGAAAGGAGAGAGATAGAGAGCCAGAAACATCGATGAGAGAGAAACATCGACCAGCTGCCTCCTGCACACCCCCCACTGGGGACGTGCCCGCAACCAAGGCACATGCCCCCGACCGGAATCGAACCTGGGACCCTCCAGTCCGCAGGCCGACGCTCCATCCACTGAGCCAAACCGGCCTCGGCAATATATTTTGAAAAATTTCCAACCCCCAAAGGTTAAAAGAATGATACAATGAATACTCCTCACCTAGACTCACCAATTGTTAACATTTTGTCACCTTTGCTTTATCTCTTTCTATCAATATACATTTCTATCCATTGAAGCATTTGGAAGTAGGTTGAATACTTTATGACAGTTCATTCAAAATAATTCAGCACACATCTCCCAAGAATAAAGGCATTTACTTACATAACGGCGATACAGTTTCTCAGACCTAGGAAAATTAACGCTTCAATATATTTAATTCCACATTCATATTTCTCTAATTGCTCCAAATGTCTTTTATTACCATCTTTTTATGTTTGACCCAACATCTTAACAAAGTCCATACATTACATTTGGTTCTGTCTCTCTAATCCAGTGCCCCAAAAGGACATTTAGCGTGCCTGGAGATACTTTAGATTGTCACAACTGTGGGTGCTAATAGCGCCTAGTAGATAGAAACCAAGGAAGGATGTCTGCTCAACATCTTACAGTACACAGGACAACCCCCAACAAAGAATTACTTGGTCCAAAGTGTCCATTATTGCTGAGATTGAAAAACCTTGTCTATCTGAAATAGTCTCCTGACTTTTTGTTGCTTTTCATGACATTGACTTGTAGTATCCAGGCCAGCTGTAATGTAGAATGTTCCACATTCTAGATTTTTCTGATTGTTTTCTCATGATTAGTTTCCATTTAAACATACATGTCAGGAATATTGTATAAGTCATGCAACAGTTAGCTATTACTGCATAACAAACCACCCCAATACTCAGTGAGATAATATTAACAGCCATTGGCTAAGTCATTCTGTTGACCTGGGCTGGGCTCTGCTGATTTTGGCTAGACTCATTCATGGATCTGCAGTCATTTGACAGAATGACTAGGTGCTGGCTGGTCTAGGATGACCTCGGCTGGGATGACTTGGCTCAGCTCCATTTACCGCTCCCACTTAGCAGGCTATTCTCATGGACGAGACAGAGGTCTGAAAGACAGTGGAAGCGTGCAAGATCTTTTGAAGTCTAGGCTTGGAACTGGCACTCTGTCACTTCCATGGCATTATGTTGGCTAAAGAAGGTAACAAAGCCAGCCTAGATTCAAGTGGTAGAGAAATAAACTGTACCTCTTAATGGGAGTTGCTGCACAGTCATTGCAAGGGGTGTGGATGATGGAGGTGCAAATCTGGGCCCATTGCAATCAGTCTATCAAAGTGATATTGTATATCTCTTAGCATCAGATCCGGAGATAAATAATGCCAAATTGGCCCACTATTACTGATGTTAAGTTTGAGGCTTGATTAAGTGGTAACGGACAAAGCTCACCTTTGGGTCTATCTTTCATGTCTGTGCGTTGATGTTTTGATACCGGGTGTCTATCCTGTTCACCACTGTGTTACTTCCGTAGGGCTGCTATAACAAAGCACCCACAAGTTGGGAGGCTAAAATCAACAGAAATTTGTTGTCTGGCAGTTCTGTAAACACTGTGTCAGCTGGGCTCCTTCTGAAACCTTCCTTGCCTCTTCCAGTGTCTGGTAGTCCCCAGACATTCCTTGGCTTGCCGCTGCAGCACTTCAATCCCCCCTCCAGCTTTATATGACATTCTCCCTGTGTCTGTGTCTTCACATGAACCTTTTCTTACAAGAGCACCAGTCATATTGGATTAGGATCCCATCCTATTGGATTATGACCTCATCTTTACTAATTATGTCTGATACAACCCAATTTCAAAATAAGATCACATTCCAGGGTCCTGGGGGATAGGATTTCAACTTACCTCTTTTGGGGAACATAATTCAACCCATAACACCCATCAACTCTTCACTCAAAGGTTTTATCATCCATTGATAGTCCTTGATTGACTCAACTGTTACATTGGGGATTGCACAACAGTGTTTTTCTTAGGCCTCACCATTTCTTCAACATTTATTAGCTGGCATTCTTCTATAGAAAAGGTTTTATTTTCCTGTTTCTTCCCCATTTCTTCCGTCTTCCCTCCCTCACTTTTTAGATCACTTTGAATTTTTGGCCTTTTCTTTTTATTACTTTCATACAACCATCACATGATGTTTTATCCAATATCATATCAACCATCATTTTTGTACAATACAGAAAAAATGTTAGTGATCAAATTGTTTCACATTTGGCTAGATAGAGCCCATAAAGTCAACTCTTAATGAAGGAAAGTATAATAAATTTAAAATTTTTCTTTTTAAAATGTGACCACTCCTAATCTATCCCATAGGATTTACTTATGAAGTCCAAATAAGTCAGGGCTCATAATTTTCTCTCTGGGGAGGCCATCTGATTATTCTCCATGGAAAAAAAAAATCTATCATTCCTAAAGTATGACCATAAGAAAAAGCTGTCATTTATTGAGTATTCTCTGCTTTACATGTTATTTTAATTGTCATAATAACTGCCTACGTAATGTTACTCCATATTACAAATGAGAAATCTGAGGCTTAAAAAGTGAGAAATTGAAAGAACATGGATTTTGCAAACTGACGGTTTGAATCCTGGCTCTACCACCTCTTAGGCATGTGATTTGGGCCTTGGTTTGTTTATCTCTACTATGGCGATGATGACATTTGCCTCATAGGTTTGAGCCCAGCAGCTTACCTAACCTAGAGTAGGTGTTTATTAGTTTTCTTCTTTCCATAGCCTGATGACAGGCCATGACTTCTAGGTCATGTTGGATAAATGACAGTGCCACAGAGTCCACTAGCAATTAATCAGGAGTTGATCTATTCAGAATATGCTCACTAGGAATTAAAGATAGCTTGACCTAAGTCTTAAGTAAAAGTTATCTTTAAATATCTTTGGAGGAAAAAACAGTTTGATAATTTTTTAAACAATGTTGTGGGAAGGAGATCATATCTATTCCAATTAAGAGAGCAACTTTTGGGGAGATCATTTTCATTTTACATACACATTAGGAAGTTCATTTACAAATCAGTCTTCAAAATAGGCTCAGCTTTGTTGCAAACAGTGCATTCATTCTTTCCATAAATTGTGTTGAGTACCTACTATGTTGTATACAGTGTTCTAGGCCCTTGGGAAGATAGGTGAAAGACAAATACTTTTGCAAATTACACAGGATTAGAAGTAGGTAAGTACCAATGAGAAATATAAACTAAGCAGAGGTATAGAGGAGGGGATTGCAATTTTAAGTAGGGCTGTCATCATTTAAAGGTGATATTTGAGCAAAGACTTGAAGGAGGTGAGGAAATTGGTCATGTGGCCATCTGGGAGAACCAATACAACGCCCTTGGGCAGGAGTGCGCTTGGCCTGCTAGAGGCACAACAAGGAGGCTAGTGTGGCTGGAGAGCAGTGAATGAGGGGAAGTATTTTATTTATCCAACAAACACTTAAATAGCCCTCACTAGTGGTCATGCAGCCCCCCTCTCTGGAGCACACCCCCACCACCACCTTTCCCCTTCTTTTCCCCTCAAGAGGCATACCTTTGCGCGCTCTCTCTCTCTCTCTCTCTCTCTCTCTCTCTCTTCTAAGCTCCAGCTGCCCTTTGTAACTTGTTTCCTGAGCCCACGCAGCCCCAGCCCCATTGGCTCACTTTTTCTGCCTCTGTGTCTTTCTAAATAAACTTTCACTTGTACTTGGAAAAAAAACCAAAAAACAATAGCCGTCACTAGTAGCACTTGAAAATGTTAACTCATCCTCCCAATAACTATGGAAAGTGGATGCTGTTTTTCTTCTTTAGATGAGGAAACTGAGGCACAGGAAGATTAAATAACTTCCCCCAAGTCACATAACTGTCAAGTTATAGAGCTGGGACTGTCTCAGGTGGTCTGTCTCTAGAGACTTTGGAGCTTTTAAGCACCCACGTTGCTGTACTGCCTCCTAATAGTAAGAGATGAGGTCTGATAACTGGGGACCAGATCCCATAACTCCTTAAAGGCCATTGGTAAGGATTTGAGTTTTTATTCTGAGTGATATTAGTTTTAAACAGAAGAGTGATATGTGTTTGTTTTGTTGTTCCAGAAAATTCCAAAGCAGTTATGTACTTAAGGTGTTTAATATACTGGTATAAATTCAAAAAGATATCCATTTATGGGAACAAAGAAAATTTGATATGTATAATTTAGAGATGTTATCCTATCAGATACTATTTGTGTAAGGTTAATCTCTTCTATTTTTAAAGTCTTACAAGAACCTCTTTAGTGTGAGGATCTAGAAATACTTATGTACTTGGCTATGCATTTTGGGAGGCACCGAGGCAAAGTTATGAGCAAAAAACTTTGTTTTCCTACTTTGAAGGGGGGGGAAATTATAAGAGCAAATGGACTACTTAAGATATGTCCTAGCTACATACCAAAGGTGATGGGTCAGTGGTGCTGCCCTTTTGGGGCTTAATGTTTCAGCACCTTATGGGCCACACTCCTTCACGGGGCTCCATGACCTCCAGTGCAGGGTGACCCAGAGGAACTGCACTTGAGAGTATCTAAAGGACTCTGGCTCAAGCCCTCCCTCCTGCTCAAGGAGCATTCAGGAGTAGCACAGGCAGAGTCAGTCTGGAGAAGAGAAAGCGTTGAAAAGATCACAGTTATCCCAGAATGACATTAATGATCATCATAACTACCACAATATATTCAGCATTTACTGTAGGCCTAGCATCATGCGAAATGCTTTACAAGCATGAGCTATATAGTAAACTAAGGCTTAAAGAGATTCACTAAATTGTCCAAGATCATATACAGCTGTGACATAAGCATAGCTCTACTTGTCTCCAAAGCCCATATCCCTACACATTTATTCTATACTATCTAGGTCAGGAATAGAATTCCCTATGGCTATTTCTTCTGTAACCTTCAAGAACGTTAACAGTGACTCTCTGGAGGTGGTTCCAGTCCTGAGTTTCCAGCTGCCTGTGGCACACAGGCGCAAGTTTCAGCCTTCACCTCTTTTGTACTGCTCAGTTTTTCAGACACATCTTAATGTGCCTCATCAAATTTCTTATCATTTCTCAAATTCTCAGTTCCTTGTTCTGTCTCAGCCACCACGGCAGCTGACTTGCTTTGTTTGGGCCCACATAGCCCTGCTCCTGTAGCTGCCATTTTCCCAGCCTGCCCTGCCCCTTGACTGCCACTGAATAACTGGGCTCACCAGCTACATGCCATGAATTCTCTCTGCTCCCAATCGTGATTAAAGGCTGTGCCACAGAGCATTGGCCGTGGCTTGCTGAGAGGCTAACGATGGGAAAATATGACATAACCTAGAAGCATGAGGATAGTAACCGAAATAGGAGATGAGAGGGAACCACAAAGGGGGATTCGTTTTCCTGTCTCCCTCCCAAGAACTTACCTGAGCATGTTTTCACCATTTAGCATGTCTGGAGATATTCTGCTTGGACATGAAGGCATACCTCCTGTCTCTGCAGATTACCCAAGCATCATCTTGTATTACTTTCTCATCTTACCTCTGTTTCTCTTCCCTTTTTGTCTCACTCTTACTGCCCTGGGATTGCATCTCCTAAATAAAACATTAGCATTAATTCTTGGTTGGAGTTCTATTTTTCTAGAAAACATAGGCTAAGATATCTAGACTCAGTTTCTCTCAATGGTACCTCCACTTCCTAAATTCTCTTGGCCCAAAGTCAAGCTTTCAAGAGATAATAATAGCTGATAATATTGTCATTTTTATCAGTATACATGATAGAATTCATGTATTCCTCCACAAAGAAAATAAAAATTAATTGAAAGGATCCTTAGTGGTGAAAAGATTCTGAACCAGTAGCTCAAAACTAGCATCAATCCTAAAACCACTCATACCCTCAGTATCTCACAACTAGCTTTTCCTTTCCTTTCCAACCAGGCCGTGGTTTGAGTCCCCAGTATTCTTACTTGGACTGGACTATTGAACACCTTCCCAATTTGTCTTTCTATTCCCACATTCTCCTACTTCTGATCTAATCTGAATACCATTGCCAACAGATAAATAGTCCTAAAAGCTGATTTCATCTTGCTCCCCTACGTTGACAAACGTTCAGTAACTTCTCACTACCCCTAGAATAATGTCTAAAGTTCCTTCTAAAACTAATCTTCACTCAAGGCCCTTCACAAACCGTGTGACCTACATTTCCAGCTTTACTACCAACTACAGTGTTTCTCTCTGTGAATTACACCACCAGCTATTCTGGGCTGCTTGCTTTTCCCAAACATGTTGCATTTTTCTAAGACCACTATGCCTCTGCAATGTAGGTTTTGGTAGCGAGCCCCCCCTCCCCCGCCACCCCCTTCCCCCCTGCTCCTCTGGGGAAGTATCAGAATGCCTCCACATCCATAACTACCTCCTAGGGACTTTTAATAGGACACCAAATTATATGATAATTTATTCTGCCATTCCAAACAAAACCATTTAGTCCAGGAGCTGGAGCCTAACCTAGGCCAATAAGCCTATCCATGTGAATGTGATGGCTTATCAAAGAAGCTCCACCTAACAGCCTGCACTGGATGGTGAGCAGCCAACCTAGTCCGCTCCTTTGAGGAAGTTAATATGAAGTACAGGGACGGAGCCATCAGTGACCAATAGGGAGAAGCTAGAAGATACACAGAGGGAAGGAACAATGCAATCATGTGGCAGCAGAAACCAGGAAGCAATAGAAGCTGTGAGATAGAGAAAGAACTAGAAAGTACTTAGTAGCAAGGGCAGAGGAGCAGAGTCATAATAATAGCAGATAGAGAACAACGCAACAGATATTATTGATGAAGAACCCACAAGATAACCAGCTGTATTGTGTGCTGACTCATCTTCCAGTTCCCACTGGTCATTACTTAAACTTAGATTGAGGCAACCTGAGTCTCTCTCTGTTCTGGAAATTAAATTTTCGCCTCCTGTATCTCTATCAGTCAAGATCATAGCAGGAAACTACAGGCAACTCAGCTGGGGTTTTGAAAATAATTGAAGACACTATTTACAAGGATGTAGGCAGGTTTGCGGGAAGGTAGGAGGAAAATTGAGGCGCCCAAAGGACTAGCAAGAGTGGAAATCCAGGGCTGAAGAGACAAAGGAAGGAAACTGGTAGTGTGATGGGAGTCTAGAAAGAGCTAGAGCCTAAAGGGGCATAGCTGCTGCCAGAATCGTGGTGCTAAAGCTGGGAGAAAGAAGCATATTAGTCTCTTTTTCCTCATACCCTCTGATACTGGCCAAACCCTACAGTAAGAAAGAAGGCAGTAGAGCCTGTTGGCGTAGCTCAGTGGCGGAGCTTTTACCCACAGCCCAGGAGGTCACCATTGGATTTCCAGTCAGGGTTGCGGGCTTGATCCCCAGTGTGGGGTATGCAGGAGGCAGTCGATTGATGATTCTCTGTTATCATTGACTAGAGGCCCAGCGCATGAAATCATGCTCAGGTAGGGTCTAGTCCAGCCGTGGGCAAACTACGGCCCGCGGGCCGGATCCGCCCGTTTGAAATGAATAAAACTATTGAAATAAAAGACCGTACCCTTTTATGTAATGATGTTTACTTTGAATTTATATTAGTCCACACAAACACTCCATCCATGCTTTTGTTCCGGCCCTCCTGTCCAGTTTAAGAACCCATTGTGGCCCCCGAGTCAAAAAGTTTGCCCACCTCTGGTCTAGTCTTAGTCTGTGATCAGGGCCATCTTCCGCCCGCTTGCCATTCCGGAGTCCTGCCCCGCCACCACCACCCACGCCAGTTCCCCATCTGGCAATCCATCGGAGCCTGTGGGCCAGGGGGAGGGACCAAGAGGTCTGCCTTCCACCTGCTCACCAGTCCCCAGTCCCGCCCTGCCACCACCACCCAAGTTCCTCGTGCTTCCCCGTTCACCATCGGGCAATTGGATCCTGGGACCCGGTGGGAGGGTCCAAGGTGCTGGCCGTTCAGTCTGCTCCCCAGGCTCCAGTACCACCCCAGTTCCCTGTGGTTCCCTGTTCACCATCCAGCGATAGGAGCCTGCGGGCCGGGATGGAGGGACCAAGAGGTGGTCAATGCACCTCATAGCAACTGTCTAGCGGTCGTTCTGGTCGTTACACCATTATGGTTACTGGGCTTTTATTATATAGGATGTTTCTATCTCTCTCTCCCTCTCCCTTTCTCTCTGAAATCAATAAAAATATATTTAAAAGAAAGAAAGAAGGCAGTAGAGCCCAGGTGATGTCATTTATGGATAACAACCTCATGAGGCACAGAACAGAGAGGGATGGGGGTGAGGGGGAACAGTCATGGGCTGACTAGTGGCCTCTCCAAAGAAAAAAAAAAAAAGTATGTCCATGCCCTAACACCCAGAACCTGAGAACACTACCTTACATAGCAAAAGACTTGTTTAAGTTCCTGAGTAGAGGAATTTATCCTAGTTTATTTTGGTGGCTCCTAAATGCAATCATATGTATCCTAATAAAAGAAAAGCTGGGGTAGTTTTGAAAAAGGAAAAGGCAATGTGACCTCAGAATCAGAAATTGGAGTGAAGTGGCCACAAGCCAAGGAAAGCCTGGAGCCATCAGAAGAGGGGAGAGGCGAGGAGCAGACTCTCCCCAGAGCCTTCGAAGGGAGCATGGCCCTGACACAACCTTGATTTGGGGTTTCTGGCCTCCAGAACTGTGAAAAGATAAAATTCTGGCTTTTCCGTTTGTTTGTTTTTTGGCTTAAACAACAGAAATTTATTTTCTCACAGTTCTAGAGGGTAGAAGTCTAAGATCAAGGTGTCAGTAGGGTTAGTTTCTTTTGAGGCCTCTCTAAAATTCTGTGTTTTTTTTTAAACCACCCAGTTTGTGGTAATTTGTTACAGCAGTCACAGGAAAGTAATACAGAGACCAGCCAAATGGAGAATTACCAGCATAAACTCTATTCAGCTCTGGATGCCACATTGACCACAATAATGCCCTGATCACCTTTGCTGGGAATTATTTTGTCTACCTTCTTTATTCATGTTGGTACTTCTTTTCGGACAACTCATATGACTCAAGTTAAATGCTCCCAAGTTACAGTTACTTTTGCATACAAATATCTTTTCATCCTAACCCGATGACCACATTCTTCTTGAGAACAAGAACCTTGTCTTGTACATCTCTGTAGGCCATGAAAATCCCAGCCCAGTACTTTGAGCAGAGTGGATATTCTGTAATTGGTAAATGAGAAAGAAAGCTTCCATTTGTCCATCTGTAAATGGAAAAATAACAATTTCCACTGACTTGCCTTTCAGAGATAATAGTGGCAGTGTTTCCCAGAAACAATTTCTGTACCTGTAACACAATGATAGATCTGAAACACCCACTGCTGCTGGAGCAGTTCCTCAGAAAAGAACTACGTTTTGTTGTAGCATGTCCTCCATTTCATGTGGAGCTGAAACCGCTTGCAGCCACCCCAAGGAAAGGGCGGGGCGCCCTCAAGAAAACGTAAGAGCTGAATATTGGTGTTCTCTCAGGAATTTTGATTCACCCCATAAATATTTATCAAAGGACTATTATGTTGAAGTGCAATCCATAAATGCTGGAAAAACACAGACACACAGAATAAGGCATGGTCCCAAGTAATTGTGACACAATATGATGAATGCTTTTTAAAAGAAGAAGATACTATGGAACCAGATTGAGTCTATGGATGGGAATTTCATGCCCCCCCCCCCCCCCAAAAAAAAAGGTCACGTTCAAGCTAGTTTTTTTTTAGGACTTTATCAGGCACAGAAGTCAGAAGCACTGGGAACCAAGAGAAATAACTTTGCCAAGCAAACTACACCCTTAGCTCAGCCCTATTGTATCTAACCTTATTTTTATTCATCATCCTCATAGCTAGATAGTGAGAAAGGAAGGGAATGCGGACTGCTTCCCTACTTTGCATCTAGATTTGCATCAAAGAAAGGAAGGTATCAGGAGGAAAAGTAGAGGTTGCCCTCTTACAAGCTCAATAATGACAAGACCTAATAGCCATGCAATAATGAGTTAATAAACACTCTTACCTTTCCTGAGCTTCTACCTCAATTCTGAAAACTGAGGTGGGCTATCCTGTGAGCCTGTGGGGTAGCAGGGCATGAATAACTCAGAGGAAAGCAGGCAAGGAATGAGAGCACCCCTTCGTCTCATTACCCCAAACTAGGAGGCATTGCTTTGTGGCAAAGCCCCCTGGAAAGGGAATAATGGCTGAGGCCCTTTTTCCTGCCATAGACTGACCTTCAGATCACTCCTTGGGGAACTGCTGTGTCAGGGGCGCCGCCCAACATCTCTCCCCAGTCAGCCCTCCTAGGCCTCTGAGACCAGAGCTGTGTTGCTTATGAGTGGGAGGAGAAAACTCCTGGGAAAGCAGCCAGGAGAGAGGGAACGACTGACCTAACCCACCAAGGGGCAGAGGGTCCCCCCATCCTCACCCTGTAGCTTCCACTGGAAAACGAGGAAGCTGAGAAACCAGATTCCAGCCTCAAAGTACAGATCACTTGTCTTTGTTTTCTTAAGAAGCCTCTACCTCCCAGACCTTGCCAGGAAGCCGGCGGCATTTTCATGAAGCAGTAATAACAAGGACAGAGCGTTCTAGCCTGCTGGAGCCTGCTGGCTGGTCACTCTTTCCACTGCCTTTTGTTTTCATGCATCATTCCCTCACTTGCTTCTCAGATTCCTCAGGGCTTTGAAAAAGCCACAAATGCTCCACACAGTGACACCACCCAGAGGGCTGGCAGGCATCACTGTCACGCACCCTGCCCTAAGCGATGGCACGTATGCAAGCCCTGACAACTGACACCCAGCCTTACACCTAGTAAGAGTCAAGATAGTGTCCAGAAAGGCAACCCCCTTCCCCATCAGCTTAGCTGGTAAAGGTGGGACTTTAGATTAAGTACCACCTAGTGGACTAGTAAATCACAGACCCTTGTTTGATGCATAATGCAAGGTATGTTGGACAGTGGAACTTCTCTACCCTTTCTTCAAGGATCTAAATGAAGCCAACACAGCACAGCTGGCATGCCTCAGTGGTTGAGCTTTGAACTAGGAGGTCACAGTTTGATTCCCCATCAGGGCGCATGTCCGGTTGTGGGCTTGATCCCCAGTGAGGGGCATGCAGGAGGCAGCCGATCAATGATTCTCTCTCATCGTTGATGTTTTTCTCTTGCTCGCTCTCCCTTCCTCTCTGAAATAAATAAAAATATA
Source organism: Myotis daubentonii (assembly GCF_963259705.1). Classification (NCBI taxonomy): domain Eukaryota; kingdom Metazoa; phylum Chordata; class Mammalia; order Chiroptera; family Vespertilionidae; genus Myotis; species Myotis daubentonii. The sequence continues at coordinate 24,934,380 of NC_081849.1, read as the reverse complement.
TTTATAAATAAATAAATACAACCTGACCGGTTTGGCTCAGCGGATAGAGCCTCGGACTTCAGACTGAAGGGTCCCAGGTTCGATTCCGGTCAAGGACATGAACCTTGGTCGCGGCCACATCCCCAGTGGGGTGTGTGCAGGAGGCAGCTGATCGATGTTTCTCTCTCATCGATGTTTCTAACTCTGTATCCCTCTCTCTTCCTCTCTGTAAAAAATCAATAAAATATATATAAAAATAAAAATAAATAAATGCAGCTAAGACAGATGTTACCAACAAAGCAACAGAATGCTATCACTGTGCCAATTCACATATCAATATATTAGACTGTGTATACATACATACAGGGAGAAGAAGCTCTCAATGATATTTGTGTTCCTATGTCACCTGTGGCCTGTTTTAAACCACACTCCAGAGCTACCCTACCAAAATCTGAAAACAGGGCCTAGATATGTACATTTAAAAAAAAACTTGACAGTATTAGTTAGAATGTGGGAAAGAGAAATTCTCAGATATCATTGATGAGAGTGAAAATGCTACTGTGGAGAGCAATCTAGAGAGCAATCCTGTGAAGTTGAGAATGTGTCCCTAGAAAGTTCCTTTCCAGATATATTCTAGAAGAATTCTCACACCTGTGTCCAATGAAGTATACATAAGGACAGTAATTACATCATGATTTGAAATAGCTAAAAACTATCATAAATATCCATCCACAGAATAATTACTCTAGAACATTTATAGTATGGGACTATATTGCAGTATGATTTAGTATAATATTACTATATTATAAAGAAAGAACTAGCTTTACAAGTATCACATGGTTAAATCTAAAAAACATGATGTTGAAAAACACAAGCTCCAGAAGAATATGTACACTATTTATATACATCTTTAAACACCCAAAACATATATATTGTATAGTAAAAACATAAAAACATGTAAGAAGGATTCCCACCATTTTTAAGAGATTAGTTACCTCTAGGTAGAGATGGGATGGAAGACCCTCTTTTGTAACTAAAACGTTTTATTTATTTATTTATTTATTTATTTATTTATTTATAATCTTAAGCAAATACGGCAAGCTGTTAAAATTTATAAAATCTCGTTACTGGATATATGTTCAGATATATATCTGAAGATCTTCCATAGCAGCAGGATCTTTCAAGATTTTCAGGATTCACAAATACTGAAAATAAAAGTTTGTTTACAGGGATAAGCCATTCCCATTAACACAGATGACACTACTCATCCCTCTTAGTAATGTAGGTATTTTGAGATGTTTTCATTAATGGTGGCGTAATTACACAGATTCACACACACTCTCCTACTCAGGTGTGCTTCTGACCTGGATTTGTGAGCATTCTTAATAGAGTCAGAGGTGCAATGGAATGAAGCTGGGGATCTACCCACATTTTGGAGACCATTATTATAATGATCAGAGATTCCCAAATCTAGCTGACAGTCATAATCACCAGATAAAAATTTTAATGCCATTGTCGATGCCTCAGCTTCTGGAATATGATGTAGTAGTTCTGAGGTGAAACCAGGAATCTATATTGTCAAGAGATTCTGATAATCAGCCAGGTTTGAAAATGAGGATAAATAATCATGAGGCAGGATAGTAAGAAGTTAGGAAAATCCTTGGCAAGTGGAATGGGGAAACTGAGACAAATAGCTGATTCAAACTGACCCCATCCGGCACCCTGACTCACCTGCCTCCTTCTCCCTTGCATAACCATTCCCTTAAGCACTAAGTCCTCAGGACAAAGAGGTTCTGACCCACATCAAATAATTTTGGGAACAAAGCTTTGGGTCTGTTGACCACAGAGATAGAGTTTTGGTCAAACTAGTGATAATATCTAGGCCTCAATTGTCTCTAGTTTGAGATGAATGAGGGTGGAAAAGCAGCAAAACCAGATGAAGCAAATGACTGATATCAGGACCAGATGAAATGAATGATGATCCCCTACCTAGCACCAACCAATCACTAGAAAACACACCGTGAAAACACACTGTGGAAAGCTGATGAATATATTGAGATCCTCCCCCACAAATCCCCGCCTTTGGAAAATAGATAAAAACCCTTAAGATGAAGGACCCAGTGCATGCTTTCTTTCTTGGGCAGGGGTGGGAAACATCTGGCCCTCAAGCCGTATAAGACCTGAGAAATCATTTGGTCTGGCCCTGGCAAGACATTGGGGGTGAGTTAATTAAATGTTTGAGCAAATGTAGCAGGCTAATTTTTAAGTTGATAATTTTGTATGGCCCACGGATGATGCTATAAATATCCAAATGGCCCTTAGCAGAATAAAAGTTCCCCACCCCTGCTCTACAGCATGCCCATGACTCTCCACCTCCCTTCCTTTAAGGCGAGTATCTTTTCTTTCTTTCCCCTAAGCTCCAAAGGCCCTCCTTTTGCCTCTGTAACTTGTTTCCTGAGTCCATGCAGCCTAGCTTGCTCACTTCTACCTCTGTGACTTTCTAAATAAACTTTCTCTTTGAGTAGAGTTCTTGGCTCTGAATTCTAGCCAAACTCAAAGATCGAGGTCTAACAGCACCACTAAGAGCCATGATTATGTTTTATTAATGTTTTCAAAGAAGTTGGGATGGGAGAAAAAGAAGCAAGAAAATTAAAGGGGGGGGGGGGGAGAAGGAAGAAAGGGAGGGACAGTAAGCTTTCAAATCCTTCCTAATCTATTTTCGCCCACTCTCCAACCTTGAATGTCTCTCCATCCTCTGAACTTTACTAGAGCTGTAATCATCTGTGAGTTCATGGGGCAAGTCTGTAGCTCCCTTTACATCGCTGTAATGGGCTATTATTTACTTATATCTTGAATTAGGCTATAAACGTACTCAGGACAGGAGCCATATCTTGTTGCTCTCTGCGTTTTCTATAGTAGCTAACACAACACCTTGAGCAGAGTAAACAGTAAAGCACAATTAAAAATAGAAGATAGCCCTGGCCACCCTTGCTCAGTGGTTAGAGCATTGGTCCATGCACCAAAGGGTGGCAGGTTTGATTCCCAGTCAAGAGCACATACCTGGGTTGCAGTTTGATCCCTGACCCTGGTTGGGGCACATGCGGAAGGTAACCAATCAATGTGTCTCTCTCACACAGATGTTTCTACCTTTCCTTCTCTCTCTTTCCTCTACCCTCCCTCCCTTCTACTCTCTCTAAGAAATAAAAATAAAATAATAAATGGAAAAAATATCCTCGAGTGAGGATTAAAAAACAAATAAAAAGGATAAAACAAGTTTAAAGATGTGGCAGGATACAAGATCAATATACAAAAACAACTGTATTTCTATACATTAGCAATGAGCAATTTGAAAATTAAATTCAATGCAGTCCGTATCCAGATCCCAGGTGTGTGTGTGTTTCAGAAATTGGCAAGCTGATCTGTAATTCATATGGAAATGTAACCCAGCATAGCCAAAACACTCTTGAAGAGGAAAAACAAAGCTGGAAGATCCACATTTCCTGATTTCTAAACCTACAACAAAACTACAATTATGAAGACATTGGCATAAGTATACACATAGAGATCAATGGAATAGAATTGAGTGTCCACAAATAAATCCTCACATTTAAGGTCAATTGTTTTTTTGACAAAGGTGCCAAGACAAGTCAATAGTGAAATAATATTTTTTTTCAATAAATGATGCTGGAACAACTGGATATCCACATGCAAAAGAATATGTTGGGCTATACCTCACACCATACAAATAAATTAATTCAAAATAGATCATAGACCTAAATGTAAGAATTAAAACTATAAAACTCCTAGGAGAACACACAGGAGTAAATCTTTATGACCTAAACTTGTCAGTGGTTTCTTAGATATGTCACCAAAAGCAGAGGCAACAAAAGAAAATAATAGATGAATTGGACTTCAAAATTAAAAACTTTTGTGCTCACAGAACACCATCAAAAAAGTAAGAGACAACCCACATAATGAGAGAAAATCCTTGCTGAAAGTATTTTTGACAAGAAACTTATATTCAGAATATATAAAAATCTATTACAACTCAATAGTGAAAAGCAAACCCCGTTAAAATATGGGCAAGCCCACAGCCACCAAGCTGTGGTATTTTGTTATGGCAGCTGTAGCAAACTAACACAGTGGTTCTTTTGAACATGTAACAATGACACCATGTATAAGAAAGGCCTATGTTTTGAATTATTGCATTTTGCAGGGTAGCATCTTTTGTTCACTTACGTCATCAATTGTTACAAGTGTGAGAACTCTCCAGAAGATCAAGTACTGTGCAGTAATTATCATGCACAGGCCCCAGAGAGCCCTGGCCTTTGAGAATGCCCTCTTCATCAACCCAAAAAAGGTAAATACTTGGATCTCTCCAGGCCTCTGAGATTTTCATAAATTGGTAGAGATTGATCCAAATGTGCTTGACACCTGGGAAAATGTCATTTAAAATGATGTTTAATTACTGAGAACTTTTAATAATATGGGGAAATGATTCTAATACTCTGATATTAAATAAAAAGTCAGCATGAAAATTTAATATGTATAGGTAGACTCATTTTATCTGTGTGGTGCTATGCATAGAAGAAAGACTGAATAGAAATATAGTCAAAGTTAACATTTTTTCTCTACAGTGAGACTATGTGTTAGTTTGGTTTTTTTCTTTATACTTCTCTATATTTCTGAATTTTCCAAAGTGAGCATGTATTATTTTTATAATAACAAAATATGCTTATATTTTATTTGTATTTTTTTTAAATGTATTTTTATTGATTTCAGAGAAGAAGGAAGAGGGAGAGAGGGAGATAGAAACATCCACGATGAGAGAGAATCATGGATGGGCTGCCTCCTGCAAGTCCCTCACTAGGGATCAAGCCCACAACCCAGGCATGTGCCCTTGACCAGAGTCGAACCCAGGAACTTTCAGTTCGCAGGCTGACGCTCTATCCACTGAGCCAAACCGGCTAGGGCTATGCTTATATTTTAAAGATTAAAAACTGGGCAGAGCAAGCCCAGCTGGCTTGGCTCAGTGGTTGAGCGTCGACCTATGAACCAAGAGGTCATGGTTTGATTCCTGGTCAGGTCATATGCCTGGGTTGCAGCTGAACCCAGTGTGGGGCGTGCAGGAGGCAGCCGATCAATGCTTCTCTCTCACTGATGTTTCTCTCTCTCCCTCTGCCTTCCTTTCTGAAATCAATTAAAAAAATATTTTTAAAAACTGGGCAGAGCATATATAACTAGTATTGAGAGTCATCTCCAGAAGACAAAGTTCTGGGACTCATAGGTCAGATGCAAGTGCTGCTAGAACCCTGCTGCCCACCTGTCCTCTTGGGATTGAGCCATTGGATGTTGCCCCATGCCTGGAAATTCTGATTATGCTCCTGCAGAGTCTTCCTGCCTAGAACAGGTCTCTGAACACTGATCCTCCTTTCAGACCTCTAACCCCTAATTCTGAAGTTAGAAACAACTCAACCCAACCTTTCCCTCCCTGTCCCACACTTTTCTTCCAACCATTTTGTACTCAAGGCTACCCACAGGGGCACATGGTTACCTGTGTCCCTCATAAGTGGAGCGGCTGAGAAGTAACAGGCACAAGATGATAGCAGGAGGGCAAGAGGAGGGAAATATTGGGAGAAATGCTTCTGAGGTTTCCTTCCCTGTGGAGGTCTGTCCCTCTGTCTAGCTTCTTGTCTGTCCTCCTTAGAGGAGGGGCTTAATCTGATTGGGGAACTGTGAAGCCTACATAGGGAATGTTCAGTTTAGTTCCTCCTTTCTTCCTCTTAGGTACCTGCTTCCTGCAGTGAGGGTGCTCTGCTTCTCTGGGGCAGGATCCCCTTTCCTACCCCAACCCTCATCCCCAGAATAAGAAGGCCTGTCATGCTCTAGTGTTACTTGTGACTGGGTGAATAAGTGCCTAAAGCTGAAACTCATTTAGTATTTAGTATCCCATTCTATCTCACAGAAAAAAGAGATCAAGGTAATATTTTGGTCTCCATCTGTCCACTCTTTTGTCTCATTTCTCATCTTGATCTGAATCCTAAAATTCGGATTGGAGAAAAGAATGCTACTTATGGTAACTTCTCAGGGGCCTGAAAGGTGTTTGTTAAGAGCCAACCACTTGCCCAGCATGAAGCTTTAGATATGTTCATTGATTTAATTCCACAACAACCCCCAGGAGTTTACAGTATTTTCCCGTTTCCCATAAGAGGAAACTGGTGCTCAGAGAGGTTAGAAACTTGCCAGAGGTCTCACAATGAGTGAGTGACAGATGTCACTCTGACTTCAATGTCCAAGCACTATACACTGCATCAGACATTGTCCTTGGGTGCCACCAAGACACTCCTTAGGGACTGAGGTAGCAATCTCATCTGCATTTAATACTTCATCCTAATCAACTGAGCTATCAATTGAGCAACATGCAAGAGAGGCAAAGATGATACAACCGAAGGACAAGGAATGGGTGATTATATAACTCTAGAGTAGACCCAAGACATCCAGAACTATATTTTCCCCAGATTTCTTGGAAGCGTTTAGACAAATGACCTCCCCTCCTTCCCAATTAGTGCTCTGCCTTCCTGGTTGTAAAATAATTCATTAATATCCTGTCCTTCTTAAATCAGACCACATGCCATGCTTCCCTGAGACTGGCTTTGCCCATTTAAAAATTGGGTGTCATACGGCCTTGGGTAGCACATGGAGTAAAATAATAACTATAATGAATAATGAATCAGCTTAACAATATATGAAAACAAGTAGTGAAATGATGAGCAGAAAGTGCCAGCTATAGGGGCTGACCCTTTAAGTAGACAAGCTGAAGAAGGGTTTTAATCTCAGCCCTGAAGGACAATCAGCTGGAGGGCTGAACCACAGTGTCCGAGAGAGCCAACCATGCTGCCAAGGCACCAGGCAGCATTTCCAGGAGCTCGAACCACGGCTAGTTTCTTCCCATCTTCCCAACAAATGCTCAGAAAGTGCAAGGGCACCCCACGGGTCACTAAGCACATTCCCAATGGCCCTCCAGGGAAATGTGATGCTGAGAAATGGACCTTTTCCAAAGTAGTGGTTCAAGCCAGATGAGGAATTACAGAGAAGACAGCCTTCCATGGAAAATACCCTGCCTCCAAGTCCCCGATGTCTTCATTAGAGAACTGAAAGCACAGGCACACCAGCTGGTCTCCACGGCCCCGAAGCACTGCGGTGCCGTGGAAAGAGCAATGCTATAGGGCTCAGAAACAAGAGACTAGCCTTCTATCCCCATCTCTGCCAGATTTTAGCTGGGTGACCTTGGCATAGGTACTTAGCTTCTCTGGGCCTCCCTTTCCTCATTTCTTACTTGAGGTTTGACCAGACTATGATGTGTTCTGATTCTGAAATCCTATCTTTCAACTTTGAATTACCATTTTACATTTAAAGAAAATTAAAGCGAGCTCCTGAGTGTTGTTTCTCAGGGATCCTGTTATTCCAGAGATCATGCCTCAATCTTTTCAGCATTCTTCATTGGCTTCCCTCCTTCCACAAATCAAACCTAAATTCTTCAACATGGCATTCATGGTTCTTTGTGATCCACCATGCTTATCCAGCCACCTGCCCTTTATACTCACCAATCATGTATTTTATACTCTGGCAATACTGGACTATTTGTATTTTCCTATAATACTCTTACTGCAATATCAAATATTTATGAGTATGCACTCTGTGCTAGACACACCAGGAAGCCTTTGAACATACTGTTCACTTTGCTTGGACTGCCTTGTATTAACTAAACTAGAGCTTGCTGCTGTAACAAATAAGCTATATAGGTTAACACAATAGAAAGTTATTTCTTAGTCATATAACAGTTCAGTGTGACAAGCAGCCTTCCATCCAGAATCCTTCTATTTTGCAGTTTTGCCATCCTCCAAGCTTCAGTGCTTTACTTCCAGAGCTAACAGCTGGGAAAAAGAAGGAAGAAAAGGCGCACCTACTTCTTAACCCAGCCCAGAAATGATGCAATCACTTCTGCTCATGTCCCATTAATTAGAACTTGTCACTTGTCACTTGTATATGGAACAGGAAATTAGTAGGGCCACTTCTCAGAACATTTTCATACTATGGAATGAGAAAGCACAAGTCTTTGATGATCAACCAGCCATCACATGCTCTTCCTTGACTTCTCTACTTAGCAAAGGCTTATTCACCCTTCAAATCCAAGTGCTACCTCCTTTGCGAAGTTTTCCCTGATTTATGCAGGCAGATTTAGGTCCTCCTTTCCAATCCCTCACTACACATTTTACATTTCTCCATTAGGACTATTATCATAATACTAGAGGCCTGGTGCACGAAATTGGTGCACAGGTAGGGTCCTTAGGCCTGGCTGGTGATCAGGGCCGATTTGTGGGGCGATTGAGGGGCTCCCACTGGCACTCGCCTTAGCTGGCCTGGTGCCTGCCCTGCCCCCCACTGCCGCCACCAGTTGCTTCCCTCTGCAGGGTGACTGGCAGGGCGATCAGGGGGCCCCCACTGGCACCCACCTTGGCTGGCCTGGGGCCTGCGGGCTGGGAGCAGCTCCTGCATTGAGCGTCTGCTCCCTGGTGGTCAGTGCCCATCATAGCGACCGGTCATTCTACCGGTCATTCTGCTGTTCAGTCAATTTGCATATGTGGCTTTTATTATATAAGATACTGGTGGTTTGCATGCCAGTCTACGTAACTGAACTATGACCCTTGAGGCAGGAATCTTGTCTTTTTGTTTTTGTATTTGGAAACCTTAGCATTATGCCCAGTAAATAGTAGTTTTATAATGATAGTTAATGAATTAATGAATATTATCATTAAATTAAAGAATGAATGATTACCTTAAAGAAACGAAGCTGGTTTTTACAGAGGAACAAAGAGCTCAGTGTAAAAGAAACAAAACAGAACTCTTGGTGATTTGAGGTCATCTAAAATGCTAAAAAGAAAATAAGCTTCCCATGTAAATGCTACAATTGTAATTAATATTTTGCATTATCACTTATTTAGAATATGTCTCTCTCATAAACTCCACAAGGGTAGGGACCTTATATGTATTGTTCTTTGCTCTGATTCTAGCATCTAGCATACTGTCTGGCACATAGTAGATACTCAATAAATATTTCAGGAGGAATGAATAGATAAAGAAATGAATAAATACATGAATGAAGACTGCATCCTTAATTGCATGAGCCATATAATAAATGCTTAGCTTGGCTTATACAAGGAAAAGTATGGACAGGGCAGTAAGAACCTACCACAACTAGAAAGACAGCCCAGAGTGCACATGAGGACTTTAACATCATTACCTTGCATAGCCCATGGCATCATCCCCTTTATGTAAGAGGATGAACAAACATTATCGGAGGAAGCTAAAATCTCAACGGGGATAGTAGCCGATGAGTAAATGAGGACAAATGGATGTCTCTAAAATGTTTGCACTATCAGATAGCCTTTGTAAATTGGTTAATGAAAGAAGCAGGAAGCAAGAGTGCAGGCAATTACAGAAGCGTGACAACTGTGAAAAATACAGTGATCGAGAAAAGACAAAAATACGTTTTCATAGTTTTTGAAGAGGTATTGAGACAGTTCTTTAAATGTTTGTAACACATTTATTGTTCTCATAGCTCCCATGTGACAAAATTTGGCTTAGATATTACATATGACTTTGTCAGGCAACTTCTAAACAGAACCTCTTCACAGGCCTCGGTCCAGGTTATCTTGAATCTCTGGAAAGTCCTAAATATAATGGAGTAAATTTGCAGTGTGGACTCATTTGAGGTGGTAATGAGGTTGATGTTGATGTTGACAGATGGGCTTTTGCCAGGAGCTGACCAAGACATTAGTGGCAGGGCTAGGCATTAAGTGACCTGTAAATAGGACAGTACAGTTTTTTGCACACCTTTGATAATATACCAGAACAGAAGAACGAATGGCCTGCCTCAAAGAGCTCTCTGTCTTTCCGGTGAGTTGGGCACACAGCTGGACTATACTTCCTAGCTCTCTTCATTGAAGTTAGGCAGAGCCATGTGACTGAGTTTTGGCCACTAGAATGTGGATGGAAGTGATGGGTGCCAATTCCAGGTCTGGCCCATAAAAAGCCTCCTGTGCAGTGCTCAGTATACTCTCTCTCTCCCCATTGGCTGGGTGGAGGGGGTTCCGACCTAGAGGAACATAGAGTATAAGTTGGAAGGAGCCTAGGTCCCTGAATTACTGAATAGGAGACTGACCACCACATTCCACGCACTTCTACCCCTACCAATCCATTTTGGACTGTGACAAGAGAATGGACAAAAAGAATACATTTTGTTGGGTCAAACCATTAAGATTTTAAAGTCACTTGTTATAACAATTAGCCTATTTTGATTAATACAGCCCTTAAATTTCTGGACTCTCAAAGGACTGAGATAAAAGAAGGTAACAGAGAACATACCCAATATCAGTGGATATTGCATTTAATGGGATTCTGGAGTTCATTTTAAAGCTGTAGAAATTCCTACATAGCCAAAGCCATGCCTGCTGGCCTCTGCTTGTCTAATCACTGCTTTCTGGACATTTTCATTCTCTCAGGAGAACAGTGAATAACCATCTCCCAACTACATATCATATGTATCCCCCACACGGCCTATTTGATTTAATATATTTAGGGTCTAGTCAGATAATACCACATTTTAAACATGTCTTGCTTTTGCTTTTGTTTTCTGTTAAACATGGTGATTAAGAAGAAGAAAAATAAATTAGTAAGTAACTTTGTGTTCGGAGGTATAGTTTTTAAATGATTGTACAAGGTTTGTTGAGCACAGTACTAATGAATTATTATGGGTGAGCCAAGCAAGTTCTGTGGCAAAAATGAGGTCTTTCAGTGCTTGCCTGAAGATGTTATTGGAAAACTTTTGTTTACTTTCTGGACTTTGAAAATTAAATCCTTCTTCAAGTAGCCTCCGGGTGTTAAGGACAGTAAATAAAGATGTGCTGATTGGAAACATTTTAAAAACAACTTGTTACAGCCATTAAAATAACAAGGGATAAATTCAACCCAAAACAGAATATTCCAAATTCATTTGGCCTGTCCAACAGAAAAAAACAAACTTAAAAGTTGGATTCCACAAGTCATCTCCACCAAATGAAATTTAGCAGTGACCCGGGACAGGCGCTCTCAAAAGTACTAGCTTGCTTCTGGCTCTTACTAGTTGTAAACCTGAGCCCATTATTGGAAAGGGGGCAGTTGATCTCCCTATCTTGGAAGTGCCTATATAAAGGGATGAACTGGGAAACAGTTAGGGCCTACGGGGAGGAAGAGGTAAGAAATTTACGAGAAAGTTTCATTTTTTAGTAGAATCCCCATGGGGCTGAGATGGAAGAAATGGATTTGGGACAGCACTTATCTCTTCAAGAAATAAATTCTGTTGCCCCATTTTCAAGGGGTGCAAACTAAGCCATGAGGATCCTTCAACTTTCTTCATCTCTTCCACAAACTTCATCTTCTATCCCCTTTCCCATGGCACTCCATTCCTTTTATGTCCCACTTAAAATCCCAAGCTTCTATAAACAGGCAGCTAGGAGCAGACCTGTTACTTCTTGAAGCTCATCACCAGAGCTATGTCGAAATACAGCACAGGAGCAGGTGGTTGTTAAGGGTATGTTGTTACAATATGATTAGTGAACTGACTGTCCCCCTCAAGTTAGGATTCATTCATCAATACAAAGGATGTGCAACCTCCTTATACAATCCCTAGTCAGAGCCCTCAGGACTTGGCAGGAGTTCTTAAGGGGGTACTGGCATTGCTATGCAGAGCTATTATGTTATTGCTTCTCAATATCTTCTCTCAATAATCAGATCCATTCTTTTCCCCAAGAGCTTTATTCTTTGAAAGATTTTAATCTAAAAATCATTATATTTAGTAATGTGTTACTAAATAAATCACATTTCTAAAGAAAACATCCTATATCAGGGGTGGGCAAACTTTTTGACTCGAGGGCCACAATGGGTTCTTAAACTGGACCGGAGGGCCGGAACAAAAGCATGGATGAAGTGTTTGTGTGAACTAATATAAATTCAAAGTAAACATCATTACATAAAAGGGTACGGTCTTTTTTTTTTTTTTTTTTTAGTTTTATTCATTTCAAATGGGCCGGATCCGGCCTGCGGGCCGTAGTTTGCCCACAGCTGTCCTATATAATAAAAGGCTAATATGTAAATTGACCCAACAGCAGAACGACTGGTTGCTATGACATGCACTGACCACCAAGGGGCAGACGCTCAATGCAAGAGCTGCCCCCTGGTGGTCAGTGTGCTCCCACAGGGGGAGCACCGCTCAGCCAGAAGCCAGGCTCATGGCTGGCAAGCGCAGTGTCGGTGGAGGGAGCCTCTCCCGCCTCCGCGGCAGCACTAAGATGTCCAACTGCCAGTGGGGAGTGGGCCTAAGCTGGCAGTCGGACATCCCCCAAGGGCTCCCGGACTACGAGAGGGTGCAGGCCAGGTTGAGGCCCGCCCTCCCCCCTCAAATGCACGATTTTTCCTGCACTGTCCCTCTAGTCCAGCCGTGGGCAAACTACGGCCCGTTTGAAATGAATAAAACTAAAAAAGAAAAGACTGTACCCTTTTATGTAATGATGTTTACTTTGAATTTATATTAGTTCACACAAACACTCCATCCATGCTTTTGTTCCGGCCCTCTGGTCCAGTTTAAGAACCCACTGTGGCCCTCGAGTCAAAAAGTTTGCCCACCCCTGCTCTAGTCCTATATAATAAAAGCATATGCAAATTGTCCCCTCGACCAGAGTTCTTCCAGGAGTTCGACCAAGGAGCGGGCCGGCCGGAGGAAGAGAGGGAGGCCCTGACCAATGGCGGCAGCAGCGGCAGTGGTGGTAGGTGGTGGCAGGCAGCTGGGGGAAGGGAGGGAGTACCTGGCTGGCAGCCAGTAGCTACTAGGAACCCTACCAGTGCACGAATTTTGTACATTGGGCCTCTAGTATTAAATATTTATTAGGTACGATATTAATGAGTGCTTTACATACATTGTCTAAAAACTCTCAAGTAGTCTAAAAAAATGGAAATTATTAGTCCCATTTTACAGATGAGTAAACTGAGGTTTGAAGATGTTAAATAAATAGTCTAAGTCTTATTGCTAGAAACTAAATTCTGATTGGCCTCACCTCTATACCCATATTCTTTCCAGTATACTCTCTCTACCATATAGAAAACACAAGGCCAATGAGAACTCCTTCTTAGTAGGAACATACAGCCTTTGCAGGGAGTTAGTGTGGCTTAATATTCCCATCTTCCAGTTGCCCACTCCTCCAAAAATGAAAGAAGTTTTCCATTATTTAGTCAAACTGGTCCAATTTGTTGTGACTACATATACAGTCTTTTAGGCTTTCTTAAAGTACTGGGCATGGCTCAAGTAATTCCATTATCCTGTATAAAAAAAGCTTAATATGCTAAGTGCCCAGTCGTCTGGTCAGCTGTTCAACTAATCAAAGCTTAATATGCTAATGATATGCTAAGGCAGCTCAACCACTCACTATCATGTGCACTGACCACCAGGGGGCAGACGCTCCGACAAGTAGGTTAGCTTGCTGCTGGGGTCCGGCCAATCAGGACTGAGTGAGACAGGCTGGACACGTCCTACAGCCCTCTCACGGTTCCTCCCCGGCTGGCCAACCTCCCGCCTCTCTCCCTGACCCCAGTCATGCACCGATGGGGTCCCTTAGCCTGGCCTGCACCCTCTCGCAATCCGGGACCCCTTGGGAGATTTCAGAGAGCCAGTTTTGGCTCAATCTGCCATAGGTTATCCTTATAGAACACCAAGAGCCTAGAGAATCCAGACAGGAAACTAGAGCTGGCAGTTCAAAACAAATGAAAGTTGGGCAGAGGGAGTTCAGAATGCAGGTTTAGGCACAGATCTCCTCCGCTGTGTTCATTCTTCCACTCCTTCGATTCTATTGAGTATTCAGTGATGTACCATGGACTGATGTGAGGAGGGGAACCCTTAGGGAATACAACATTTGATGGGAATAAGAGGAGTCATTGAAGAATGACAGCCTAGGATAAGTGACAATGAAGAGAAGAGAAAAGACAGACTGGGCAGAGTGAGAGACAAACATTTGATGATTCGGGAGGCTCTCAGAGAAGCCAAGCCAGCTTTGTTGTGATTTGATTAAAAAAGAAAAGGGAAAGGATGGCTGACCCTTTCCGCTGATTGGTTTTGTAATCTACTGGTGGGGTCTTCACCAAATGAAGTAAACCCCAATGGAAGGTGATGGGGAAGTGTTGCTAGGCCTTCAGGTAGTACTTTCGTTGCAGAACTTATTTATCAAAGGGACCTGCACAACCTCCCCTACCCAACTGGTAACTTTGAATTCAGAATCTTTAAAAATTACAGAATAAATTAAGAAAAAGAATATTACTAATTCCAGTAGTAAAATGGAAATTGTTAGTCCAGTATCCTATGGTCAAATTCTGTACTGCTATGCAGAAAATTCACAACTCCCTTATCTTTGTGTTAGCTGAAAAACAAAATAATAAAAATAAACAAACAAACACACTCAAAACAATAATAACCCCAAATCCCTCTGGGTATCCAGAAATACTGGGCAACCTTAAGCAGAGCTTAACTGACTTAGATATTTAAATTGCTGTAAAATTAAAGTGTTTACATGGAGATTAAAAATAACTAATTTTCCTTAGAAACCCAAATTCTTAGTTCAAATAATGAGATCTGTTAACCTACTTGCTTATATTTTCAATGGATCAGTTATTTAGTTTATAGTAGCTAAAAGACAAAAGGTAAAGAAAGAGAGCAGATCCATATTTTTCCTCACTCTAAAATTTAAACAACTAAAGGTCTGTCTATTCTGCATTCAAAGAAAATGCCCTTGCCGTAACCGGTTTGGCTCAGTGGATAGAGCGTTGGCCTGCAGACTGAAGGGTTCCAGGTTCGATTCTGGTCAAGGGCATGTACCTTGGTTGTGGGCACATCCCCAGTAGGAGGTGTGCAGGAGGCGGCTGGTCGATGTTTCTCTCTCATCGATGTTTCTGACTCTCTATCTCTCTCCCTTACTCTCTGTAAAAAATCAATAAAACATATTTTTAAAAAAAGAAAATTCCCTTCCTAAATATTTTATTCTAGAGTCTAAAGTGTTGTTGTTGTTTTGTTTTTTGTTGTTTTTTTTTTTTTTTTTTTGGCAGGGGTGGGGGAGTTGAAGGTGGATAGGGAATTATTGTAAAATGCCATAAAAGATTCTTCTGTATCTGAATTCCCAAAGTGATTTCACTGTCTTTAGTAAGTATTAGCAAAGAGATCAACTTATCTGTGGTTAAATTCTGGCTAAAAATGAATTTCAGAGTATTTTCTTTTGGGCCCAGAGAAAAAGTAGTCTCTGCTGGACTTCATATTCCAAAAATTTCTGCCTTGACTGACCACTCTTAGCAATAAATTTGAAGACTTGTGTATCCTATATAATAAAACTCGAATATGCAAATCAACCGAGCTGCAGAACGACCGGTGGAATGACCGGTTGCTATGATGCACATTGACCATCAGGGGGCATATGGTCAATGCAGGAGCTGCCCCCTGGTGGTCAGTGCGCTACCACAGGGGGAGCGCCGCTCAGCCAGAAGCCAGGCTCACAGCTAGTGAGTGCAGTGGTGGTGGTGGGAGCCTCTCCCACCAGGGGGAGCGCTGCTCAGCCAGAAGCTGGGCTCATGACTGGCGAGTGCTGCAGGGGTGGCGGGAGCCTCTCCTGCCTCTACTGCTGGAGGGAGGGTGGTAAGGAATGAGGGGTCCCAGACTACGGGAGCCCCAGACTGCAAGAGGGATCTCTGACTGCTGGCTTACGAACATCCCCCGAGGGGTCCCAGACTGCAAGAGGGCACAGGCTGGGCTGAGGGACACACCCTCCCCAGTGCACAAATTTCATGCACCAGGCCTCTAGTACTCCATAAAGAGCATAAAGCCTCAGTCTTAATCCTCTTATCCTTTATACTGGGTAAAGGCTGTCTCTTAGGTGCCAGGCAACATCTCAGAGTCCCTTTATCTGAACATTCAAAGTAAAGATAATCATTTGAAAATTATGCAAGTAGTTAAGAACCCATTTATAAAAACCCATTTTTAAGAGGCTGACCAATATTAGCCTCATCAATAGGGGGACAACCAGACATTATGTATAGCCTAATATGATGCAGTAGGAAGAATTTTTATCAAAAAGTTTAACCTGATTCTTACCAAGCCTTTCTCTGAGCTTATAAGAAATACAGAAGACCGGGTGGGAGGGTGGGGGGTGGGGGGGTGGGGGGGGCCGTAAGAGATCAACCAAAGGACTTGTATACATGCATATAAGCATAACCAATGGACACAAGACATTGGGGGTTAGGGGAGGCCAGGGGAAGGTCAAGGGGGAAAAAAGAGACATATGTACTACTCTTTGTAATATTTTAAGCAATAATACAAAAAAGAAATACAGAAGACAAGAACATGTTTAACAACACCATGAAAAAACAATCAGACAAATCCAGAAGGTGGGACATTCTACAGAACAATTGGCCAGAATTGTCAACAAGTCAATGTCATGAAAATAAAATGTATGTGAGTGTGGCGAAAGGAGGCAGTTCCAGATTAGAAATCTTAAGAAATACAACCACCAAATGAAATATATGGAGCTTATTGAATTAACCATCTTTAAAAGATTGATTGGGGTAACTGGGGAGTTATTCTTAAAGGGCATAGGGTTTATTTGGGAAAATTAAAATGTTCTGGAAATAGTGGTGGTGGTTCTATAACATTGCAAAGATGTTTAGTGCCTCTGAATTGGACACTTTGTGGGTTCTATCCCCCATAGGGGGCGTGCAGGAGGCAGCCCATCAATGTTTTGCTCTCATGTAAATATTTCTCTCCTCCCTTCCTCTCTCTCTCTCTAAAAAAATAAGTAAATTTTACAATAGGGAATATATGAATGTATAGAAAAATTATGTGAATCTTGTTAAATGTGACAACATAATTGTGTTTACCTAACAAAGATGTGTTAATTATTTATGGATGAATTTTGAAGTATTTACAGGTGAAATATATATATAATTTGCTTTAAATTACTGCAGCAAAAAATAGAAAAAGAAAAAGAATATATGGCAAATTTTTGCAATTGTTTGATCTAGGTGATAGATATTGGATGATCATTATAATATTCTGATTCTTTTTCTGTATGTACTAGAATTTTGAAAAGGAGAGGGGAACCCTGGACAAATCACCTCTCTGTACAACAACACAAACTTGTGATTGGAGTTCTGAAATAGAAACATGAGCTACCTTGAAGGGATGCTCTCTGGAAGGCCACACTTCCCAGGGGTAAGAAGACTTGGTGGTCATAGTCATGTGCATATAAAAAAGCCAGTCCTGGCCAGTGGTTCAGTTAGTTGGAGCATCATCCCATTCACCAATAAGTTGAGGGTTTGACTCCTGGTCAGGGCACATGCCTCAGTTGCCAGTTCCATCCCCAATCGGGGCATGTATAGTAGGCAACCAATTGATGTTTCTTTCTCACATCAGTGTTTCTTTATTTTTTTTCTCTCTCTCTCTCTCTCTTTCTCTCTCTTTCTTTCTCAAAAAATAAAAATCAATAGAACATATCCTTGGGTGAGAATTAAAATAATAAATGAGAGGGAAAAACCAAGATGGCGGCATAGGTAAACACCGGAGATTGCTGCCTCGCACAACCACTTCAAAAATACAACTAAAAGATGGAACGGACATCATCCAGAACCACAGGAAGGCTGGCTGAGTGGAAATTCTACAATTAGAAGGAAAGAGAAAAGCATACCAAGACTCAGAGGAGGTGCGGTGCGGAAGTAAAATACAAAGGTGCGGAGGTGCATGCGGAGAGGGCTGGCAGCTGAGGACACAGTTGTCTTTTTCAATCGGGAGGGAGTCTCAAACTCTGAGCTCCAGTTCTGGGCGAGTCTCTGGGGACCCAGACTCATACAGGAGAAGCTGGACTGTCTGGCATCGGTTGGAACTCGAGGGCAGCTTTCTCTTGGAGGTGCTTGCAGCAATTGCCGGGCCACTGAGAAGCAGGGCCTCTGAGGGCAGGACTGAGAGCAGCCATAACTGCTCACTCCACCCTGTTGATCCCCTGAGACCCTGCCCCACCCAAGCCATGCATGGAGACTTTTGCATATGAAAGGCCTGGCCCTTTGCAACCTGATAATTACCTAACAAACTGAAGCTGGCCCAAGGCCCCAGGGCAACTTGCATTGCATCACAGCTGGCTCCTGCTGGGTAGACTCAGGCAAAGGCTAGATTAGCACCTCTTTAGAGATCCAGGAGCCAGTGTGCCCAGTGGTCAGAGTGAGACCATCCAGATTGCAGCTCCTTGGATCCATAAAGGACACACTCAGGGGGCAGACTCAGTGACCACCAAAGCCCCACTGAAGCAAGTCTTGCCCCAGAGGGGTGTCTCCAGCACAGAAGTTCTCCCACTGCAGACACAGCTGATTCTCACAGCCAATTGGCCTGAAGGTCAATTCCTCCCAGTGTTACCTACAACAATCAAGGCTTAACTACAACAAGACTGTGCACAAAGCCCACAAGGGGGTGCACCAAGAGTGTCTACCTCAGGTAATTGGGGAGGCTGAGCCACTGGGCCCTATAGGACACCTAGCACGGAAAGCCACTCTATCGACACAGGGAAGCATAAAAAAATGCGGAGATAAAAAAACGAGACACAAATGACAGAAATGGAGGAAAGCAAATTACTGGATATAGAGTTCAAAACCACACTTTTAAGGTTTTTCAAGAATTTTCTAGAAACCGCCGATAAACTTAATGAGACCCTCAAGAAATCTAATTAGACCCTTGAGGTTGTGATAAAGGACCAACTAGAAATTAAGCAAACACTGACTGAAATAAAGAATAGTATACAGACTCCCAACAGCAGACTAGAGGATCTCAAGAATCAAGTCAAAGATTTGAAATACGAAGAAGCAAAAAACACCGAACCAGAAAAGCAAAATGAAAAAAGAATCCGAAAATACGAAGATAGTGTAAGGAGCCTCTGGGACAGCTTCAAGCGTACCAACATCCAAATTATAGGGGTGCCAGAAGAAGAGAGAGAGCAAGATATTGAAAACCTATTTGAAGAAATAATGACAGAAAACTTCCTCTACCTGGTGAAAGAAATAGACTTACAAGTCCAGGAAGTGCAGAGAACCCCAAACAAAAGGAATTCAAAGAGGACCACACCAAGACACATCATAATTAAAATGCCAAGAGCAAAAGACAAAGAGAGACTCTTAAAAGCAGCAAGAGGAAGAAAGTCAGTTACGTACAAGGGAGTACCCATATGACTGTCAGCTGATTTCTCAACAGAAACTTTGCAGGCCAGAAGGGAGTGGCAAGAAATATTCAAAGTGATGAATAGAAAGAACCTACAACCAAGATTACTTTATCCAGCAAAGCTATCATTCAGAATTGAAGGTCAGATAAAGAGCTTCACAGATAAGAAAAACCTAAAGGAGTTCATCACAACCAAACCAGTATTATATAAAATGCTGAAAGGTATCCTTTAAGAAGAGGAAGAAGAAGAAAAAGGTAAAGATACAAACTATGAACAAATACACATCTATCAACAAGTGAATCTAAAAATCAAGTGAATAAATAATCTGATGAACAGAATGAACTGGTGATTATAATAGAATCAGGGGCATAGAAAGGGAGTGGACTGACTATTCTTGGCGGGGAAAGAGGTGTGGAGGATGCGGGAAGAGACTGAACAAAAATCGTGCACCTATGGATGAGGACAGTGCGGGGGGGGGGGTGAGGGTGGAGTGTGGGGGGGGGGGGGAAACGGGTGGAGGGGAGCTACGGGGGGAAAAAGAGGAACAACTGTAATAATCTGAACCATAAAGATTTAATTAAAAAATAAATAAAGAAAAAAGAAAAAACCAAACCAGAAAAAAAATAAATAAATAAATAAATAAATAAGTAGCCCAAAAGAAAGTTCAAAAGGGTGAAGATAATGTGTCACTCCAAAGCCAGAGTGCAGGAAGTCTGCACAAAGAGTCATTGCTATCAACGATAACTGGCTCCCCAGCTACCCCCACATCCTCCTTTGGGGTTTAGTCTTTAATAGCACTGAAAGGTCAGACTGTTGCAGTTCTGGAAGTTAAACAGAGAGAAAGAACTGTTTTCACCAAAGGCACCCTGTAGGTCATTTCTCTTCTACAAATCAATGCTCCAGAAAGCAAGTCACTAGGTTGTGTCTCGACTAGATCATCATGAAGAAAAAAAAATGATTCTTCTTCTTCATGAATAGAGCTTTAGCATGCCCCTGCTAGAAGTGCACTCAGAAGAGAAGGGAAGAAGGCTTTGAAAAAATAACCACTCAAGGCCCTTAATAAAGTAAAGCTCTGGGAATAGAAATGGATGGCTTCCCCTGCCCACAATATCTTATAACATCTGCAAAGCACTTCATGGATACCAACTGTTGTGTCCTTGCAATAAAGCACAGATCACTTTAATAATTCTTCAATTTCCTTCCGGGTTAAAATCTTACAAATCTCAAAATGAGCAGCTTTCTCTAAGGGTCTTTGATTTGCAAGGAACTGTTAGGTATTCTTTACTCACCAAGGCATTCTGCTCAGGTTTGGTTTGGTCCTGTCTTCTCTGCTACTTGCATCTCTACATCTCTGCCAGGAATCTTCCTCCAATTACAGAGCATCTAGGAGAGGGAAACCGACCTTCTCCGTCCTCTCCTTCCTATTCTGCAAGAGGAGACAGTACTCTGATTGCAGGTGTAGGGCCACATTTACAGTGAGTAGGGTAGCTCCCCTCCTCTCCCCAGCCTTCTTCTCCTCCCTTCCCCTCCCCCCCGCCCTTCTGCCCTTTGCCTTTTCCTAGCCTTTCTTCTGTGTTTTTTTTTTCCCTTCTAGGTGGTCTCAGGAGGGCATTTCTCCCTCATGCAATGAAATTCAACCATTTGTTTCTCCTCTGTTCTTATAATATTCTTAAAAATTTTTTTTTTTTTTTACTTTTCAATTACAGTTAACATACAGTATTATATTAGTTTAGGTGCACAACATTTATCTAACTTAAGGCTCACCACCCTGATAAGTCTAGTACCCATTTGACACCATACACCATTACTATGTTCTCTATGCTGTATTTTGCATCCCTGTGACTGTTTTTATTGCTGGTAATTTGTATGCCTTAATCCCTTTTTCTACGGCCCCAAATCCCCTCCCAGCAGGTAAGCATCAATTTGTTCTCTGTATCTATGAGTTTATTTCTGTTTTGTTTGTTTATTTTGTATTTTTAGATTCCACATTAAATGAAGCCATATAGTATTTGTCTTTCTTTGTCTGACTTATTTTCCTTAGCATAATACCCTATAGATCCATGCATGTTGTTGCAAATGGCAAGATTTCATTCTTTTGTTATGAAATATTTTGTTATGAATATCACTGGAAGTGATATTCCAGTCATATATGTACCACATCTTCTTTATCCATTCATCTGTGGATAGGCACTTGGGTTGTTGCTTCCATATTTTGGCTATTGTAAATAATATATGAACAGAACAGATTTTTTCCCCAGCATCTGTTGAGATGTTCATGCGGTTTTTGACCTTTATTCTATTGTATGGTGTATTGTATTAATTGATTTTTGGCTGTAAAACCAACCTTGCCTTCCTGGGATAATTCCACTTGGACATTCTAGATAGTCTCCCTCTTCCCCACACATTTTAAAAACTGTTTTAAAATACACATAACATAAAATTTACCACCTTAAACATTTTGAAGTATACAATTCAGCAGTGTTAAATATATTCATAATGTTGTGCAACACCACCATCCATCTTCATAACTCTTTTCATATTATAATATTGAAAGTTATACTCATTAAACAATAAAATCCCGTTTCTCCCTTCCCCCACCCCCTGGAAACCACCATTCTGTCTCTATGATGTTGACTACTCTAGAGACTTCATATTAGTGGAATCATATTGTATTTGCCATTTTGTTACTGGTTTATTTCACTTAGCATAATATCCTCAGGTTCCATATTGTAGCATATAGCATATGTCAGAATTTCCTTACTTTTAAAGGCTGAATAACATTCCATTGTATGTATATACCACATTTTGCTTATCCATTCATCTCTCAATGGATATTTGGGTCGCTTCCATATTTTAACTATTGTGAAAATGCTGTGAATATAGGCATACAAATATCTCTTCAAGACCCTGCTTTCAATTATTTTGGGTATATATCTAGAAGAAAATTTGCTGCATCATATGGTAATTCTATTTTTTTTTTTAGAACTACCTTAGAGTTTCCTCAGTTTCTGTACCATTTTACATTCTCACCAGCAAGGCACAAGACTTCTAATTTCTCTACTTCTAATTTCTCCACACTTGTTTTCTGTTTTTAAGGTTGTTTTTTTGTGTGTGTGGTTTTTTTTTTATAGCAACCATCCTACTGGGTATGAGGTAATCTAATTATAGTTTGATTTGCAGCCCCCTACTGGTTAGGAATTTTGAGCGTTTTTTCTTGTCCTTATTAGTCATTTGCATATCTTTGGAGAAATGTCTATTCAAGTCCTTTGCTCATTTTGAATTGGTTTGCTTGTGTTTTTGTTGAGTTTTAGGAGTTCTTTATATATTCTGGATATTAATCCTTTACCAAACATATGATTTGAAAATATTTTCTCCCATTCTGTGTGTTGCCTTTTTAGTCTGTGGATAGTGTCTTGATATACAAAAATGTTTAATTTTCATGAAGTTTAATGTTTATTTTTCCTTTTGCTACCTATGCCTTTGGTGTCATATCCAAGAAAGCATTGCCAAATTCAGTGTTATGAAGTTTCTGTCCCATGTTTTTCCCCCTAAGAGTGTATAGTCATATTTATATGTTGCGTTTTTCAAGTTCTAGCATACATTCTTTGCATCTGCATTCATAAAGCAATATTATTCTGTACTTTTCTTGTGATGTCTGGTTTTGGTATAAGGATCATACTAACCTCAAAGAATGAGTTGGGAAGTGTTCCTTCCTCTCCTATTTTTTGGAAGAGTTTGTGAAGACTTTCTATTAATTCTTTATATTGTGGTAAAATTAAACAGTGAAGTCATATTGGACCTGGGCTTTGAACCAACTTCATTTTAAGTAGCCAAAAGCGAGAGTGCCTGGGTAAGATGAGACATAATTCTGGCTTAGAATTAGACCATGATCAGAAAATTCCAAGTGTCCCTCTCCCTTTTCTTCACAAATTAAAACATTTAGTGAGGGAAGAGATAAACCTTTGTGACTTTATTTCCTCATCCAACAAGTTCAAAGTATTTAGAAAATGGTGATTAGAGACCAAGGCTCAGCCTGGAGTTCACAGATCCAAAGCAGCAATAACCTTTAATGTACAGACAGATACTTCCCAGATGCATGATGTCAGTCACAAGAGACAGCAGAGGGAAAAGGACCAGGGAAGATTTAGTGAAATCATTCCATCATAAACACAATCTACATTACATTCCCTAATTTGGGGACCAGTAGTGAGACAAATACTTTAACACAATATACTATTCCTGGGAACTAGAGCTCAGAGTATGCTGCCTCGGTTACTCATGGAAAACCAGCAAGAGAACTAAGAATTAGTACCTTTGTCACCTAATTCCTGGTTTAGTGCTTTATTTTGATCAGTATCTTTGAGTATTCTGTGCTTGGAATGCACAAGGGAGATGGTTCTCAGAGCCTCTCCATAAAGTTTTCATTTGGTCAGGAGTAATCTATCAGTACCTTTATCTCCAATTCACCTCCAATTTAGTCTTCATGTTGCACTTATTTTCAGTAAGAAACCAAATTCTGGGTAGAAGCTCATAAAATACTGTTAGCAGTTAAGAAAAGGTTTACTGCTATTAGGGGACAATTTCCAGAATGGTAGGTAAGGAGCTCCAAAGACCCACGCTTCAACAAAATAACTATACTGGTGAAAATTACTTTTAAGACAACCATTTGAAGTTCTTGTCCCACAAAGGGAGATAAAAGCCAAGAAGACCAAAGGCTACTTGCTGACCCTCAGTGACCTGCTTAGAAAGCAGAGTTATCACTCCAAGAGAAGTGGTTGTTTTCCCTGTCCCCAGTTTGAGAGCAGAATCTCAGAGATATTGCCCAGGGGAAGAGGCAGGTGACAAGAACAGAGTGTTCTGAAGCTCTCGCCACAAGAGAACAGACTTTATTTGGATCAGAGTTTGGGGAAGTCAAGCTGAAGAGAGCTCTGGAAAACAATGGATATTTTGGTGATAAGCAATTAAGAGGAAGCTGGTTGCAACAAGCTAGACTGTAGGCTATCTAGTGTACCAGAGAGAACCAGAATAAAGGACACCTAAGAAGAGTTCTCCCTGGGTCAGAATAAATCTCAAAGTCTGGCCTCAAAAACTACCTCTGGATCAGATTGTGGAGCAATTTATGCTCCAGAGCATTGATGAAAACAATAGAGTGATTAGTTATCAACTAATGAAGCCTAACAGCTGGTGATCATACCAATAGAGACAGACAATTTAACAGAAAAATCAAGGATAGAGATGGTCCAAGAGAGCTGTTCTAGAATCACTGTCATTCCAGGATGATTGTACACACGACCAAGCATGCATATTCAAAGGAGCAACATCAGAGGTTTCACACTGCAGGGAAATTGACTTTATTAAAATAATCCTGCTAAGTCACTAAACAAGCAAAAAAACAAACTATAACAATAAGTTTATAAGCTCAAAAATAAGCAATAAGGTTGAGGGAATCAATATCCAGAGGTGCTACACTACATTACCTAAAATTAGAGGCCCGGTGCACGGATTCATGCACCGGTGGGGTCCCTCGGCCTGGCCTGTGGGGATCAGGCCAAAACTGGCTCTCTGACATCCCCCAAGGGATCCTGGATTGGAAGAGGGTAGTTCTCAGGTGACACACCCCAGAAATGGGCTCCCTCCTCTCTGGTTCTGGGTGCATCACCCAAGAACCACAGCTGCCAAGTCACCATAGCTCAGCAGCTCCTGCATTGAGCGTCTACCTCCTGGTAGTCAGTGCACGTCATAGCTACCGGTTGGATGGTCAAACAGTTGGCCAGTCGGCTGGTTGCTTAGGCTTTTATATATATAGATGTCCAGTACATAACAAAAAAAATTATTATACCTGCAAAGAAACAGAAAAGTGTTTTCTGACTTATACATGGGTGGATAAAAGCAATCAACAGAAATTCCCTGTAAGAGGACCCAGGTCCTCAACTTAGCAAAAACTTCAAAGCAGCTATTATAAATATCTTCAATGAACTAAAGAAAACCATGCATAAAGAAGCAAATGAAGCTCTGGCTGGATAGGTCAGTTTATTGGAGCATCATCCCATACACCAAAAGGTTTCAGATTCAATTCCCAATGAGGGCACATACCTAGATTGCGGATTCAATCCCCAGTCAGGGTGTGTGTGGGAGGCATCTGATGTCTCTCTCTCACATCAATGTCTGTCTGTCTCTCTCTCTCTCTCTCTCTCTCTCTCCCTTCTTTTCTCTCTAGAATCAGTGGAAACATATCCTCAGGTGAGGATTTAAAAGGCACACAAAAGAAACCCAAGATGGTTTGGCTCAGTGGATGGAGCATCAGCCAGTGGACTGAAGGGTTCCAGGTTCCATTCTGGTCAAGGGACATACCTCAGTTGCAGGCTTACTCCTTGGCCCTGGGCAGGGTGCATGTGAGAGGCAACCAATCGATGTGTCTTGCTTACATTGATGTTTCTCTCTCCCCTTCCCTTCCACTCTCTCTAAAATGTCCTCAGGTGTGGATTAACAAGAAAAAAAAAGAAGCAAAAGAAGGCATAATGACAATGTCTCATAAGGTAATTACTAAAGAGATATATATATTTTTTTTTTTAAAAAAGGACCCAATGAATACTGTGAACTTGAAACGTACAATAACAGGGGGGAAAAAATCCCTAGAAGGGCTCAATAATATATTTGACCTGGCAGAAGAAAGAAGTGGCCAACTTGAAGACAGATGGATGGATGGATAGATAGATAGATAGATAGATGATAGGTATATAGATAGATATTATTTGTCCTTAAGAGCAGAGAGAAAGAAGAATAATATGAATAGAACCTCAGAAAAATATGAGATACCATTAAGCACATTAACATATGCATAATGGAGTACCAGAAAAGGAAGAGAGGAGCCAAAAAAATATCTGAAGAAATACTGGCTGAAAACTTGGTGAAATTTGGTGAAAAACATTAACCTACGCATTCAAAAAGTTCAACTAACCTCAATAGATAAAATATAAAGTGATCCACATTTAGACACATCCTAGTAAAAATGTTGAAAGAGAAAGTTAAAGAGAAAAATCTCGAAAACAGCAAGAAAAAAAAAAAAGCTAATTCCATACAACAGAAGCCAAATAAGATTAACATCTGACTTATCACCAAAAACAATAAGGGTCACAAGACATTGAAATAGTATATTCAAAGTGCTGGGAGGGGAAATAAACCAAAAACTTGTCAACTAAGAATCTTTTATGTAGTAAAACTGTCTCTCAAAAATAAAAGTAAAATAAAGACATTCCCAGATCAACAAAATCTGAGAGAATTCATTGCTAGCTGACCAAAGTTACAAGAAAAAAGGAGGTTCTTCTGGCTGAACACAAGTGACTCTAGTCAGTGATTGAAATCCACACACAAAGATCAAAGATCACTGGTAAATGTAATTATATATTATCAAAGACAGTATAGCAATGTATATTTCTTCTCATTTACTTTCTAAAATACTCTAAAAAGCAATTTTATGCAAGAATATATTTGACAATGATAGCACAAAGGAGGTGTATGAGAACAAAGCTGAATTTGAGTTAAGAAATTAGTTACAAGATGATAACTCAATTCCACAGGAACAAATGAAGAGAACCAGAAATGGTAAATAAGAAGGTTGATATAACAAACTCTAAATGTAATTTACTTTTCTTTTTTCCTCAACTTCTTTAAAAGGTATAAAATTGTATTTTATAACAATGTATTATATAGTTTGTAACAAAACTATAAACCAACTAGACCTAACAGACATCTATCTATAAAATGTTCCAACCATCAACAGCAGAATACACATTCTTCTCAGGTGAATATGGACTATTTTCCAGGTTAGGCAATATCCTAGGTTATAAAACAAATCCTAATAAATTTAAAAGATATGAAATTATGCAAAATATGACTTTTGACCACAATGGAAAGAAATTAGAATCAATAAGAGAAGGAAATTTGATAATGTCATAAATATGTGGATATTCATCTATAAACTCCTAAATAACCAATAGGTCAAAAAATTATAAGGGAAATTAGAAAATACTTTAAGATTAGAATGGAAGCAAAACACTAAAACTTATGGAATGCATCAAAGCAGTTCTTAGAGGGGAAATTTATAGCTGTAGATAATTTTATTTTAAAAAAGAGAAAGATTTCAAATCAACAACCTATCATTTTACTTTAAGAAACTTGGAAAAGAAGAGCAAACTAAACCTGAATAAAGGAAATAGTAGATAATAGAGGAAATTGATAAAACAAAGAATGAGAAAAACAATAGAGAAAATGAAGAAACCCAAAAGTTGGTTCTTTAAAAAGATCAACAAAACTTATAGTAGGGCTTTAGCTAGACTGACCAAGAAAAAAAAAGAGAGAAGACTTAAAATACTAAAATCAGAAAAAAAAAGAAAGGGACATTACTACTGACCCCATAAAAATAAAAAAGATTAGACTTAAAAGGGGGGATACTTAAAAAAAAGTGTGTGTGAGGGGGATACTATGAACAACTCTATGCCAATAAATTACATAACTTAGATATGAACCAATTAATTGAAAGACAAAGCCACCCAATACAATCATAATAAACCTATAACAAATAAAATTATTGAGTTATGAATTTAAAACTTCCTACAAAGAAAAGCCTAGTCCCAAAATGACTTCACTGTTGAATTTTACCAAAAAGTTTGAATTTTGGAACAAAGCTTGCCTCCAGTAGGATTTTTATGAGGACCTGTATCCCTCACGTAATTTTTACAAACTTCTTAATAAAACACTGTCACAAGCCATTTGGATACCTTGGAGATCAAGGTTAATAAGTCTCATCAGTCATTAAAATCTCTCCAGAGATTAGGTTTAACAAATCCACCCACAGCACAAGGATTCTTTGGCCAAAAAAGTCCAGGTTTGAATCAGAGCAACTGACCAAACAAAGATCAACACAGTTTGCTTATTTGCAGGAGCCAAACCATCGTCCTGCCTGGTAGGCAGAGTTACAACAGCATAATAAAGTTGTTTAAAACACTTTGGGCCCACCCTAATGGAAGTTATTGCCTAATGGTTATAGAGTTTTTGTTTTGAATGATAAGTAAAGTTTTAGATATAGTTGGTTTTTTTTTTAAATGTATTTTATTGATTTTTTACAGAGAGGAAGGGAGAAGGATAGAAAGCTAGAAACATTGATGAGAGAGAAACATCGATCAGCTGCCTCCTGCACACTCCCTACTGGGGATGTGCCCACAACCAAGGTACATGCCCTTGACCGGAATCGAACCTGGGACCCTTGAGTCCGTAGGCTGACGCTTTATCCATTGAGCCAAACCGGTTAGGGCTAGATATAGTTTTGATAGTTGCATAATATTATGAAGAGACTTTAATGCCACTGAGTTACACATTTAAAAATAGTCAAAACAGTAAACTTTATTACATATACTAGAGGCCTGATGCACAAAATTCTTGCAAGGGGCTCAGCCCTTGCAGCTGCGGCTTTGTCCGGAATGTTGTCCAGAAGAACATCTGGAAGGTTGTTTGGCTGTCCGGTCTAATTAGTATATTATGCTTTTATTATTATAGATATTTATTTGCTTTCTTAATCCTTGCCAAGGATATTTTCCCATTGATTTTTTTTCTTTTTCTTTTCTTTTTTTTTTTTTTACAGAGAGTGGAAGGGAGGAGTGGAGGAATGAAGGGAGGGAAGAAGAGAGGGAGACAGAGGGAAAGAGAGATCTGTGAGAGAGACACATCGATTTGTTGCCTCCTTCAGGTATGCTGACCAGGGCCAGGGATGGAACCTGCAACCTAGGTACCTGTCCTTGATTGGGAATCGATCCCATGACCTTTTGGTGTGCTGGACGATGCTCTAACCACTGAACCACCAGCCAGTGCTGTTATGTATATTTTAACACAGACACACGCACACACACACACCCATGGGGCCCCACTGCTGCTTACTCTCTGTCCAGAATAGTCTTCAAAATGTTTAACAATACCATTTAATCTAGGACTGCCAGCACCTGAGTTTCCTCAAAGAGCTCCCAAGGTTTCCTGAGTATTACTGCCATCAGCATGGCAAATAAAAAATATCTATAATAATAAAAGCATAATATGCTAATTAGACTGGACATCCTTCCTTCCAGATAAAGCCATTGTGGGCAGGGGCCGAGGCAGAGGCGGCAGAGGTCCCCGGCCACCACGGCAGAGGCCAAGGCCTTTGCACGCATTTCGTGAATTAGGCTTCTAGTATATATATATCTCCTATATAATAAAAGGCTAATATACCAATCAACTGAATGGTGAAACGACCAGTCGCTATGATGTGCACTGACCACCAGGGGGCAGACGCTTAATGCAGGAGCTGCCCCCTGGTGGTCAGTGTGTTCCACAGGAGGAGTGCCGCTCAGCCAGAAGCCCTGAGCTGGGCTCATGGCTGGTGAGTGCAGCAGTGGTGGTGGAAGCCTCTCCCACCTCTGTGTCAGTCGGACATCCCCTGAGGGCTCCCGGACTGTGAGAGGGCACAGGCCAGGCTGAGGGGGACCCTCCCCCCCCAGTGCATGAATTTGGTGCACTGGGCCTCTAAAATATATATATATATATATATAAAACTTCCTATGTCTCTGCCTGTTTCTCCAGAAACTTGACAATGATATGTAGCTACGTAGAGTACAGGGATGCAGAAAGGCTTAAGATGGGTGTACAACATTTGGAGTCAGCCTGAGTTGGCATCCACTTCCCTGTGCCCTCATTAAGTGGTACCTAAAATAACCAGCAAGATCATTAAGTGGCTTACTCTAATCCTTCTAGATTGTTAGACTTAATCGAGAATTAGGACGCTATAACCCCAATTAACTGCTGCTGGTTTGGAATATCCTTTTCTGATTGACTATGTCTTTTTCCTGTTTATCTGTTAGCCCACCACAGCCTTCTGACCCCAGGCTCCGGAATGGATCAGCCCTCCTACTCACTCCCTCTTGCATACACCATGTCTCCATGGAAACTGCTTGTCAGACCCTGCTTGGCTGCAGGTTCTGAAGCCCTCTCATCTGCAGCCTCAGTCCTGCACAGATTCAGTCTTAATCAGCCAGGCTTCTTAGTAAGGGCCTGTGTTAGGAGCTCCATCCTCTCAGCTGGTGGGGTCTGGAATTGTTTTTCCGGCTCCTTTGGGATACACCTGGAGAGTCCCCAACGCCACGGAGATGCCCTGAGCTTCCACCACTGATATTCGAGCCAATGGCAGGGTCACTGACTCTGTTATAGTTCAGGCCCATGTTATTTCCTTCTTCAGTAATTGCAAGGTCCTCTTACTTCAACACTCGCTTTACTTGTATCCAATCTCCCCATTACAACCAGTGAGAAAATTTCCTTGAAAAGCAGATCTGACACGTCCTTCCCCAACAGGGAGTCAGTTAGTGGTTCCCATGGCCCTAGGACCCTCTTGCATGACACATAATATTGTACCCTTATAATCTGACCCCTGCTCATATCTCCAGGACTATCTCTTGCCCCTTCTGCTGCATAGTCTGATCTCAGCCACACTAAACCTCATTCCTTCTCCAATGAGCCACCTGTTCTCTCTTCTCTCTGACTTTGCACTGCTTCCTCCTCTACCTGGAGTGTCCTGCCTCCTCCCCCTCTATATAAGTCTTTCACAAATTCTTGGGGAAACGTCCCTGCCTCTTGAATCTTAAGTCCCTCTTCTAAGTCCTCCTACAGCTCCTTTGTTTACTCCCTTTCTGCTGAACTGACAATTCCCAGAGGGCAGAGTGTGCCCACCTACAGCTCAGTGCCTAGCATATTCACTCAAATGTCTGCTATACAAGTGAAAGATTGAAGAATAAGCTTCTGAAATAAAAAATGTCACCGCATGCTGATTATAAGCATATCCTTTCTCAGAGTCTTTCATTGTTGGGCACCATTTATCCCCAGATTGGATCATCTCTGAGTTTGCTACGCTGCCAGGACATTGCGACATGGACTGCTGGCCACTGTCCTTGGGGACACCTTTACAAATGGGACAGTTACCACAGCTCAGCTCTGCTAGTCCTGGTTGCTTCCTTTTTGTTAGTGACTGGGGAGGTCCCTGCTGGCCTCATGGCTAAACCCATGGCGCTTCGGTCAGCAGCTGGAGAGCCATACCTAAGAGCTGAGACAGTGGGTCAGCCCTCCTCTCATTGTCCAGGGAAGATTCCTTTCTCACTGGTTATGCAACTTCACTCAGGCTGTTTTTCTTAGTGGAGTCCAAGATTTGGAACCATGGTAAGAGGAGAACATGGCAGATAATCTCAAGAGTAGATAAGGTCTATCATGTTCCTTCAGGAGGGTTTTGGGTTTTTTTGCAGGGGTAAGGAACATGTGTTCATAGATAAAGAACTAAATCAAAGGGGAAGTAGGATGTATAAGGACCCTTTCCCCAGAGATTTCAATGGAGCACCTGGGACAGAAGCCAGAAGAAGAAAGACCTCTTACAGAGGTAGGTGCTCACCCCTGTGGATACTTAGAATGATGTACCTTCAGCTTGTGAGCTTCAGCCCTGTTCCAGTCACTTTTTCCTAAACCAACACAGCTCTCATCTTCCAGAAATGAGAAACCAACCAACTTTTTGCATGGACCTGGATAAGATGAAAAAAGAATAAATTTTGCCTCAAACCCAGTCCCCTTGCTACCAGAGTAAGACTTATACAGACATGGAGGAGAAAGGACTCTCGCAGAGAAGGGAGCAAAGCAAGGGCACAGTCTCACTTTCTCCCCTGCAGTGAGGAAGCAGAAGACCCATTAGATGAGAAAATGTATAGGAAAGCACTTAGCACTATGCTTGGCAAATGAATGGGATTCAGTAGAATTGACATTTTTTTTTTTTTTAATCTATGCTCAGTGTAGGAACCCATAGGGCAGTTTTGTGTATAGGAAGAATAGTGGAGGAATAATATCTACCTGAATGACAGTTAAAATTTTGCTACTAGAGTTTCTTTCCTTTGACTCCATTAAAAAACAATGAGAGGCAAAACACATTGTTTTCAGAACTTGCTATTTTACTATTAATGGTTGAATATACTATATAATAAAAGGCTAATATGCAAATTGTCCCCTCAACTGGGAGTTTGATAAGGAGTTTGACCAGGGGGAGGGGCTGGCCAGCCAACTGGCCTTGGCCCCTCCCCCTGCCCCGCCCTGCCCCCAATCAGCCTCTCCCCCACCCCGATTAGGGCAGGCTGGCTGGACCCCACCCATGCACGAATTTGTGCACCAGGCCGCTAGTAACATATAATTTTTAACAGGCAGTGGAGAGAACTTAAAGGCATTAAACATATAGCTAGGGAAGAAAGTATAAATTTTCTATTTCTCAAAACTAGACAAACCTATCAGTCTAAATTGAAATACTATTATTCATAACATCTACCACATAAATAAATAATTTTAACAAGTATAAAATTCCAGTAGAGATGAGAGAGCAAATATAGAAACCACCCAGCTGGTGTGGCTCAGGAGATCGTGGTTTGATTCCCAGTTAGGGCACAAGCATTGTGGGCTTGGAACCCAGTAGGGAGCATGTAGGAGGCAGCCAATCAATCTTTCTCATCATTGATGTTTTTATCTCTCTCTCCCTATCCTTTTCTCTCTGAAATCAATAAAAATATATATTTTTTAAAAATGTAGAAACCAAGGAACAACCAGGTCATTTGACTCAGTGTTGAGAAGGTTATTTATTTATGTATTTATGTATTTATGTATTTATTTATTTATTTATTTATTTATTTATTTTGTTAATCCTCATCCAAGGATATTTTTTCCATTGACTTTTAGAGAGAGTGAAAGGGAGAGAGAGAGAAAAACAGAGAAAGAGAGAAAGAGGAACATTGATGTGAGAGATACACATCAATTGGTTGCCTCCCACATGGGCCCCATCCAGGGCTGGGGATCGAACTTGCAACCCAGGCCGGTATGTGCCCTTGAATAGGAATCGAACCTGTGACCCTTTGGTACACTGGCTGACGCTGTAACCACTGAGTAACATCGCCCAGGGCATGAGGAGGTTTTTTACCTGCACATGTTAGGAGTGATAGGAGATTCATCTGGTGAAAGGGTAGTTGAGGAGGCAAAAGGAATATAGAAATCATAAGCACTTTTATGCATATAACTCTACTTTATATATGTTAATACTACCAAAACCTAGACCAGCATTCAAAGTTCTTAAAACAAAATGGGTACTTGTTAACACCAGTGAGCGGTGTCCCACTCTAGAGTCAATAACACTCTCAGGTTAATATAAGCTCTGAAAACAAAGTACTCATGTCCTATATTTGCTGAGCACTGTCCCACATGTACTTTCTTTTTATGCTCAACAGTTCTCTGAGATATGTAGTCTTTACCGCCTCCATTTACAGGAAAGGAACCATATCTCAACAAGTAAGGGGCTTACTCAGATTAGCAAGAAAATTAATGTTAGACTAGAGTCTAAGGTCCCTAAGTCCAAAATTCACAGACAAAAGTAAAAGACTAAGAAGAATCTTTATTGGGGAAAAATATTTCCCTTAGTATTTAATAAAGCATTATTATAACTCAGTAAGTAAAATACAAAGACCTCCAACAGGAAAATTGGTGAAGGATATGAACTAACAACAAAAGGAGATCTCTGTAGCAATCAAAGAAAGGCTCTGTCTAAAATGTGAGTTCAGCGCTCCCTGGTAAAATGGCCTAGATTGGACTTCACAGCCAGGTTGAAGATAAATGAGCCTTTTTCCTTGACCTAATCCCAAACCTAAATCTTGCAAGTTTAACACCCTCCACAGGGAGTGAAGATGTGAGAAAGCCAAGAGCATTGGGAAGAATAGGTCAGCATTGTCTGAGCTTCGTGGATAAAATATCAGCAGCTGAGGCAGAGGAATGCATAGGGCAGTATCACAGCGCCTGTGGGTCCCCTGATGTTCCCCTGGGACAGAGTCAAGCTTTGTCTAGCTCTGTGCAGAGCCCCTGTAGTCTTGCTACTCAAAGGGTGGTTCGTGGCAGCACTGAGGACATCCCCAGGGAGCTTAGAGAAATGTAGAACTCAAGCTCCCACTCCAGGCCTCTTGAACCAGAATCTGCATTTGAGCTAGCGTCCAGGCGATACGCATGCACCGTCCAGGCGATATGCATGCAGTGGAGCTTGGGGAACACTGCCCTCGGGGCCTGGCTCTGGGTGTGCTCATTGTAAGTGCTGGGTGAATGGCTGCTGATCGAAAGACAGGATGATCTCTGAGGTCCCTTTCAAAGACACTCATCTGACTTGCTGAAAACTAGTCACCATCCAGCCGAGATGAATGCATTAATAACCGTGCTTTGGTATTGATATTTTCCACAGTGAATTTAGTTTCTTATTAGTATCATTTCACCAGGCTTCTCTATATGCCCAGGAGGCACCAACGTGGCATAAATCCTTTTGTTTGTCCTTTCTGGTCCGCCTCTCACAAAAGGGCAAGCATTGGGAATGTAAAATAAAATGAGCAGAAATGAGAATAACAAATCTGAAAAGGCTGGAGAAAGGAGTGCTCACCAGCGGAAAGACATTGCTCTTCACCAGCCTTTTCACAGAGAGCGGGCCTGTGAGCTTTCGCCGTGGACCATGCAGGTGTGCGGTGTGGAGGGGGGACGGAGGGGGGTCGGGGGAAGAAGAGACAAGGAAGAGAAAGAAGGGCCCGAGAATTAAGGACTCCTTTGATGTCCTATAAGCTGACACAGGCAGACACACCAAATTGGGCCATTAAAACGCTTCTGAAGCAACTATGTGCACCACCATCATCATTGTCATTATCGTCATCATCATTTTAATTCTATTTGCTGTCTGCCAACCTCTTTACTGACCAGACCATCTTAGTAAGGACCCAGCC
This sequence comes from Myotis daubentonii, assembly GCF_963259705.1. Taxonomy (NCBI): domain Eukaryota; kingdom Metazoa; phylum Chordata; class Mammalia; order Chiroptera; family Vespertilionidae; genus Myotis; species Myotis daubentonii. The sequence continues at coordinate 24,899,240 of NC_081849.1, read as the reverse complement.
CCTGCTTCAAGGTTGGCCTCAGACCTCAGGCTGCCAGGAAACTAGTTACAAGAAGGGAGACAAAAGGGACCCAGAGGACGGAGAGGCATTCTAGTTCCGCTAATGAGTGAGGTGACTCACGGCTGACTCAGACAAAGGAAGAGAAGCCTGGGAGAGGGGAGGCGGTGGGGGGCAGACCTCAAAGGAGCCCTGCCGAAATGTACCAATGCGAGCTGGGAGTCCAGGGACGCGGTGTTATTTAGAGAACTGCCTGCAGCTCTGGCGTTGGAGGGAGGAGGTGATCCTGAAAACACAGGGAGAAAATTGTATTTGAGGCCAGAAACTGAGTTGTGAATCTGTAATCTTCTGTGCTTTCTGTGTAACAGTCTCTGGTGACATTGCCCTGATTGTTGGCAAATCTCTGAATGCTAACTCAATGGGAATCCATTGTCATCAGCCCGCGCCCCCCCCCCCCCCCTCAGGAGAGGTAGGCAAATCAGGCACCACCCTCTATTTTTTCTAACGATCTCAATTAGAAAAATGAGCCTCCTTTGACTTTAGTACTTTACATTTGGAGAGCAGTGTGGTCCAACTTGTGCTTATAGATAGACCATCTTCTCTCAGACTAATGGCATATTGAAGTTTTGAGTTTGAAGATTGCAGGGTCACACGTTGTTACGAAGGTCGGTAACGGCATTGTCCTACAGGGACTGTAGCAAAATGATGAGACTGCTCCGTCACACACTGTACCTAGGCCCCCTGAAGAGCATGCGTTTGTGAGACTGCTGGGTGTCCGTATCGACTGCCTGTGTGAGACAGCTTTTCTCTGTGTGCTAAATAACCCTCACAGAGATGAAACCCAGGACATCAGCCTCATTAAGACAATGCGAATCAACCGAGCTATCTAAAAATAATTTTGGTTGATTACATATTTATATGTGATTTGATGACTATCGTTACAAATTACCCACCGGAATGGCCGGCACCCGGCCGTGGAAAGACAGGGGTTCTTTGGTAGCTTATCCACCTGTGAACTTTCATTGAGATGAAAGATAATTTGCTCCCAAAGCAAAAGTGTTTCAACTTTGCCTGCCCCCAACAGACAGCAATAGCAGTTGGACACTATTTTTTAGCCTTGGCCAACTGGTTTTCTATTACTCGCAGGTTTGCTGTATTTAAGTTAGGGTGTTTTGCAGCATCATTAACCCCAGTATGTCTGATCATTGCAAAAGCAATGAGAATGTTGAATGTGCTATTGAGAAGAGGCTTATGATTATGATGCGAATAAAAGAGATTCACAAGTTGAATGTGGTAAAAAAAAAAAAAAAAAATCACCAGTGCTTCATGTGGGTAAGAGATGGGTGATCCTGTTAAGACAAAGTGAGATTCAAAGTGCGTGAAAAAATGCTGGCTATGCAATGAACGGCAATCAGCAAGAAATAAAGAAAAGTAATCCAAGAAATGGAAATAATTTGGAGTGTGTGATTAGAAAAATGGCATCTTAGAAAATGGCATCGGCTTTGAATGCCTATAATCCAAACATTAATTGAGGGAAGGGCTAAAAATATGTTCAAGCATTTAAAAGCCAGGTGTAGTAAAAGCTCTCATGCTGGAACCTTTGCTGAGCCACACTGATAGTTCCCTAGATTCAAAGTCTGTCGGATCTATGCAACATTCAGTTGCCTATGGGAGCTGCTGAGGGGTCTCTATGGGACCTGGCCAAGCCCCACAAGGGCTGCCCTGACCCATGTTCTGTTTTTGATCGGGCAGCCCAGGAGAATGGATATCGGCAAGGAGGTGAGAATGCTATCTAGTTTTAAGGCTTTCAAGGACCATCAAACCCTTTTTTGGTGGGAATGTGTCTTTCTAAACTGAAGTCACTCTTAGCCAGCTTTGTCTAAGTTTTCAGACTGTAAGATGTATAAATGTACATGTACATTTCTCTAGATTTTCTTTGAGTCATGCTTTTTTATTTAACATTGGGTAGTGGAATTTTCCTTTAGCTTTTAGCTAATTCTTTTGCATGGTATTTTAATGGCAGCTTGGTATTCCACTTCCTTACTATGTTGTGCGATCCACCTTTAGCTGAATTCTTAAGAATGTAAATATTCATATTATTTAACATAAATTGTTATGTTTTTCTGGATATTTCATTCGGATAAATTGGAATGAAGTTGCTAGAACATGTTTAAAGTTTTAATATATTTCCAAACTTTCCTTCAGAAAGGTATTGCCAACTGAAATCCCTTCCCTTCCAGAAAAATATCAATGTTCCTATTTTCACGTACCTTTGTCAGTACTAGATACCATGATTTTTTTTTTTATCTCTGTTCATTTTTAGGAGAAAAAATATTTTTAATGTTTATTTGGTTATTATTGAGATCTCTTTCTGTGATTTTTTTTTTTTGAGAGAGAGAAGAGAAGAGAGAGAGAAACAGCAATTTGTTGTTCCACTTATTTATGCATTTATTGGTTGATTCTTATATGTGCCCTGACAGGGGATAGAACCCTTGGCGTATTGAGATGTTGCTCTTAACCAACTGAGCTACCTAGCCAGGGCCATTTCTATGATTTTTAAAATCTCTAACTTTTGCCAATTTTTGTGTTGGAATATTTGCCTTTTACTAGTATTTATTTATTTGTAATAGCTCTTTATATATTAAGGACAGTCCTCCTTCCCCCAATTTTACATTAGCCTTTTAACTTTGTTTATAGTGGCCACTTTTGTTTTTCATCTCTAAAGATAATACCAGTCCCAATGAATTCACATGGCTGATGAGAAACCTAAATAAGAAAATATTTATGAAAATGCTATAAAACATAAAGGATTTTTATCACATACTTCCAATGTTGATACTACCCAGAAATGAAGAGGGTTGGTCCACAAGTCTAACATGAATTGTTGACAATTAAACTCCTATTCTTGACTCTGACAGTATCTTACAAAACAAGAAATTAATTTAAACCTTTTGTATCATAGTTATTAAAACTATTATGAAAATAAACAAAAATGTAGGATATAAAAGCACTCTAAGATATTCAGATGTTTCTACATAAAACCAAGCACTATTATTCTTTTACTTTCTTTTGAAAAATCTAATTAATTCAGTACAGGCACATTAGAACAAGAAAGGCATCATATTTATCACTACTGTTACCTCAGGCTCAAAAGTTATGCCCTGCTCACCTTCTCAAATAGTCCTTTTCTCAAGCTTCCCATTACTTGAAAACAAAAAGAGATCAGTCCATGAAAAAGTCTTCTTCAATAGAAATATTTTTTAAAACTACATAGTTTTATATAATTAATTAAATAAACAATATTTAGAGGCATACATGGAGAAGTCTTGCTTCCAGTGATGTCTCCATCCTCCCTCTTACCCCCACCCTAGTCCCTATGGTTTCTTGTGCATCTTTTAGTGTTTCTTTATACATATGCAAGCAAATACAAATTATCATTATTATTACTCTTTTCACTCACAAAAGTGGCATACATTGTTCTCTATCTTGCTTTTTTTTAAAAAAACTTAACAATATATATTGACTAGGAGACCTTCAACAGAAAGACATGTAATGAAAACCTAAGACATGATGACATTGGCATTAAACAAGAAAAATTTTTAATTTCTATCTTAGTTTTGTCACCATAATTGTAGAAGCTCAGAGTTGGACACTGTGGTAAAAGACTCAGTCATCAAACCCGTTTCCTCTTTTTCCTGGACACAGGACTGTATTTTAAAGTCTCCCTTGCAGTTAGATGTGGCCATGTGACTGAATTCCACTGGACAGAATGTGAGCAGAGTTTATGTGCGTCACTTCTAAGTCCATCCCATAAAAATCTCACCACACAATCTCCGCATTCTTTCCCTGTCTGTCAGCAAGATGTCAGTGCCTAGAGCAACCTCATAAGCCACATGTTGAAGATGGCAGCATTACAAGATGGAAAAGCCTGGTTCCTTCAACTACCATGAGAGCCACCCACAACCAGGGACACCCATTTTAGATATTATCTGAGTGAGAAATAAATTTCCCATCATCTGAGCCACAACACAGTTTTAGGTTTGACATACAGATTTAACACAGCAGCTAGTATTGGCTTCATTAACACAGACAATAACCTTAAAGTTCCTCTAGTCCAAGAGTGGTATATGGCAGGTATTTGGATAAATGAATTGATGTGTTTGGATAAATTAATACTTGAACACCTTTGAAGATAAATAATTAATTCACTACCCCATTGGTAGTTTAATACATTTCAATCAGCTTGAATTATTGAAAAATTACGTATATGGAGCTAAACCCCACTCTTAACTTGTACCAACGTGGCTGCCCTTCTCAGTCACACAAAATAAGTCTGATCCTTCTTCAAGATAAACTTTCATTTATTTGACAATACCTCATCCCATTCCTCCAAGACAAATCCCTTGGTCTCCAAGCTAAATAGTCTAATGTTTTTCATTGTTCTTTTTAGGTTATAGTTACTAAAACTCTTACCATCATCTTTACCCTCCTGTGGGCCATTTGAGTTTGTCATTGCTCCCTGTTCAATGGGTACTCAAGAAAGAAGGTCATACTCTTGGTAACACTGACCAGCCATGAGGTTACCATTGCCCCTCTTAGTCAGGATTCCATACTTCAATTAACACAGCTTAGTACTTCAACAGTCTCTGAAGTGGTAATGTCACCTGGTAACTTGTTTCAAGCTTGTGGTCAACCTTCCTACCTCTTTTCTCTCCTCTCCCCCGCCCCCACCATACACACTAATTGGTTATACTGTATGACCTTTACAAATGTCTTCTCTGAGACTCATTTCTCATGTGAAAAATGAAGTGGTTGGACCAGGTGATCTCTGAGTTGCCCACCTCCCCCTCTAATATTCTTTGAGTCTAAAACAGGAAGTTCTGGGAGAGCTCATGTTGTACTTTTACGTAGAACCTTTCACCCATCACAGTTGGTTGGAGGCTGTAATTCTGCCTGGAAAAATTAAGCTCATCAGACAACTTGAAAGTACTGCGCAGGTAATGTTTCTCAGCTGTATTAAGCTTCTATTCACAGATCTCTGGATAGGCGACAGCTGAACTATAGTGGTCAGGAAGGAAAAACTAAGGCCCAGGCAGAAAACAAAACAAAACAGTGGGAGCACGAGAATCAGGGTGTGGTTTTCTCTGAAGGAATGCTCCAATCACTTTTTTAACCCAAGGGAGAATGACCATGAAAAAGGGATTTTGACCATAAAGCCTGGTTTGATGTCTCATCAATTTTTTCATTTCACTCCATATATTAAAAATCCCTCAGCCAATGGGCAAATAAATGCATTTGGTGTAGTGGCGAATTAACCCGTGTCTCCATACCCCCTTGTCGTTGGTAAATTTCTTAAAGCAGGCATCTTACATGATTTTAGCTGAATTTCTCCTGGTATTTCTGCCTGACGGTTCTCCATCCCTGCCTACGAGCCCGGATCTAGTTCCCACCCTAGGCTGAGATTCCGCGCATTATGATTTGACCTCTTTTGAAAAACTCATTGCCGGCTTCATAACCTGATCTGGGCACACTCCCCATTGGGGCCTGCATTTCCTGTGGATGATGCATTGGTTTCCTAGGTGACAGAATAGACCTGTTAGCTTGTGGTTTCCGACTCATTCACTGCAATGGACGTCACAAAGATCACGGCTGAACAAGTGGATACTGATAAAAAGCATGTGCTTAAGGGAGCAGCAGGGCACTAATGGTTAAAACCATCTCATTGTACCAGCTCTCCCTCCCACTAAGCAAGCCAACAGACTGACACAAATACCAGATGAGAAAAAACAAGCAACAGATTTGAAACCTCTCTGAATTACCAGTCATATAGAAGTGCACAGTGGAGTCCTATTTACAGCCCCAATATTTTGTTCCTTTCCCTGTTTAGAATTTCCTTTTCCCCCTGGAACGTGGAAGTACCGGGATTGTCTAATGAAATGTCAGAGGGAGACTGAAAAGGGAGGTGGAGACAAACCATAACCTCACCACGAGCTTGTTTGCTAAGGTGACACCTCCTTTTGATCTTTCACATTTGTTCCCTGAGAGGGTACTGGCCAATGGTCAGAGCCCAGGTGAAAAATACAGTCTGCCCGGCACTTAATCTTCAGAAAAGCTGGATTTCATGAAGCCTAGAGATAAATACCTCCGCCCCCCACTCCACCACACACACACACACACACACACACACACACACACACACACACACACGGGGAAGGAGGGAGGGAGAGGGGGAGAGAGAGAGAGAGAGAGAGAGAGAGAGACTTGCTAACTACTTCTTTTGCTATAACTGATCCCAGCTATGTACTGAAATAAAAACCACGAAGAGTCCCTTTGTCCTTCACATCTGAACAACTGAAGACTGAATGGATTCTTTAAATTCTTGAATTCTTTAAATGACCAGCAAACCTAAAGGTTCCCTCCTGGAGATAATGCATCTTGTTTTCTACGGAGCCCTGAGGGATGCTTTAAATAGCATGAGCAAGCATCCCAACAAATTAGACAGCAAATGTAGGTTAGCTTTATTTAGACAGATAAAGACAAGCAGAGAAAGTTGTCTGGTTCAAGGGCAGTGCAGCCTGACACGAGAGCATTTCCCAGAGGAGGGGAAATTGCTTTGGGAGAGAGGGGTATTTCGGGCAAAGAAAGTTCCTTGGATCACCAGGGGAGGTGATGCTAAGCTCTTCAGTACAGAGGAGCAGGAATTAAGAAGGGCCTGCCACTTGTTGAAGGAAAGGTCGCGCACACACACACATTCCTGTTTCCCTTTCCTTGAGAAGCATCAGAAAGGACAGGCTTCCCAGAACAGAGGCTGGGGAGGGAGTTCATGAGGCTCCTCTGGAGTGGGGCTCGAGGTCCCCAGCAAGTTCTGAGTCAGGAAATACGCCCAGATGGAGAAGCCCATGAAGATGTGGAGGCTCAGAAACCAGGGAAACTAGCCAAGGCGGGAGCATTCACTCTTTAAACAAAAATGTGGATCCTTGGGAAAAAGTTACAGTCAATTATTTTGGTTTATTTTTTTTCTCTCTCTTCCTCCAACCCTCAGATTATTTTCTGAAAACAAATGCCGAAGGGAAGGCAGTTGGTCTAGAAAACATTTTAACTTTCTGGTTTTGTTTGTTTGTTTTTACTGTAATGTTTATGGTTTCTTCCCTTTCTAATTTTTTGTTGGTTTCTCCTCAATTAGCAAAAGCCAAATATTTGATGTCAGTTCATAGCCCCATTAGTAATTAGTTTTCAAAAGAAAAAAACAATTTTAATTAGTAAATTTATAATATTTGAATAAATTATATTTAAAATATGTAATGGTTTTGAGAAAACCAATTTACACCTAATGCATTTTTATGTTCCTAAAGTGACACTGAATTTAGGCTTGTAAAAAAAAGAAAACTTCAGGTAATCTAAAAATTTGCATAGATTTCTATTTCTCCCAAGACTAGATGTTTTCTGGTTAAGGGTCTGACAGCTTCTAAAAAATTATATATCTTTATGTATTATCAAGGCAGCTATTATGGCCAAAATATTATAAACCTGTCATGAAGAAAAATTTAGTACCTACTGTATGCAAATACAGTGAGCTTACTTGCTTGCTCCCACTCTCATTACTGGGTGCTTTTCTCTTCCTTGTCAAATTCTCTCCCCTCTGTCCACCCCAAGCCCATTCACTAGTTACCTGGCAAACTAGCATGTGGACTAATAATTTATTCAAATGAGAAGTGCTGTTTTGTACTTTAACTAAAATACACCGAACTTTCCTAGTTCACTGCCCAAAACTCAATATGCTTTTAACTATTTGTGAGTCTGGCAAGCCATTACATTTCCAACAAGGGATGGAAAGCCAATTCCTATGACTATATTTATAAAGCAATGGATTAAAAAGACCATAAAAGACCCTAATGCCAAGCTTATCCCACTGTTTTATTAACTTTTTATAAAACCCCCTCACTTAAAGCTACTCCTATAAATGTTTTATTTGTGCAGTCACAAGAATCTAATCAAAAGGAAAACTACTCTTTTACTTCTTTTTGGTAAAGAGACTAACATTTCTACATAAATGGAAATGGAAAAACTTAATAACATCTTGGGATCTATATTTCTTGCTCTGACATTTCAATTGCTTCACTATTATTAGAGTATCTTTATTAAAAATTTCAATTTGTGCTAATAATAAGGAGACCTTTAAAATGTTCTTCAGTAAGTCCATCTCAGAACGTGTTTTTAATATTTTTAAGTGCTGGAGAAAAACACTTTTATTTGGAGTTGAAAGCAAGTTATAATTAATCACTGATCCAAATAAATAAGATATGATGTACGTAAATTAAAAAGTTATAGCAATTTTTTTGTTTGTGTTTGTCTGTGTTCTCCATGTTTGCTGCACTAAATATTATCTCCATAATATTTACATGCTGCAAAGAAGAAAATACTGTAATAGTATTGGACTAGGTACAATAAGAGTCATACATTTTATTTTTATTTTGTAACATTTGTGGCTCTTCAGTATGACCTTGGCATTCTTCCTCTTCTGAGGCAACTTCCTTCTCTGCCTCATTCTGTTTTGGTTGGGGTTGTGTGAACCTCCCCCTTCTCTGAGCAGTCCTTCAGCTTGTCTGTGAGATCCTGGGCTGTCTCTTTGTTTTCTGAATATCCACTTCTATTTTCTGTGGCAACACCTGCAGATAAACATCTAGCCAGCCATCCACATGGACACACCCCCACAGCCTTCAGACTCATACCCATACACACAAAGGTATGCGTGCCCACGCACGCTCAACTCCTCCCACTCCCCCCGGGAGCTCAAACCACGCCAGCTGTTGTCTGGCCTGGGCCACAAAAGCCGCCTTAGAGCTTCTTCTGTCATTTCTCTGCTCGAAACCAGCACTAATAATGTTGCCGCTGCCAAGGAAGGATTTAAGTTGGCCTGGACCGAGGAGAAGACAGCTGTACAGCGTAAAGATGGCAGAGCCAGACGCTTCAGGCTGTGCGTGGCAATCAGACGGGAAGAAACAAGAGTGGGGGTCCCTTTGCCTGAAGTGCTTTGCCCCCCTTGTCTGTTAACAGCCATGTACTGATATTTCAAGACTCAGCTCAAGCATCACGTCTTTCTGAAGCTCTTCCTGACACATGGACTGTCCCCTTCTCTGTACCCGTACAATACTTGCTTAATTAGATGCTTTTATTTTCCCCCAAACCCGTGAGATTCAAACTTTTAAAGGCACAGACCTTGGTTGCTTCATCTTTTATCTTAGTACCTGGAACATGGCAGGCATTCGAAGTGTTAGATGGATGAGTGGAGGCCACCGCTTCCCTCCCAGGGGTGAGAGTAGCACCTGACTTTTGTGGAGGGGGAAAGAGAAGAGTGTCATCTTTAAAGTGAACATTGGGCGTGAAGAGGTCAGCGTGATGGTGTGAGGCTGACCCTCCACATGAGAGAATAGCTCAGCAGCAAACAGAGCAGCTTCATGCCCATCACTGGGATTTCTTCAGGGACCAATAGATAAGTCCACTTACAAGATAATAAGCCTTTGCAAAAGTTGCAAGTGTGAATACGAAGAGATTGTTGTTGCATCAAGGAAGGTTGCATTAGCCAACAGCAAATGTGGCACGTCTCTATTAAATCAATACAATTCATGTTCCGGGGGAAAATGCTTCAACATTTGAAATGTTTTAACATCAAGGGAGGGTAAGGCAGAACTGTGGTTGTTTCACTTGCAAGATCTCATTTTAATTCTCACAAAAACCTATAAAAGACATGTTATTGCCTTCATTGTACAAGTGAAAACGGTGAGGCTAGGAAATGATAAGAATTAGGAAGCCATCTTAGTGCTAATACTGAACCCAAATCTGACTCCAAAATACCATCTTCACTCCTCTGATTCCTCACAGGAGCCATTTTTAAATATTGACATCGAGTTTTCCGGGAGGTTGAAAAATAAATATTGAATCTTTATTGAGTACTGACGATGGGCCGCACAGAGGCAGGGCAATGTGGGCAGATATAATGAACATCTTCCACTCAGGGAGCTGAGTAGCTAGTGCAGAAAGCTGACAGAGAAGCATCGATGATGAAATAAGGGCTGCCGTGAAGGGGACCATCATGGGCTGCATGAGAACTGAGGAAAGAGGGGTGGTTCCGGCTGCACTGAGAGAACAGGAAAGTCTCACTGAGCGCAGGAAGATGGGATTTTGAGAAGGCTCTGAGGCGGCCAGGGGAGGGGTCCGCAGGCACGGGATCCTGAAGAGTAGGAAGGGAACATGTTACAGGAGCCGGTGGAAAGTTTGGTGAGGTCAGTGTACGGTTGGAATAGTGGAGGTGAGGGTGGGGTGGAGCCAGACCACAGAAGGCTGTGAATAGGAGTCTGAGCTTGAAATGGAGAATTATTGAAGGTTTTTGAGTAGGGAAGGCAAGGACCCAAACAAATCGTTGACTAAAACATCCGAAATTATTGCTGAATCTATCCTGACACCAGATCACAAGTACATGAAGTACCCAAAGCAGAAAAATATAGACAATCAATATTCTTAATCAAGATTCAAAAAAAAAAATGTGCTGCTTACTTCTGAGGAAACACAGCAAATGGAGGAACATATGCCTAATCACCAGCTCAAACCCCACCTGTCCTCTTCCTCCTGCACTGGCTGAGAATGGTCCCACTCTCGTGATCCTAAGATAGCCTCACCAACCAGTAAAACCAATAAAACTCCTCCCCCAAAGAAAAAATTCCAGCAGGGAAATGACAACTCCTTTCACTTCCTTCCTCTCAGAAGCCAGCCCACGGAAGATTGCTTAACTGTTTTCTCACCTCAATACAGCAGACCGACATCCTAGAATAGGAACTGGATCCTGACAGCTTAATTGAGTTAAAAGGAAAAGTGTGGATCCTCTAAAAGCCTCTCAATGGTTTGAGCAGCTTCCATGTCTCTGAGAGCCCAGCGGCCGTTCTCAGTTGCTTGGTTAGGGAGGAGCTGAATGAATTCCCTAGCACACAATTCAAAAGCACTGGAAGTCAGCAGTTCTGAAAGACGGCAGAAATGGCTTGTTTACATTTTTCTCTTGGGCTGAAACCCATCTATTTAAACTTTAACCAGAGGTAATTATGCAACCATGGTGAGCCAGAGATGGCAGCCTGCGCAAGACAGGGAGACACATGCCAACAGTCTGGCATTGGAGGAGGAACGAGAGGGAATATTTTGAGAAAGGGGTCAAGGAAGCACTACAAAGGTTTTAGAAGCAAAAGGTGTCACCTAGGCAGCTGGTCTTCAAGAGAATATGGAGGGAAGTGGTGAGGGAGGGAAGAGGAGGGGAGGCTGGTGGGGTGGGCAGGAAAGACAGCAGCCTCTGATGGAGTGGGTGGGGCTGGGGCTGTCACCATCCCACCGGTTCAAGAGTCCCACCCAGTAACAGCGAACTGCTCTGTAGCTCTGCGGCTTGTATTGTACCTTTCTCCCTCTCCCTCCCCTTCCTCCCCCTTGGATCAAAAGTACATCTACCCAGAGAATCAGTGGTTCTGGGTGGCCTGCCTGGAGCAGACACACCCAGCCAGGACACAGGCCTCTTCCCCGAAGGCCAAGCCTCCTCTTTAATTCAGGTTTTCCTGGCAAAGACCCACCTTGGAGCTGATGAGCAGGCCAGTGACGTCAGAGGAAATATCCCACTTGACAAAGGACTCTGCTCCAGTTGCAAACAAACTGAGCTCGTTAGCATGCCCTGATCCGGGTCCCAGGATCTGGTGAGTCCTAACAGCAACTAAGAGAGAGAGAGCTGTTGCTCCCAAGTGAACGTTTTATTTTGGATTTGAGGGCGTTGTGGTCCTGACATTGACACCAGGGCCAGGTTTAGATGCATATACACATCTACAGGAGACCAGACCCCCACATCTCTCTGTGTCAAGGCATAAAGGCACCTGACAATCTAGCCCTAGATATTCATTCCTTTGAGTTTTTTAACTTCTTGCTTTAGAGTATTCATTCCTATTTAAGAGGCACATGCAGTATACAGAGGATTGCCCTGCCTCGGACTTCATCGGGTAACTTCTTAGCAGGAATTCACTTTTTACCAGCTCCAGCCAGATCAGAACCAGGGCCCTGCGGGAGGAAGCATTTTGGTAATGGAGAATGGGCAGAGACCTTGAGGATTAGGAGTGGGAAGCCGGCAGGAGCCATGGAAGAGGCCTGTATAACAATGAAGCTCAGTCCCTCATGTAGGCAGCAGAAAGCCAAGCTCCTCCTAACTTCCTGTGAATCCTTCTCTGCTAACCCAGCTCTAACCAGGGAAAGCCACCTGGGGCCCAGCCAGAAGGCATGAGGGAAGGTCAGAGGTTCTGCATATATTCAGGGCCATGGCCATGGTCTTCCAGGGCAGAGGCCAAGGTCCTGGGCTTCTCTCCACACCAGCTTGCTGCTCTCACCGGAAGGTCTGTCTACAGCGCTGAACTGCACTCCCGAGTCCTGCCAGCCATCTAAAAAATTCATGATGCTGTTCACAAGGCCTGGGTGGAGAATGTGGGGTGGCTGCCTGCAAGCTCACCCTGCCTGGGGACGGAGTGGGGCACACTGCGTACGAGCAACGGAACAGAGTGTGACACTTTATTTTTATTAAACATATGCTCCAATTCTATGTCTTAACGTTTGTATAAGTATACATTGCTTTCTTGCGCCCTGATCCGGGAGTGAGAGAAGGTCTGACTCTGAGGGCTTCTGCAGGATAGAGCTGTGAACACAAGGCTGCTAGCAGATATCCCAAGAGCGGCACAGACCTTTCAGAGGGATACGCACATTGCCCAGCACCCACCAGATATTTCACAAACTTCTTCTCGAAGATGGCAAGCATGGATTCAGGAGCCAGGCTGTCTGGGTCCAGATCCTGGTGCTATCACCGATCAGCTATGTGACCTTGAGCAAGTTTAACCTCTCGGGGCCTCAGTTTCCTCATCCAGATCAGTTAGACAAGAGTAGTTCCCAGTCCACAGGGTTGTTTGTAAGGGATACATGAGTTAATATTTAAAGGGTTAAATGAGTTAATATTTAAAAGCGCTTAGAACAGTGCCTGTAACAGCAAGAACTATATTTAAAAAGCGACATCATCGAGGAAACTCGGGTTGGTTCTACGACTGACCCTGCCTCTGAGAAGGCTTTCCCTGGTTCTGCTCTGCACTTCGCCTCCCACTTGCCCCGCATGAGAAGACGGGAGAGAGGCACCCCGACACTTTCTCCCCAGGCTGCCCGTGGAGCACCAGCAAGGCACTCTGTTCTACTTTGAAGCCTAGCAGCGTGCAGGCCCAGGGCCAAGCCCAAACCAGAACCAACAGCGGGAGCACTGGCCCAGGAGCGGAATTCCTCAGCAGATCCCTCAGGCCCTGGGCAGCTCCATGCTTGCCCTTTCACCAAATGCTCACGTACTTGTCCTTCATGGATCCTGGGTACCAACCCAGGGTTAGAGAACACAAGGAAAAGCCCTAATCAAGAAAGGCAGGAGAAGCAGAGAGGCAACCAGGTGGCAGGAGAAAGGATCATGGCAAGAAGAAATCAAACACGTAAGAAAAAAGCAGAAGAGCTGAAATAAGTACAAGGGAACTTTTTTTGTCTCTCTATTTTCGGCTGGGTGAAAAGCACAAACACGAGAGAACAAACCAGGCAACTAGAATGAGACGGCGCCCGTGAAGGCGCGGAACAGGCCGCAGCCGGCAAACACGGGCCAGTTACCTCATCTTCCTCCTGCGCCCTGCAAGCCTGGCCCCAGAGCCGTTTGTACCCGGGCCTAATAATGATTTCATTTCAGACTTCCTTCCACATTTCTTTTTTCTCAACAAAGCCCGTCACAACTCTGTTTTGGGAAGTGGAAGCAGTATCTATCTTTAGGAAATCTAAATGCCAAAGAAGCTCAGAGAGGCATAATTGAGAAGTAAAGAATAGCTGGTGTGATCGGGACAAACATCAAATCACAAATATTTGAAATTCTTCCCCTTCCGGGCCCTGAGGAGAGAAGGGCCTTTGTTTGCTGAATTGGCTCACGGACGACTTGGCCTTGTTGTGTTGTGTAGGATGTTGGATGGGAAGGAGAAGCCAGAGGAAGGTCAAATATTTGTCAAGTACCTGCTATGTATCAGACGTTCTGCTAGAGACTAGAAATGGAACAGTGAACAAGAGAGGACCCTACTGTCATGAAGCTAACACTTTCTGACTTATAAAAACATTGTGGGAAATTACACATAATGTAAAATGTAGCATTTTAACCATTTTAAGTGTAAAGTTTAATAGTGCTAGTATGTTTACACTGCTGTACAACCAACTTCTAGAACTTTTTCATCTTGTTCAACTGAAACCCTGTGACCATTAAACAACTACCATTTCCTCCTCCCTTCCCCCAGGCCCTGACAACCTCAGTTCTACTTTCTGTTTCAATACACTTGATTACTTTACATTCCTCATGTAAGTAGCCTTGGTCTTTTTGTGACTGATTTATTTCACTTATATCCTTAGTAGTATTATCAGAATACCCTTTCTTTTTAAGTCAGAAGAATATTCCATTGTACGTACATGCCACAATTTGTTTATCCATTCATCAGATATACACTTGGAATGCTTCCATCTCTTTGCTATTATGAATAATGCTGCTGTGAACATGATTGTACAAATATATCTTTAAACTAACATTCTTTAAGAAGCTTATCCCATCATATTTCGACTATTTGTTTGCCCAATTAGATGGTTAGCTGCACAAGGACCTGTGTTATGTATCTTTGTATCCCACTTTCCTATACAGTGCTGGCACATAGTAGGAACTCTGTAAATATTTATTGAATAAAATAATTTATTTTTATTCTTCTCAGTCACCACTGCTGCAGCTGACTGTTTTACATATTTTAACAAATAAGTTTTGCAATTTTAATGAATTCTATTTTGATTATATTTACATGCTAAGCTGTTCTACATAAGGGAATCAGTGTAAAAAATTCTAAATCTCAATAAAAATTCACTTCCTTGATGAAATGCCATTGACAATTCCTTCCCACTCACTTTGCTTAAAATCAAGTCTTGCAGCTCTTATCCCTCTCCTTCCTTCCCTTTCTTTTTCTCAAGTCATAGTCTTGCGTAGGCCTTGACCTCATTACGGGTCTCCTCAACTCATGGGACATCCTGTTGAGTAAAGCTAAGCATGGGCTCAAACACGCTCACTGAGGGTCACTTGTACCAGGCACAGGCTGAGCAAGGCCACCCAGCTCTGCCTCTGGAGGAACTCTCAGTCTGGTGGTTCTGCCTGATTATTCTTGGCCACAACTAAACAAGTGGATTCAGTTTCCTTGGGTACAGAAAATAGTGTTTACCTCCATTCCCCATTACTCAGATGCCAAACACAGATGTGACAGCATTTACAGAGCATGAGGCGCTGAAAGGCATTGGGAAGATTTTGAGTGGCATTGTATTTGATGATAATTGCTACATGTAGTATCTGCAGTGGCAGAAGCTGGTTCTGTAACCGTTCACAAAACACACATTTGGAATTAGGATTTCTGGTCAACGTAACATTGTTGCACATAAAATTTTGAGGCACTCGCTCAGCTCCAAACACAAAGCAATGTGTTGTTGTTGTTGTTTTTTTTAAATATAAAAGAGAAATACTAAAGGACAGAGTTGGCCTCCAAAATAAACTTTTTTATGGAACAAATGGGCCCCTTGGGCTGCAGGACTGAAAGGAGGCAGAAGACGCTGGGTTGAGGCTTCTGCAGGGTAAGGGAGACTAACAGTGATCTGCAGGGGGTGAGGGAAGTAGGTGGGAACCCGAGCAGGTTCAGGGCTTGAATCCATGGGCTGGACTGGGAACTCCCATCCTCATGGCTCCATGGTTGAGCATTGACATATGTAACCGATTCCCGGTCAGTGTATATGCCTGGGTTTCAAGCTTAATCCCCAGTGTGGGGCATGCAGGAGACAATCAGTAACCCTCTCTAATTGTTGATGTTTCTATCTTTCTCTCCTTTCCTCTCTGAAATCAAATATATATATAGTGGATTTTAAGTATAAAAGGTTTTTTTTTATGGAAGAGCTAACTAAGATTTGAAAAAATGAAGACATATACCATATTCATGAATTGGACTATTCATTACACTGAAGATATCAGTTCTCCTAAAGTTAACATTTAATTTTGAGGCAAACCCAATTTTAATCTTTTTTAAAATATATTTTTTATTGATTTTAGAGAGGAAGGGAGAGGAGAGAGATAGAAACATCAGTGATAAGAGAGAATCATTGATCGGCTGCCTCCTATATACCCCATGCTGGGGATTGAGCTCACAACCCGGGCATGTGCCCTGACAGGGAATTGAACCGTGATCTCCTGGTTCATAGGTTGATGCTCAACCACTGAGCCACACCAGCCAGCCTTGAGGCAAACCCAATTTTTAAAATACCAACCTGATTATGTAACATGGAACAATGATCACAACATTCATGTTGAAAAGTAAAGGATAAAAACATCCTATATAATAAAAGGCTAACATGCAAATTGTCCCCTCAACTGGGAGTTCGACTGGGAATTCAACCAGGAGGTGGAGCCAGCCGGCCAACTGCCTGTGGCCCCTCCCCCCATCCGATCGGCCCTGATCCAGACGGGCCGGCTGGACCCCACCCGTTCACAAATTTGTGCACCAGGCCTCTAGTATAATAGTAACTGGGGATGCCTTTGGTTGCAAATATATATATATATATATATATATATATATATATATATATATATATATATATATATATATATATATATAATTAAATTGGCTTAAACGGTAACAGGTGTATTATTTCACATCACAGGATGTCCTGT
The DNA here is from genome assembly GCF_963259705.1 of Myotis daubentonii. Lineage (NCBI taxonomy): Eukaryota > Metazoa > Chordata > Mammalia > Chiroptera > Vespertilionidae > Myotis > Myotis daubentonii. Next base: position 24,882,436 of record NC_081849.1, on the reverse strand, counting down.
GGAAGGTGGTTTAGCATTGGTTAGTTCCACAGCACGATGACATCATGGTGACCTGGGCCCTTTTTATCTATCTGCTTAGCCATTCTCAGAGTGCTGGACTCCAGCTTTTCTCCTCAGGGTGGCAAGATAGCTGCCACCGTTTCAGGCATTACATTTTCTCCAACTCTACAATTACGGGGAAGGCAAACCTTTTTCTATGTACCTTCTCAAGTGATAAGAAGACTTACCTATCCTATCCCACCTTCACTCTGGCATAATTCCACATAAGTCTCATTGGCAAGAGATGCAACACATGCCTATGGCCAAACCAATCCCAGTGGAATAGGATGATTGCAGTGAGGTTATTAGACCAAGCACTATAGGCTCGGCTTCATGGACACCTGAAAACAATTTAGATTCAGTTGAAAGGAAAAGGAGATAATATCCCTTGGTCAGATAACCAACCACAACCCAAGGCAATTTTGAAAAAGAACAAAGTCAGGGGGTTTGCCCTACCAAATAATTAATATTTAAGACCAGAGGTGGCATAACAAACCAGGAGTGAAAGGATAAGTTACTTAATAAATATGTGTTGGAATAATTATATACGTATTTCACATCACCAGTTTTGGTAAAGACCGAAATGTAAATGGTCAAACTTTCTACTTCTAGGAAAAATATGAGCTTATCTTTACATCCTTAGGATAGGAAGAATTCAGTAAATAAAGCACAAAAGAATAAAACACAAAAGCAAAGACTGATTCACTTTGCTGCTTTAAAATAAAAAGACATCATCAACAAAGTGCAAAGACAGGCCTAGACTGACAGAAGATGTTTTCCCAGACATAAAACCATCAAGGTATAAATATTCAAAATGTATAAAGAACTACTACAGGACAATAAGAGAAAGAAACAACCTCAAAAAAAATTGGTAAAGGATCTGAATAGGCAATTCACAGCAGAGAAACTGTAATGCCAATAAACATACAAGAAGATGCTCAATCTCACTAGAAATTAAGGGAAAACAAAATAATAAAAACTTACCATTTTATACTCAGCGATAGGCAAACTTTTTAAATTCGGAAAATACCCAAAGTTGCAAGATATGGGGAAACAGGACTCTTAGAAAGCAAAACGACAATATCCTATATAATAAAAGCCTAATATGCTAAGTGTCCAGTCATCCTCCAGTCAGCCGTTCAACCAGTCAAAGTGTAATATGCTAATGATATGCTAAGGCCACTCAACCACTCACTATGACATGCACTGACCACCAGGGGGCAGATGCTCCAACCGGTAGGTTAGCTTGCTGCTGGGGTCTGGTCAATGGGACTGAGCGAGATGGGCCAGTCACTCCCTGGAGCCCTCCTGCTGTCCCTCCCCGGCTGGCCAACCTCCCAGGTCCCTCCTCAGCCTTGATTGTGCACCAGTGGGATCCCTCAGCCTGGCCTGCACCCTCTCGCAATCTGGGACCCCTCAGGGAATGTCAGAGAGCTGGTTTCAGCCCAATCCCATAGGCCAGGCAGAGGGACCCCACTGGTGAATGAATTCATGCACTGGGCCTCTAGTATATTAATATAAATCCTAAGACCCAACAGTTCCTCTCTTAGATATATTGTGTAGGCTAGTGGTTCTCAATCAGAGGTGATTTTGCCGCCCAGGGAACATCTGGAAACGTTTGACGCCCCTTCTGGTTGTCACACCTGTGTGTGGGAGGGTGCTACTGGTTACTAGTAGAAGTGAGGGATACTGCTAAAATCTTATCCCACAACAAAAAGGTATCCAGTCCAAAACTTCAATAATGTCAAGGTTGAGAAAGTCTGGCCCAGAAAAACTTTTATATGATGTGCACCAGGAGATGGGTTTTTAAATGTTAATTGCAGCACTGTTTCTTATAGCAAACAAAAGCAATCTGGAAAAAAAAACAACTACTTGCCATAATGCAGCTTAACGAATAAATAACTTGCGTATATTCAAACAAGGGAATAATATGTGACAGTTATAATTAATGAGTTAGTGCTTCAGGTTGCAACAGGAATGAGTCTAAAAAGTAATGGTGAACCAAAAAAAAAAGTATTGCAGAATGCTATGTATAGCATGTTACATGTTACAAACACAAAATGACATAGATTTACATGTAACAAACACAAAGCAATACTATATATTGTTTCTGACTATATACATAAAATAAGAAGTATAAAAACATGCATGGGGATGATTTATAGGCACTTCAAGATAGTGATTCCTTTTGGGAAAAGAGGAAAGGAGAAATATAAAGAAATAAATGGGTCAGGGATAAGCAATGGGTTTCAACTGTATTTGTAAGACATTTTACAACAAACACAAAATCCTAAAGCAAGTAAGTCAAATATTAAGCCTTTTTTAAGTGCTTTATACATAGATGTTTATTAAACTATTTTCTATATATTTCAGTTTTGTTGAAAAATTTATTTATAATGAAAGTATTTCAAAATATTTTAAGAGCTGCATTTGTAAGATTTTTTTTTTTATGTGAATTGGGAGCATAGAGTTGGTGGAGGAAGCCCGTGTTTCCAGAAGAAACTGTTCTGTTCCAAAAGGAAATTAGAGAAGAGGAAAGTGACCCCTGAATAAAGAGAAGCCTATTCATTTAAAGACCCTCTCCCAGGGATTCTTGGCAGGAAGAGTTGGCTTTCCTGCAGCGCCAGCGATTGGTAGGCGATTCCTCTGTCCATGGTCCTATCCCTCTGCCTCAAACAACCTCACAAGAGCTCAAAGGGAGGTTCACATTTTGCTTTCTAGTGTTCAGATGGAGCTGAGAAGGAGAGAGAAGAGGAAATATTGTGCACAGCAGGTCTTGAGTGTTTGGAAGAAGTTGTGTCTTCAGTAGATGCCACCAGCAGAAGGGGACCCTGCTGGACCACCGTTCTTTGTAACAACATGAGCAGCATCTCTTGGTCAAGTGAGCCCCGGTTGCACTGAGACCTGCGTGGTAAGAATGATACCATCATCTCCCTAACATCTCATAGTTTTAATGAAAGGCTTTCTCATCCCTAATGCTATTCATCATTTCTTTCCAACACTCCTATAACAGCAGTCGATATTAGCCTCCGCTTCTACAGAGATGAGAAGAGACTAACAAAGATTCTCCAAAGACATCGGTTCTGTGAACCAATATTTTTACCTAAGCCACTGGGGATAAATAAACAGTGAGAGGAACTCAACTGAGAAAGACATTTTATGGGCATCCCAGAGTAATCACCTATCTTTTTTAAAAGAAACAACATTTCTTGAGATCCCAGGAGGAGTCTGGCACTACATAAAGTGATATGAGAATGAGAGTGCAGAACATAATGTTTGGGATCATAATGTTCCTCCAGGGACTTAAAAATTAATGTAGATCCAAAACTGTTTAAAAAATACAAGGGTTGTTGTAATAAATTATGGGAAAACAAAGTGAAAGGTGTAGGGGCAAAATATCCCAAGCAGGGTGATAAACTATGGAACACAAAGACAGAATGTGATGAGCCAATTAACCTCAGAGAACAGACTCGTGGAATACAGTCAATTCTGCAGACTCAGTTACTTGCCTAGCCACATAAAATCAATAGCTGTTTCTGATGAGCCACTGGGAAAACAAGTATTTACTGTTGTTTTCTAAAGATGGAGTTGAAACCATTCAGCATACAATAAAGTAATTAGGGGGGAAATAAAATATGTGGGTTGGCAAACTTTTAGTCTACAAAACTGGAGATCTAGTCCTGCATGATAGCTCTAATGGTGTAATTGGATTTGTAGATGCTGATTTTTATCAGCAACCAGAAACTATGCTAAAAGCTCAATTTGGCTTACTTTAGGTTCCCTGGGTAAGGTGGTGGGGAAATTTTCATTAGGGCAATTTGTTATATGTCAGGAGAGGAAATAAAGCAGTACATGAACACTGTGATATACGATAAGTAAGAAAGTATCTTAATAGAAAAATGTACTCTACTCTAGGATGACACTTCCCCATCAACATGATGAAAAGTGCTTAGAAAGGTAGGGACCTAACCGGTCCTCAGACTGAGCTCTGGCCAGCGCCCCAGATTTTGTGTTTTAACAACTGCAACCTTGCCAACACACCGATGCTAGGAAAGTGGCTTTTACATCTTCTGTCTTGGGCTCCCCCATGGTCCCTGCAACTTTGTTCCCTTTTATATATACCGTTTCCTGTTTTCTAGTATTATAGTAATAAGGAAAGATAAACATGTCGAGAAATCTTTATTCCACTGTGGAAGGGAATAAATGAGACAGTCAGTCCCATGTGGATATCCAATAGGCATGTCAAACTGAACATGGCCAAAGAACTCTTGATTCTCTCCCTTAACCTCTTGTATTAAATAACAAGAGACTTAAGCAAATAGCTTTACTTTTCTCATAAACAATATGCCTGGCAGGAAGCAACTGCTGATGTTGGTCTGGCTGCGATTTCTGAATTATCAAGGACCCAGGCAATTTTTTTTCTACTTCACTATCTTTAATATGTTGGCCTTTCATCATCATGCCTTTAGTTTTGTAGTCACAGGATGGCTGCCATGACCCCGGGCACTGTGATGGTGTTCCAGATAGCCACATCTATCCCCAGAACATTTCTACTTAGGTCTCATTAGCCATAAATGAATCACCCTTAACTGCAAAGGAGATGGGGAAATTGGTTATCTAGCAAGAGAGAATGGAATTATTATGATTGAATAATACCAATCATGATTCATCATTTGGGGCTGGATATACTGTCATCCTCAACAAAGTCAGGACTCTGATAAGAAGGAGGAAGAGAGTAATGGCTGTTGGGGAGGAAATGAACACAGTCTGTCACAATTCTCATTCCCAGCCTACCTGTCTCACTAAATAGCACCACCATCCGCCCAGTGTCCCACCCAGTAATAGAGGAGAGAGCTATGATTCCCTTCTTTCTCTAATGTCCTACATGCGAACCACCAGAAAGTTTCCTTGACTCCACCTCCCACATATATCCCAATCCACTCTATTCTCCCCATTTCCACTGCTACTCTCCTTGTTCACGTCACTATTGTTCACCTGAATGATTGCAATTGCCCCCTAAAGATCTCTGTACTTTCGTTCTTGCTCTCTATAATTCATTGCCCAAACAGAAAATCACTTTTTTGCTTAAAACTTCCTACTGGCTTCCCATCTCACCTAAAATTCCTTCCTATGATCTTCCATGCCTAAAAGATCTAGGCTTTGCCCTGTCTAACTTCATTTTGTACCACGTTTCCAATTGCCACTGAGCACCAGCCATCTAGGCCTTCTTTCTCTTCCTCAAACTCAAATTTGTTACCCTCACGGGGACCTCTGAACCATCTGTTCTCTCCATCTAGAATGCTCTTCATTCTGATATTTTCTCGACCAGCTCCTCCTTGTCATTTAGATCACTGTTTAAATGCCATCTCTTCAGAGAGGTATTACCTGCCACCCAACCCAAAGTAGCCACCTGGTCATCCTTCCATTTCACTCTACAGTGGGGCCTTGACTTACGAGTGTCCCGACTAACGAGTTTTTTGAGATACTAGCTGTCTCTCTGCTGATTTTTTGCATTGAGTTGATAGAGTAATTTGAGTTAACGAGCTCCTTAATGAGCTCGGTCTCGGAACAAATTAAACTCGTAAGTCAAGGCCCAACTGTATTTTATTTCTCTGTAGTGCACCTATTACTAAAATGATCTTGTTTACCCCTTTATGTATCATGTAATAAGTACAACTATTTCCATATTTTCCTCCACACTAGAATATAGGCCCCACCAGAGCAGAAACCTTGTCTGTTGTGTTCACTGCTGTATTCCTAGGACCTAGATCAAGGCACATGTCAGGCTCCCATCAAATATTTCTGAATGAATGAATAAAGGAGAGGAAAGATTTTTAAGTAGGAACTTTAGCCATAAAAATAACATCTGTAACATATTATCAGCATCCTTAGAGTTATCCTTTATAGAACAAAATCACTTGGTTAGTTAAAGAATGTAAATGTGTTATGCTTTAAAGACTTCACAATGAACATGCAACACTAATTTCTTCCACCCAGCCTCTTTCCACCTGTATCTTCCTTTCCAAAGCTAAACATCCCACAGACACTCTGAATCTTAGTTCTCTATCAGTGCAGTTATCAAATGCCTTCCCCACTGACTTCTTTCCTTTTGCTTAATAGTATGATTACACCATTGCCCCCTGAAGATTGCACCATTTTCTAAAGGTCTGGGACAATTTAAAAGAAACATCTGGGAAACATCCTCTTTTTCATTATTTTCAGCCAGGATTTCAAGAAGGGGAAAACCCAGATGCTCTTGGAAGAAGAGAGAAAGACTTTACATCTGAAATTTTCTGCCTTTCTCTAAGGCAGCAGTTCTCAACCTGTGGGTCACGACCCCTTTGGTGGTCGAACGACCCTTTCACAGGGGTCGCTAAGACCATCCTGCATATCAGATATTTACATTACGATTCATAAAAGTAGCAACATTACAGCTATGAAGTAGCAACGAAAATAATTTTATGGTTGGGTCACAACATAAGGAACTGTACTTAAAGGGCCAGAAGGTTGAGAACCACTGCTCTAAGGCTTTCACATATCTATATGTGTTCTTCCCAAGACTAAAACTATTTCCACTGTATTCACCAGAAATCCAGATTTTCCAACAGGCTGTCCTCCAGGGAAAATGTTACAATCAGAGAGATCAAGCTGCAATCTTCCTTCACCTCTCTTTCCAGGATCCTCTCAGGCCTTCCTATACCTTCTCAATCCCAAGGTGACGTCCTACAGGCCCAGGCTCTGGGTCAGTGGCTAACGCAGGGCTGAGCCTGCACTCCAGCCTCCCGTGCATCTGGCAGGCCATGGCACCTTGAAATTGGGCAACAGGAACTTTGGGAAGTGCACATCCATGCTAGGGGCACAGCATCCTGGTGATGCTGACCCAGCATTACCCAGAATGCCCTTATGTGTAGGAATGTCCTCAAATACTGCTCATAAATTGCACACAAAGAAGCCCTGATGTTTTGAACTTTGGTACTTGCCAACAGAAAATAATAAAAGATCATATCAAAGGTCTTCAGGGATTATGTTAAAAACAGAAATGAACTGTTTCTCTGTACTCACTACAATCTCAGCCCCTTCCCCTTCTTTATATGTCAGCACCACCACCCCACCCCACGCACATACACAAACACATACATCCATGTTTAGCTTCACGCCTACACATTACCTCTTGGACATTCACAGGGCACTGAAACACAGGGCATACAACAGCCTTGACAGTTTTGCTAATGCATCAGTAACACAGATGAAGTGTGCGCCCCCAAAATATGCAGGTTTAATTTTTAAATTAAAAGTTGAAGTGGATTTTCTGTAGGGAGCCTATTTCCAGAGCATATCATCATATCTCAGGTTAACTGGGTTATCAGAATTCTAAAGATAGCTCCCCAAGATTCCCATCTCCAGGTCATTCGGCCAAACACTAATCTAGGTACTGCTGTGAAGGGATTTTTGCAAATGTAATTAAAGTCCCAACGTTAACTTGAAGATTTGGAGATTTTTCCAGGTGGGCCTGACCCAATCAGGTGAGCCCTTTATAAGAACAGTTTTCCTCAGTTGGTAGCAGAAGAGGAAGTATAAGAGATTCTAAACGTGAGAAAGACTGGACAGTGATTGCTGGCTTTGAAGGTAGAGAAGATCAGCCCTGGCTGGCATAGTTCAGTGTTGAGCATTGGCCTGCCCACTGGACGGTCTCTCAGGTTTGATTCCCTGTTAAGGGCACATACCTGGGTTGCAGGTCTGATCCCTGCCCCCAATCGGGGCTCATGTGGGAAACAACCTATCGATGTTTCTCTCTCTCTCTCTCTCCCTCTCTCTCTCTCTCTCTTTCTCTCTCTCTCTCTCTCTCCCCCCCCCCCCATTCCACTCTCTCTAGAATCAATAGAGAAAATATCCTCACTCCTCAAGTGAGGATTAAAGAAAAAAAGGTAGAGAAGATGACGTGAGAAGGACTGTGTGTGGCTCTAGAAGCCAGGGCTCTGGGCCGACAGCCAGAAAGAAAACGAGGACCTCAGTGCTGCAGCCCCGGGAGCTGGGTTCCACAGCAATGTGACTGAGCCTGACTGATCCGATAAGAGCCAGACTGAGCCAGGTAAGAGCCTGACTGATCTGATACCTTGAGTTCTGCCTGTGGAACACCAAGCAGAGAACCCAGTCCAACCCACCCAGACTTCTCACCCACGGGACTGTGAGCTAATTAGTGAGACGTTGTCTTAATCCCCTACATTTGTAGTAATTAGTTACACAGCAGCACAAAACTATTACATCCCTTTGATTTTTTCATCTCTAAATAAAGGTAATAATGTCTGGCTATGTCTAAGAAGCATTCTGAAAACAAATATTAACAAGATTTAATTAACTTGTTTTAAGTTCAACAGAGAAGAAATATATTAACTTATTTACAAGATGCTATGGTTTTTTAATTATATTACCCACTGAAGTTCAATCCAAGGCCATGAGACTCTTTAATCTCAGTTACGTTTGTTTTCTCATATTTATGGCAGTTGCAGGTCAGGGCTAATGTTAGAAGCCACAACATATGGGTTTAGAGCAGTGGTTCTCAACCTGTGGGTCGCGACCCCTTTGGCGGTCGAATGACTCTTTCACAGGGGTCGCCTAAGACCATCCTGCATATCAGATATTTACATGACGATTCATAACAGTGGCAACATTACAGTTATGAAGTAGCAACGAAAATAATTTTATGGTTGGGTCACAACACGAGGAACTGTATTTAAAGGGCCAGACGGTTGAGAACCACTGGTTTAAAGCATGGAATTCTTGCTTCAGCAGGGACATGATTTAACTTGCAACTTTTTCATTTCACAAAACAATATTCTGCATTTTGTAGGTTCTCTACTGGATGCCAAATCTGCATGTCAAATATAGGGATTTTTCCCCCCTCAGCTATATTTCCTTCTCTGAAAAACTTGACCTATTCCTTCGAAAATATGTTGAAATTCAGCAAGCTATATTCTGTTCTTGAGAAAATTATGAGAGAAGAGGCAAAAGATGATCATACCTGTTAAAATAAAATTGATCACTGAGATAAAAGAAAACCCAAAAGTGGGGCAAGATCATTCTGACTACATAATCATTCCCTTAGTAAACAGAGACATAAATGGGGCTAAGCTGCTAACCCAGATTTCTCCTCTTGAGAATGCTAGGTAACCATGGAGCTCTTGGACGAGCACAACCCCAAGACCAGACCTAGTTTAAACACGGACCTGGGGAAGAGGAAGAGGAAGGGAGTAGTTAAGTAAGCGAGAGGTTGTATGCAGGGTGAGCACATTCCAATTTAGGGTGTAGACTTTATACACAGGATGAGGAGATGGAAGAAGGATAGCTGAGTACTGAAGGCTACAGGACTCTAGGTAAGTTACTTAAATTCCCTGAGCCATGTGTGAGTCAGGATAATTTTTCAACCATCTTTGCACAGGGCCTAGGACTTGGAGTCCTCAATAAATGATGGCTGCATTAGGATCACGCAATCTCATCCTTCCGCCCTTTTCCAAGAATCCTGGATAATCACCTCTATTCTAATGGATGCTAATAGCCCTGCTGGCTGGTCTGAAGTATCATGTTCAAAGCAGAAGACTACAGGCCAGTGTCCGGGCCAGAAGTCTCACGCAAATACTCCCTTAGGGTAGGGAGGGACAGAGAGAGTAGGGTGGCAAGGGAAGCTGATTTCCCCGGGGCAAGAACAGGATATTTATTAGATCTACAGAAGGAAGGACCTGTAGTCAAAAGTCCACAATAAAAATCTCTTTCTAAAGCAATTCAATCTTCTGGCTCAATCAGTTGACGATGACATGGCCATTGAAGATCCTATTTTTCCAACATGGCCCATTTTCTTGGCTTTCCTCAGTCATTAATGATGACCATGTTTTCCCAAATGTGGAAATTCCCCTCGCACAGATGCTGCTGCTGGCCGGCCTTCCTTTCCTGAGAAGCCTCTACAGCACAAAAATATTTTTGTTTTCCCCAACTGCCCACAGGGAAAATTTCCTCATTCTTTTTTTCCCTCCTCCCTTAAAGCCCTTTGACAATTTCCAGGAATCTAAGTAAAACAGAATCACTTAGATCACTGGAGAGCCTTTTAGATGTTCCATTTCTAACAGAGCAAAAAAGAACCCTGCACTTTAAATTTAACACTTTTAAATCAATATTAAGGGTTCCTTTTAATAACCAAAGGCAATGCCACTAATATCAGCCATATTCTGCCCGAGACTATGGCTCTGGGACTTGGGAGCTTCAATTATAAACAGAAGCGGCCAAAGTGATTCTCCCTGTGTCTGGAGCAAACGTCATTATGTGAAATGTGCTTCATCCACATTCAAGCCCTATACAACTTTAGGCATCTGGCACCAAAGTGGGTATACTGTGTCTAACTATGACATCTCACATCAAAGAAGTGAGGTGGCCACTTGATGAATTTAGGGAAGGAGGAAGAAGTGTTTTGAAGTGTGGCCTTGCCTCCTTTACATAGAATGTGGCTCCTGCTCTTTGTATATGATAAAAGTAAAAACAAGTAGCAGAGACATAAAGTTGATGCCCATTGCTTGATATGTATAAGTATAAATAGTAAAAGAATGGTTAAGTGTCACTCTTAATTAAGGACCAATTAAATTACAGCATATCAGTGGAAAAATATTAATTTACTAAAATTATTTATGTTTTTTTTCCCCTCAGAAAAATGATCAGGTGGTCTGATGTTCTCGTGTTTATGAGATAAACACTATTATTGCACGAAATATCAGTACTTTTGATGAAGCAATTACGATATGCGGGTTTCCAAGGAAACATTGGCTTTCTTCTCCCACCTATTTGACCTGCATTTCCTCAATGTAAGCTGGTGAGTAAGTCAGGAAATGGCACTTAACTTTGTATTAGCATTAGTCAAATGTAAGTAAATTCTATTTACAAATTTTAAATAGAATTACCTGGGATAATCTGCCAGTTGACTAGTCAGTATCAATCAATGTGTCCCGAATTTACCACAGGTAATGGAGGCAATGATGTCCCTGATTTTTGCAACATAAGCGAGCAAAATTTCCTTTGAGTTTGAAAATTTCCAGTTAAGTCTTTGTACTACTGTGATTTTAATGAGGTATACCCAGGAGTGGGGGAGGTGGAAGGGGGGTTTTACTCTTTTCTTTTCATAAAGAAACAAATAAATAAAAATCATTTCACTTCTGCAAGAGAAATGAATGGGGTTAAAATGACATACTTAAAAAAAATTATAAAATTAAGAGCATAAACCTTGCTCAGGGAAATATTTAGTATGCTTGGAGAAAGAGGACTAACCAGTAGAAATGGACCTTGATGAACCATATAATAAGCACTGGCACTGGCCGACCAAAATAGATGTCCAATAAAGCAGATTGGACACTTGAACATAAGCAACTAGAATGGCCAAACAAATATGTACCAGCTAGATAGCAACTCTGATGATTTTATATGGTCCTGAGAGTCCGAGTAAGGTTGATTTGTAAACCAAAAAGCATTATGAAAACATTTTATTGTAATATGGTTTAGATGCAGCTGAATAGAGGGTATGATATGGATATGTAACAAAAACAAAAATGTCTGCTAATTTCTATTGAACTCCCATTCTTATAGTAGCTTATGAACTGAGAATTCTTCTTTTTACTTCCTTTCATCACTTTTGAGGTGAAATAGACATTTTAAAAAGTCGAGTTTTGGATCTCTTTAGACCAGAAGTGGGAACCTTTTTTCTGCCAGGGGCCATTTGGACATTCATAACATCATTTGTGGGCCATACAAAATTATCAACTTAAACGTTAGCCTGCTCTATTTGATCAAGCATTTAATTAACTCACCCCTAATGCTGTGGTAGGGCCAGACCAAATGATTTCCTGGGCCTTATCGGGCCAGTGGGCCAGATGTTCCACACCCCTAGACCAGGATCAAATAAGACCATGTTTAAATACCTGAATGCAAGTTGCTTTTTTAAAATTCTAAAATATCTCTTATTTCCATGTCTGGAATGATATTCCATAAAAATCTATGAAGGTTATTTTTAGATGGTGGGATATGGAGTATTTTTGTTTGTTTTCTTCCTTATATTCTTTTGCGCTGTTTGAATTTTTTCAATAGTTTTTTTTTAACAATTCATTAAAATAATTAGTTTTTCTAAAAACCTCTCCCATTTACTTAGCTGTATTATAGTTCCGTCTTCCATCCTCTCTATTAGATAATTAATTTTCTGAATTTGCATCCCCCAAATTCAACACCACTTGCATTTTGAATGCATTTTAAAGAATGAATTAGTACCCTGCCTTTCCCATCTAGCCAAATTGGAAAGGCAGGGTACTAACTGTTTCCACAGGGCACACCCTTTGAAGGATTTTCTTTTGTTATTTTTGTCCTTTGCGCTGTCATACCTCGTTGTTTCAGAATATTGCTGAACTGTCCAATTTCCTTTGAAAAGAATACCATCAGATGTACAATTTAAGTAACTTGGGAACACATTGCTCAGCCTAGGTAGTATTTGTAAATGTTGGAAAGATCCCTGGATAAGTTTCTCACAGAGATTTCTGTTTATTGTACAAATGTCACAGTGACAAAAGGAGATGAATTAGGAAGAGACTTAGAAAATACCGTGGTCTTGAGGTTTATACACAATTTCCCCTTTCAGGATCTGTTTTCTTGTGGTGTGATGAACACCCCGAACCAGTTCGATTTCCAAAGTCTTTAAGCCAAATGGTTCACCCTCTTAACATTCCCCATGGACCCTAAAGCAGTGGTTCTCAACCTTCCTAATGCTGCGACCTTTTAATACAGTTCCTCATGTTGTGGTGACCCCCAACCATAAAATTATTTTTGTTGCTACTTCATAACTGTAATTTTGCTACTGTTATGAATCGTAATGTAAATATCTGATATGCAGGATGTATTTAGGCGACCCCTGTGAAAGGGTCGTTCGACCCCCAAGGGGGTTGCGACCCACAGGTTGAGAACCGCTGCTCTAAAGGGTTTTATTTATTTAGGGAGAGTAGAATTGAGAGGGAAAGATAGAAACATCAATGTGAGAGAAACACATTGATTGGTTGCCTTCTGCATGAGCCCAGACCAGGGCCAGGGCCACAGAGGAGCCTACAACCAAGGTACATGCCCTTGACTGGAATCAAACCTGGGACCCTTTGGTCTGCAGGTTGACGCTCTATCTACTGAGACAAACCGGCCAGGGCAGGGTTATATTTATTTAATACTGAGGGGGTCCTAGGTCAGTAACAGAAATTCAGAAATAGTTGATTTTGTGAAGGGTGGCAGGATTAAGAATAATCCATTTTTTCTCTTTGGTATTGCCCACTTGATTGTGGTTTTAGTGCTGTTTGTTCTCTTTTTATCTACCCATCTGTCAGTATAAATGTGGGAAAGAGTAGGACTGTTTCCATCCCTGAAAAACGTCAAGGTCAGGATGGATGACTGTCAGGTATATTCTAGAAGAGATACATACATTTAAAGAGAACTTGACTGCAATGACCTTTCAAGTTTCTTTCATCTTTAGATTCTGTGCTCTGAAGTCTACCCTCTGCCGATGGTGGTGACACACCATATTGAAGTGACAGGAGTCTCCGCTGGCCACCTTCTTCACTGGTCTTGAACCTGCACCTCTGCAGGGGTGGCAGTTCCGAGAATTCAACAGATGGAGGGGTGGGAAAGTATTCCTGGTGACGTGGAGCTGTCCAGCAGTCAAGGGAACTGCACGCACTCTGTTTAAATCCCAAGTTATGAGACGTAGGGCAGTTTGGAGCAGGGATTCAGCTATGTATACATGTATTCAGTATATGTACATGTATGTAGAAGTATAGGCTTACCCAACCCCAACCCAAGGAGATTTTTCCTGTTTTCTTTATTGCTTTTCATTTAAAATGGGTCAATGGTCTTTTAAAATTGTGTAGGAAAAAAGAAGGTAATAGTGTAAGGGCAAGACAGAAGAGTCACAGAGGAGGAAAGGCAAAAATAGTACAGGCTATTACCCTGTACAAGCAGCCTTTCAGCTTAATTTCAAGCTATTTATCCAAACACACACACACACACACACACACACACACACACACACACACACACACTCTATAAGGAGATGAGCTCGTCTATAGCAGCTTCGTTATTTATATTTTGCAATCAGTAATATAGTCATCAGAGCACACAATTAAGAATGCATGTTTCCAATATTAGCTTACAAAGTCTTCCCAGAATATATGTACCTAAAAAATTAAAGTTTAAGTTAATTTGCCTTAAAAGGTTGCTCAGTCTTTTCCCCCCTGCAAGTGGCAGATGTATTCACTTTGAAGAATACCCACTTGATTGAAGTGCTGAAGAATAACATACAAATCTTTAAGCATGTTTATAATATTTTTATAAGTGAATGGATACCTAGCCCTCTTTTTCTTATATTTTCTTCTGAAAGGAGGAATCAATGTTTCCACAGACATCCTACGTTTGAAAAGAAAGGATTTTGGGGAAACAGCACAGCCAGCTCCCAGGTGCTAGGCAATTATATAGTAACCAGTTTCATAGGTAAAACACCTAAATGTGGAGAAGCTAATTGCTCCATAGTAATTTTTAATGATTGTAAAATTTACAGAGTAATATATTCATTATAGCAAATTTGAGAAATACAAAAATATCCTTAAAAAAATCAAAATCATCCTGGCCTAACTCTTATTCTGATGTTTAGCTTCCTAAGGACACGTACGTGGTCACATACAAATTTCAGGCTTATTTTTCTTCAAGATGAGAAAAAAGGGCCAAAATGAAACAGCTGTTGCTCTGTCTTATCCTAACCTGGAATCACTGCCCAAAAACTTTAACCATCTTCTTTAACTGTTTCCTCTACCCTCAGGCCCAATCTGACAATAAATTGTAAATGAGGTGCCAGATCTCCTATTTAGAAAACAGCACTAGTGTTGTAGGCAATTCCGTACCTTTCTCTTCCTAATAGAGACCCAGTAATTGATAAAGGAGATATGACAGTGCAAAAACGACTTTATTTTTGGGAGTTAACACTGGAGGTCCCCATGCTGGCAGCTGCAAAGGCAGTCACGTGCTTACAGAGCAACGAGCCCTACAAAAAAAGAAGTTCACTTTAACTTTGAGAATCCTTTTATCCTCCGTGATTTTGATGGCGTAAATTTGTCACCTGAATTTGATATTAACATAATCATCTACATTCCAGCTAATGGATGCACCTGCTTCTAAGACTTTATTTTAGCAGTTTTTAATGAGCTCTTCAAAAGAATTTTCCTGGACTTACTGCACTGCTAGAGAAATAGCAGCTGTAAGCAACTAACAACGCATTCAGTATTTGAATCGAGCTTTGTGAAGTCGTTAAACATGAGCAGGAGCGTCTGTCCATCTGTCTGGGAAACGAAGCTGGGGTGTAGCTGTGGCGTTTGGAAAGAGCGCTGGGGTAAGTGGGCTGGCCTAAGAAGGTTATTGCCTGCTTGGTTGAAATGTATGGAACCCAGGCAGCTCACTTACGCTCTCTAACTCCCAAGTTCTCATCTATATAATAATAGTACTGGTAGGGGGTATTAATAATCTGATAGATAGACCACCTGAATTAATCTGAAAAATAATCATATTAGCTTAAGTCAGTGGTTCTCAACCTTGGCTGCACATGAGAATCACCTGGGAATCTTTTTAAAATCCTGATTTCTGGGCCTCATCCTCCGGAAATTCTGTTTCTTTGTTATGGGGTGGGGCCACAACATTAGTATATGAATAGGGGGTTAAGTTTCCTTGTCAAGGCCTGTGCAAAATGATTGAGCAGGTGACTCAGCTGTGAGTCCAGCAAGGGGAACCCATAAGCAGGGTCAGGCTGACCCAGCAGGAGTCAAAACATCATCTCATCAACATCATCTCATCACCTGATAACTGATGACAAAAGCTGACATCTGCAGACCCCCAGGCCTGCATGTAGCTGCATTCTGTTTCCCAGCCCACTCCCCTTTATAATCCTGTCCCCTGGACCTTGCTGTTAGGACAGGATCTGAACGCTTGTAAGCACCCTTGGTTGGCTAGCCTGCCGATAAACGCCTAATATGCTTCAACCCTGCCTTCCTTATTGGACACAGCGATAGGCAGCCTGAGCCCAGGCGGAGGTTTCCCGGTAACAGTACCCATCTTATACACTTGTAAGGATTAAGCACCTGACCTGTTGTAAGTACCCTACAATGTTAAATCTTATCATTATTATGTTTATTATTAAAAAGGTGTGACTTTAGATGAATCAAGCAAATTCTATTTCATTGGTTGTAGGTTGTAAGGTGGTTCTTAAATAATTGCTCATTGAGATCTTTAGTAAGAAAAAGATCAAATTGATGTTTTTTAGTTAAATAATCAGGAAGTCTGTTTCAATGCTGAATCAGACTTTAACCCCACAGTGAAGATTTTTTGAAAAAGAAGACATTAACCAATCTCCAGAAGTCCAAATCCTTAATCCTGTAAGCCATTTAGAATTGTTAAATATTATGTACATGTTAGAACATTAAGATAGTTATTTACTTTGAATATATTTTAATACTTTTTATTATATTATTAAATTTACTTTCTGCTGTTACACTCTGATTTCAATATATTTTCATGCTGGTAATCTCTTTCCTCCTTTTCCCCCATATGCTCCTCTGTATACTTTAATTTGAAAAGTACATTGCAATAACCCATCTAAAACTCAATCGAATGGAAAATGAAAAATAGGACAAATGTTGCTTTAAAGATACACACAGCAGATACATTACAGATCAATTGGAGGTAACACCATGGAATAAAGACACTGCAGATTTTGATATCTCTCTCTCTCTCTCTCTCTCTCTCTCTCTCTCTCTCTCTCTCTCTTTCTCTCTCTCTCTCTCTCTCTCTCTCTCTCTCTCTCTCTCTCTCTCTCTCTCTCAGTAAAATAGTTAGTACAAAGGTTAAGAAAATGGAAAATTCTCCTATTCCCTTTTTATCTCAATGAAAGTGAGACAACTATCTTGGCTGAGATGGAAGAAATTTATTTTCCTTTTCTCCTTTACACTGTCCTGGCCAACAGTCTTCCCTCAATAATTGGAGCGATTTCATTGGTGCTTCACCCCACATGTCACAATACTAGACAGTCGCTCAGATGGAGAGAGGCCCAGCTTGGGGATCTCCGTCAACTTGTTATAATAGGGGTTTCTCTGCAAAGCCATTGTGTTTTGGAAACCCAGCAATTTGACTCTGCTGCCGTAGGCAGGCGTCTGGAAACCGCCTCCCCACATTCCAAAGGTTCCACTTTATCCAGAAGTGCATGGAGCATCTTTCCAGAAGACATTCAGTTCTACTCAGAGACCTCAGCTGTGTAACCTGGGAAAACAACCAAAGGGAGCTCTCCTCCGGCTGCTCCCTGACTGTGTTTTACTATTGAAGGCACCTGGCCCCTCATGAGGGGACCTGTTGTTTATGGCCTGGCCGCTCACAGTGTGGGCCTCAGAAGGGCAGCATCAGCGCCACCTGGGAGCCAGTTAGAAACACAGTCTCAGGCTCCACCCCAGACCCACTGAATTAGAAGCTACATCTTAAGATTCCCAGGGGATTCCCGTGCACATTTAGGTTTAAGAAGTAGAGGTGGCCCTGGCCAGGTGGCTCAGTTGGTTGGAGCATCATTCATACACCAAAAGGTTGCAGGTTCGATTCCCAGTCAGAGCACATATCCTGGTTGCGGGTTCCATCCCCAGTTGGGGCATGTATGGGAGGCAACTGGTTGATGTTTCTCTCTCTCTCTGCTCCCTAAAATAAATCAATAAAAAAATATTCTTGGGTGAGGATTAAAAAAAAAAGGCAGTGGTGTAAGGAATCTGCCCAAGATTGCTTTTCCCAGCAGCAGACTCACCATCTCCTGTTCCTAAGCTGTATCCATCCACTTTCCACTTCTCTCTACATAGGTTTCCCTGCAGTGCTCCTGGGCAAACTCTCTCTCCTTTGGGTGAGTTCCCAGCCCGTGGGTCTTGTTGTGATCTGCATTTCTATGGTTCAGGTGGTCAAACATATATATGGCATAGGCTCCCACTAGCTAAACCATATTCATTCCCCTCCAAGTCATCTTGCCCTCCCTATTCCCACAGCTGTAGTGTTACCATCTTCATAAATTATTGTGAAAGAAGAAAATTACCAAAAGAAAAAAAATAGTCTCAATAAGCCTGCATAGTTTGGAGCTAAAGAATATGTTAAAATTTTCCATTGTGGAAATTTCCCAGCTCCTGGGCTCTTCAGATTTTTTTTTTTTTTTTTCAGAGCTGCAAGCAAAGAATGGAAATTTCCAATTGCAGCATCAAGGGCTGCTGTTCTGCTGACTGTCTTGCTCAGCTGGGGTCATCTGCTTCTCTAAAACATCAAGGAATGCCAAGGTAGATCTGAGGGAACACACACTTCCTCCGCAGGAAGGAGAGAATGTCTTTGTGCTGCCTCCACGCTGTGATGAGGGGAGGGGATGGAGAGGTGGCATGCCCTGCCCCACCCACCTGAGTGGGAATTTTGTTGACAGTTACCACATCAGCAGCTTATCCTGGCTGACATCTTTCCAATGGCAGCTGGCTGGCAGGCCGTGTGTGTGTGTGTGTGTGTGTGTGTGTGTGTGTGTGTGTGTGTGTGTTTTTAAGAAATCCCTGGGGGTGGGGGAGGTAGAAGAAGGTAAAGGGGAGATAAATGGTGGTGGAAGGAGACTTGACTTGGGGTGTTAAACACACAATACAATATACAGATGATGTATTGTAGAAGTGTATACCTGAAACCTGTATAATTTTATTAACCAATGTCATACCAGTAAATTCAATTAAAAAAATACACAGATGAAAAAAAAAAAAGAAAGAAAGAAAAGAAATCCCTAAGGTGAGTGGGAGATGCAGGGAGAGGAGAGGAACCAACATTTGTTAAAGTCTATCCTTCCAAGTTCTCTGCCAGGAATTTGATATATATTATTTGACCTTTATGCGACCTGCCCAAAGGTCAACTCCTGATTTTCTGCACCCAAAATCTGGAAGCTTCGTTTGTTCTTCCTGACGCAGCCCTATCTCCCCTGACCCTCCCAGAACCATGTCATCTGCACACCTCCTGAAGCTTTGGCTCCACCTCCTCAGTGGTATCAACAGCTCAGCTCCTTTCACTGTACTTAAGCTGCAGTATGTTTTCATTCACAGCTGGTCATGATGCCTGAGGCAACAGGCATCTAAAGGTTCCCTAAACCCTGTCCTGTTCATCCCCACGCACTACCCTGTCCCTGCAGGAGTCTGACGGTGGCACCTGACTGGCTCTAGGCCAGAGGGAATGTCCTCAAACTGAGGTTGTGTGGCTTGTCTGAGTGGTTTGGGTGTTTTGTTTTCATTTTTAGTGTTTTGCTTTTTTTTTTTTTTTTAATTTGGGGGATTCTGAATGACTCTAAGGCTCAAGGGTTACCTCTGTTTATTCTCTTCCTACTGACAGCCCACGGTACCAGGAAGACAAGAGTTCAGGGAGATTTCTGAAATCGCTGTTGCTATTTATTCTTAACATTATTTATTGGGGCAAGTTTGGTAATAAGGAAAATACTCCAGCAATAAATTTGAAAAATATCATCACATGGCAAGTGATTTTTAATTTTTTATTTACTGATTTTGTGAGAGGAAAGAGATAGAGGGGAGGGAGGGAGAGAGAGAGAGAGAGAAACATTGATTTCTTGTTCTACTTATTTATGCATTTATTGATTGGTTCTTGTAAGCCCGACCCGGGATCAAACCCACAACCTTGGCATATTGGGATGATGCTCTAACCGATGAACTACCTGGCTAGGGCTGCAAGTGAATTTTAAAGAGTATTTATTCTTTGTCTTTTCAATCACATCCATCCATATCCATAGATAAGTGTCATCTTTGAATACAGTGAACAATTTTAATGCCACCTGCTAATGAAAGTAGAGAAAGTGGGAATGGTCAGCAAGAATGTTGTAGGCCCTGGCCGGTGGTTCAGTTGCTTAGAGCATCATCCTGTACACCAAAGGTTTGTAGGTATGATTCCCAGTCAGGGCACATACCTGTGTTGTGGGTTCGATCCCTGGTCTGGGGTCCTATAGGGGGTAACTGATTGATGTTTCTCTCAAATTGATGTCTTCTCTCTCTCTCTCTCTCTCTCTCTCTCTCTCTCTCTCTCTCTCTCTCTCTCCCTTTCTTCCTCTCCCTCTCTCTCTTTCTCTCTCCCTTCCTGCCTTCCTTCCTCTCTCTCTCTAAAAACCAATAAACATATCCTTGGGTGAAGATAAAATAATAAAGAATGCTGTAGGTCTGTTTAGGCTTTAGTCTCAAAGGCTAACAGGTATTTAGTCATTGGTAACTCCTGTGATAATGATTTCCTTATCCCTTCAATCCATTAAAATTGAGTCTAGTTCCATGAGGAATTCATCAAGATGGCATTTTAATAGGGTCTGGATCTCATATGATAGGCACCACATTTCTGACAGGCTTCTTTCCATTAATCTTCTGCATCTGTCATTAGCTAGAGGATATTGGTCCTCTTAGTTAAAGACAATGATGATTCATATCTGTGGGTGGGGCTGAATAGATGTATGATGACTGTTCCTTTGCACTTTAGACCACAGTGATGACTTTTAAATAAAAATTTATGGTTGGAATACATGCTGTTTTAGATGCTGATTGATTTCAGCCATGGCCTCGCTTCTCTCCCTCCTGTTTCCCTGCCCCTTGCAACGTGACTTTGCTGCTCCTCCCAGAGTTAGATTCCATTTCCCCACCTAGGCCACTGAATCTAGGCTGGCCTTTTGACTTGTTCTGGCCACTAGATTGCAACAGAAGTAACAGTGGGCCAGTTCCAAGCCCTAGCCTCAAGTGTACACTTCCACTTGCTTTCTTGGAACCTGCCTTCCGGAAGGGGGCGGGGTGGGGGGGGTGGGGTGAGAGAGTGTGTGGAGTAGAGATGAGCTGAGGTCATTGCAGCCCAGCCAGCACAGGGCTAACACACCAGCTCACCACAAATGCCTGAGCAAGCCCACCAAGATCAGCTGGGCCCAGCCCATCAGAAATAGTAAGTGGTAGCTAATGTAAGCCACTCACTTTTAAGGTGGTTTGTTATAAAGCAATAGGTAACTAATACAGATGACCAGTTCCTCCCCTTCCCTGCCTTTTTTTTTTTCTGACTGACAGGAAGCTCAGAGTCAAATCTGAAGGCCAGTCACAGAATCTATGTTCATTCATTATTCATGTTTATTGCACCCTTTATGGCTAACATATTTGCCATCTTCTCTCTCCTTGGCAGTGAATTTTTAAAAATTTAATAACCTACTGTTTTCCACATTGGTTCTAAACCAAATCTATCCCTGGCCTTAAATATTTAGGTGGTTTTTACTTCTCATCAGATCAGTAGAGATGGCTCTATAGCAGGATTGGCAAATGTTTTCTGTAAAGAGCCAGCTAGTAAATATTAGGCTTCGCAAGCCATACAGTCTCTGTCCTAACAGCTCAACTCTGCCATTGTTGCGAGAAAGCAGTGCTAGACCACATATTAACAAATGGGCAGGGCCGTGTTCTAAGAAAACTTAATTATAAAATAGGCGGTGGACAGGATTTTGCCCTCAGGCCATAGTTTGCTAACTCTTGATCTAGAGAAATCTATGTTACTATGTCAAACACCTTCATCGATTGTCTGAGCCCATGAACTTTATTGTAATTCATCTCAATTACTTTGAAAAAACAGGTAAGTTAAGTGAATTTACTTCCTCTATCAGAAGACCAGAAGGGACTGACCTCAGAGCAACAGCATTTGTACAGGGCAAGCAACATACTGAACAAGTTAAAATTCCCTAGTGACTTAGTCCACGGTTGGTTATTTAGTTAATGCTAAAAGCCAGGGGGACAAAAGCGATGTCTTGTTTGTCTTGTTTCATTTCACAGCCTCTAATCTCAAACACGCTGTATGTCACAGTGAGGACGGAGCTCCCGTCTACTTGCCTACCCAGAGCTCCCTGAATGTATTGTGCTATTTCACGCCTCTCTAGCTCTGCACACAATGTTCCTTCTTCCTGGAACACACTTAGCCCTCTTCTCTTACTGGCTAACGCCCACTCGCTGATCAAAACGGAGCTGAATGATACTGCCTCTTGGAAGACTTTCCTGAGTGCACCTCCACCTCCTCACCCTGGACTTCCAGTCTGCACACTCTGTCTCCGCAATTATTCTACTAAATTAATAATTAACATAGATAATGCTTGTATGGTGCCAGGCACCTAATATGTGCCAGGCATTTTTAAATATATCATTTTTAACTGAAATTATCAGTATATTTGTCTGTTTGCTTAGTGCAATCATGCATTCAAAACCACTTATTAAGTACATCCCAACTTGTGCTAGGTAGAAAAGATACATAAAACACAAGCCTAGAATATAGAGTGTAAGCCTACTGAGGGCACATAGTATGTCTTACTTATCTTTATTTCTCAATACCTAGCAGTCCAGACCAGAGATTTTAAAATTAACGTCAGATGAATGAATGAATGAAAATATCTAACACTTGTACAATACATATGTGCCAGGCAATGTCCTAAGCTCTTTACATGTGTTAAGAAGAAACAATAGGCCCTGGCTGAGTAGCTCAGTTGGTTGCAGTGACGTTCCAATATGCCAAGGTTGAGGGTTTAATACCCCATCAGGGTACATGCAAGAAGCAATCAATGGATTGATTCTCCCTCATTTCCTCTCTCTCTGAAATCAATCAATCAATAAAAAGACAAACAAACAAACAACAACAAAAAAACCAACCAGATCCAAAATAGAGTTACTTGTGGTAAGCTCCACCAATACGTAATACCTAAATTAATTCAGTTGTGACCTCTCCCAGGAGTAGACTTTTACAACAATCAGTCCAGAATTTTCCAGTCAGCACTAGTGAAGTAGTCTGCCTGATAAGACCCCCTGCCTCTCCATAAAATAAAATGTCCTTGTCCTGGACAAGGACAAGTTAGTTGGAGCATTGTCCTATACACTGAAAGGTTGAGGGTTCAGTCCCTAGTCAGGGCCTGTATGGGAGGCAACCAATGTTTCTCTCTCACATCAATGTTTCTCTCTCAAAACCAATAAATAAACAAACAAGACATATCCTTGCCCTAGCTGGTTTGGCTCACTGGATAGAGCCTTGACCTGGGGACTAAAGGGTCCCAGGTTCGATTCCGGTCAAGGGCATGTACCTTGGTTGCAGGCACATCCCCAGTAGGGGGTGTGCAGGAGGCAGCTGATCGATGTTTCTCTCTCATCAATGTTTCTAACTCTCTATCCCTCTCCCTTTCTCTCTGTAAAAAAAATCAATTATACATATGTATATATATATACATACATACATAGAGAGAGAGAGAGAGAGAGAGAGAGAGAGAGAGAGAGATTTCCTTGCCTGAGATAATTCACTCTTTTAATTTGTTTGTCCGGACCCATTTCGGCCTATAAAAGCCTTTCATTTTGTATAACTCCTTGGAGCATCTTTCTATTTACTGGATTGGATGCCACCTGATTTGTAAATGATTCAATAAAGCCAACGAGATCTTTACATTTACTTGGTTGAATTTTTGTTCTATAACACATGGCTAAACTCATTTACTCCTCATAAGAATTTTATGGGGTAGCTGGTAGAATTATTACCACTTCACATTCGGGGAATCAGATTTGGAGGATTTTTAAGTAATGAACGTGCCCTCAGCCACACAGATAGTACGTGCCAGAGCTGGTTCCAGAGTCCATGCTCATAATCAATGGCTGAAATGAAAGCTGAGTGACTCAGCAGAAATCCATTGCCTCTCCTGGAAAAGCAATTCAAAGGATGTATCTACGCAGGCATGGGTAGTGATTCTGTGCTGGGGTTTAGGAGTCAGAATTGTGTTTCTATTTGCACTCCAGTGCTCAGGGTAAGCGATTAATGGGGGTGGTGCTTCCAAAGGGCACCCCCACATTTACTCACAGCACGGCGTGCACAGTGTGGTTGCATTCTGCGCTCCACCCGGATTTCCCCCACTGCCCTCTCCTGCTCTCCGGTGGGCATGCACTGATGCTTGAGGAGCGTCTCCAGCACAGCTGCCAGCATGGGACTGCTGTTTTGACTCTTCCCTGGTAGCAAGCAGGATTCTACAGTAGATCCATCCGTGCTGGCCTATTCCAATGGACACTTCAGCAAAGTAGCTTTCGTTTATTTATTTCCTTTTAATCTTCACGTTCCATTGATTTCCAGAGAGTGGACAGGAAGGAGGGAGTGGGGGAGAGAGAGAGAAGGAGAAACACCAGCACGAGAGAGACAAATTGATTGGTCGCCTCTCCCACATGCCTGGACCAACCAGGGCTGGGGTCCCTGTAACCGAGGTACATGCCCTTGATGGGGAATCAAACCCGCAATGCTCTGGTCTGCAGGCCTATGCTCTAACCACTGAGCAAACAGGTCAGAGCTTATGAAGATTACATAGGAATGTCCATAATACTGGTGAACCTGGTCAGCCTTGTGCTTTTATTTTTATTTATTTATTTATTTAGGATTGTTGCCAGTCACTCACTGATGGCTTTGGAAGTCCCTATGGGGCCTCTCAGGCAATATGCCACTCAGTGGGGAAGACAGAGACAGGAAGAGACAGTGACTGGCCTTCAGCTGTCACTGAGGACAGACCTGCTCTGCTGAAAAAGGAAGAACAGATATTTCCAATAGAATTTCACTTCTGAAACAAAAACAGGGGTTTGAAACATTTTAGGTTCGAGCATTAGGACAGCAGAAAATGAAAGTGATCACAGAGTCCCTGCAGACCCTTGAAGTCACAGTCCCTCTGAGTGTAGAACAAATGTGCACATTCTCCTGCCTCCAGGCAGTTTTCTTCAAAAAATTGGGCCAGCCCGGCTGGAGTGGCTCAGTGGTTGAGTGTCGACCTACTAACCAGGAGGTCGTGGTTCGGTTCCTGGTGAAGGCACATGCCCAGGTTGTGGGCTTGACCCCCGGTAGGGCAAGTGCAGGAGGCAACCAATCAATGATTTTTCTCTCATCATTGATGTTTCTATTCCTCTCTCCTTCTCCCTTGCTCTCTGAAATCAATAAAAATATATTTACAAAACAATTGGACCAGACTTTCCATGGGGACATCAAGTACAGCATAGAGGATATCGTCAATATATTATAGTGACTACATATGGTGTCAGATGGGTACAAGACTTTGTAAGTTTTATAAATGTCCCATCACTATGTTGTACACCTGAAACTAATATGATATTGTATGTCAACTGTAATTGAAAAACAAAATCCATTTTAATTGGAACTTCCCCCTTTACTCCTTTTGCGGTTAGGTGAATAGGAGGCTACAAAGAGGCAATTTGCTTGGTGGCCTCCACTGACGACTTAGAGGACCTAACAGGGACAGGCCAGGGTTAGGACTAGCTCCCCCAAGCTTCCTGTTCTCGGTCTGAGGCACAACCGAGTCCAATTAGAATTCGACGGTTCAAGACTCAGCTCTTGCAAGCAATCATGTGTCCCTGCAGAGCTATGCAAGATTATACCCGCAGGTACATGATGAGGTATGAGAAGTTACTCTTTCCCTTTCTCCTCCGCAGGCTTTTCTCCTGGTCAGTTATTCATCACGGAACTACTCAGGAGCACACCAGTTTGCCTGGCTGGAAGACTTGAGGAACATTCAGTTGACCAGCATTCGTGGGTACCTACAAACCTTTCTCAGGCTTTGGACAGAATTTATAGCCCCTTATTTTCCAAGTAATGCAGATGTTCTTGTATGTATAGCCCACTTCATGCAGTTTAACACTTAATAATTCTCTGCTTCTTTCATTATGTAACATTTTTTAAATCTGGATCATAAACTCACTGGGCAGGGATCATGGCTTTACTTCGTTTGAATCCTCCACAGACTAAACAGAATGAAGAGTCTCTACCCTGGGTGGTCAAGGGAACGTGACCTCAGGCCAGTGTCTGGAGACCTGGGTGGTTTCTGAGCCCCCTGCCCGCTGCCGCTGGAAATAAGGCCTTCAGGAAGCATGTAAGTGTCAGATGCAATTTCCTCATCTTAAATTTGCCCCACGTACCTCACCAGTTTGTCAGGAGGATCAAAAAGGAAACATGTGAAAGTATTTTGTAAACCAGTATTTGCTAAGTATTTGAATGTGAGAAGTCTTCGGAAGAGGCACATCGCAAATATCTGCTTGATTTTTACTGATACGTTATTGTGTTCCCCTCTCCATACATTCAGTTCCTTTAGGGGTCTTACTTATCAGGATTTAATTTTATCTGAGTGGCACAGCCACTCCCCATCTTCCTAACACTGTGTGACATGTCCCCTGGTGCATTGCACCCTGCAGTACCTGAAAATTGGATCGAAATCTAAGCAAACCAACCAAAAAGTCACAAAGCATGCCATGGTTACATCTATCATACGAGGGCTCCTCGGGATCAATGCTTTTGTCACCTACCAGAGTTTCAGAGCCTTTCTTGTGCTGCATCAACCCACTCGAATTGTACCCTAGGCAAGGAGTATGCATATTTCTAAATTCTAGCGCCTGTTTAATATGTGAGAGTGGTAGATCATTGCTCTACATCCAGGCCAGCTGAGAAGACAATGAAAACGTGGCCCTTTATATGGGAAATTTTACAAAGAGATGCCACTATGAAACACTTTTGGAATGATTCATATATTTATAGTCCTTATTTTCTATTTGTTCTTAGCAAAGAGACAATCTCTCTGTAGTAACAGAATTCTATCCTATCAATGGAAAAATCTCTCAAACATGGTTTTTCCTCAAAATGCTTCTGGAAGACATAGACTTTAGTCTCAGGTGTTTTTTTATTTCTCATTTAACTGGAGAGAAAACATGGAGACACTAAGAGGTAAAATACGTTGCATATTCTAGGGATTGGCTTATATAGATTCCCCATCTAGTACTCTGAGTCCAACTAACATGGAAGTAAAATAACTAGAGAACTGATAACCTGTTTCTGGTAAGCATTATAATCTCTTACTGAAAAATTTCAATTTTAATATTTTCAATTAATTCATGAAATCTATGTGATTCTATTTTTTTTCCAAGTTCAATCATAGAATGTCAACTGTAGGGTTCAAACACTTTGTCAACATAGTGAATCCTGGCCAGATCTGAGCTCCATTGATAACTATTAATGATGCTGTTTTTATAGGACATAAAAAGAGGAACCTCTTTTTCAGCATTAACCAATCCAGAACAGTCTTTGAAACCTCATTTATTTTCTTTTTCAAACTTTGCTTTATGGTAAGTTTCAAACATATACCCAGAGATAGAAAGAATAGTAAAAATGGACCCAACTTCCACCTTCATCATCTAGCTTCAGCATGTGGCCAGTCTTGTGAAGCCTCATTTTTAATAGGTATTAGTAGCCAGCAAAATTAAACTCATACTACATGCCAATACATTTTAATGTTCCAATCAGATAACATGCTTATTCATATATATTTTCTTAAAATAATTTCTTTTCATTAGTTTTCTTTCTCACTCTTAAATCTCCTCCACTTCTCCTGAGACTGAGAAGGGGCCAGCTCCTTTAATAGTCAGTCAATGCCAGAGGAAAAATACCTAAGAAGAGGAGGAAGAGTAGATTTACAATGTATTAATTATTCTCTTTCTATGACACCAAGCCTTTTTCTCTCTGCCTAACCATTGCAAGAAAATAGTGGTGATGGAAAGGGAGGCACTTCCACCAAAAGAACTGATTCTTTGTCTCCTAAACCCTCATAATATATGACAAGTAGTAAATACTGCTAGGAGATCACTCCATATTGATGCTAAAGGGAGAGAGAGCCCCAGGGACAAATATTACAACCTAAATGTTTCAGGGTATAGAATTTCTTATATATAATAGGTTCTTTATTTATTTGATTGATTTACATACATTAATAAAGAAGTTTGCAGACTACAAACAGTTGGCACTTTAGAATTACTCTAAGATTTATCAAAATACCAGTATATATAAATTTGTAGCCAAATAATACCCATAGGGAATTTAAAATAATATTTTTTAAAAAGAAGTAAATTAGAATGATGGAGTTGGTAGAAGTTATATGACTTTAACATAACTTTGGGGGTTTTCTTTTATACTAGAGGCCCGGTGCACAAATTCATGCACGGGTGGGGTTACTCTGGGTGGCCTGCAGGGATCAGGCTGAAACCCGCAGTCCAATGCTGCCTGCAGCTCTTACCTGCTGCTCCCGCTCATCCCAGCCCCACTGTGCCTGCTGCGGGCTAGCACCCAATCAGTCTTGATCGTGAGAGGCTCGTGCTGCCATAGTAGCACTTGCCAGCCATAAGCCCTGTGTCTGATGCCCTCCCAAGGGGAGTGGCCTGCAGGATCAGCCTGAAACTGGCTCTCCAACATCCCCCAAGGGGTCCCAGATTGTGAAAGGGTGCAGGCCAGGCTGAGGGACCCCACCATTGCATGATCAGGCCAGGGAGGGTCCATAGGAGGGCTCCAGGGCAAGTCCCAATCAGCTGGACCCCAGCAGCAAGCTAACCTACTGGTCGAAGCATCTACCTCCTGGTGGTCAGTGTGCATCATAGTGACTGGTCAACCAGTTGACTGTCTGCCTCCAGGTGGTCAGTGCATGTCATAGTGAGCGGTTGAGCAGCCTTAGCATATCATTAGCATATTATGCTTTGATTGGTTGTTCAGTTGTTCTGCTGTTTGGTCTATTTGCATATTACCCTTTTATCATATAGGATTGTTCCCCAATGGATAAAACAGCAGAATTCCTACCTAGATGGTAACACTTGTACCATTCACTTAATTGTAGGAGTCTTGCTTGCTCTTTGGGAATGAGTATACTGCTGTGGCATGAAGTGCGAGGTATAATTTAAAGCCAGACAAGAGAAAAGGCTTCTTTCAGAAGTAATATAATCATGTAAATGTAAAAGTATTTAAAAAAAGGGCTTAATAATTTCACCAAGGAATCTAAAGCTACATTTCCTATGCAAGTTCCTTACTGAACTACACCGAACTTTGTAGAACTCAAGCCTCCCATGGAAAACAGCTTTGAAACCAAACACAATGGGGATAGCAAGCCACAGGATGGGCTGCCGTGTTATTCAGGATTGTCAACTGCTTTATCCCCTGTGGTAACCTGCTTAGCACTCAGTAAAGACTTAGAGAATGAGCACTTCTCAGACTCCACTCCTGTGTGACTTTTAGAATTGAGGGGAATAGCTCTCCTTTTTTCTTCATTAGTTACACTCAGAAGGGAACTGGAAGGTGCTGCTCAGAGGAGGGGTGCTCAGCCAACACTGGCTCCTTTCCCACTCTGCTCAGGGGTGTGCTGCTGCCTGTGTGTGAGGAACACAAGCTTCCTTCACTATTACATGGTGCCAATGACCTTCATTCCTGAAGAAACAAATTGCACTTCTTCCTCAGCACATTCACAATGAATCTCTGAGATATGGGTTACTCAGTCAGGAAGAAAAGCATTAATTTATTTAAGAGAAGAACTTCATAGGAAAACTTTCAACTTAACAGAGGGAAAATAACTTTTTAAGAAGGATCAAGCTGCCAGGCTGGCTTGGCTTAGTGGTTGAGCATCGACCTATGAACCAGGAGGTCACAGTTCGATTCCTGGTCAGGGCACATGCCAGGGTTGTGGGCTTGATCCCTGGCCAGGGCTATCTTTTATAATTATTACTAGAGGCCCGGTGCACAAAATTCATGCACTTGGGGGAGGGTGTGCATGTGTGTGTGTGTGTGTGTGTGTGTGTGTATGTGTGTCTCAGCCTGGCCTGCACCCTCTCCAATCCAGGACCCCTCAGGGGATGTCAGACTGCTCTTGCAATCTGGGACCGCTGGCTCCTAACTGCTCACCTGCCTGCCTGCCTGATTGCCCCTAACTGCTCCCCTACCAGCCTGATCACCCCTAACTGCTCCCTTGCTGGCCTGATCGCCCCTAACCACCTCTGCCTCACCCCACACCTGGGACCCAGGACCCAGGACCCAGGATTCCCTCCTCCGGCCAGTTGCAGGCACCCAGGAACTGGGCTTCTCTCCCTCTGGCCGGCCGCAGGCACCCAGGACCTGAGCCGGCTTTGCCTGGGCTGGTTGCAGCTGCAGGGGACCATGGACAGGAAGCTTGTCCCTCTCCCAGGCCACAGGCGCAGGTGCAGGCGCAGCCGCTGGCACCCAGGATGCAGGGCGGGCGGCTTGTTCCTCTCCCAGGCCTCAACCTGGCTGGTCCCCATTCCTCTCTCGTGAGCTCATTTGTGCCTGGCTGGTCCCCATTCCTCTCTCCCCAGTGTTGAGTGTCTGAGCCGTTACAGCATGATGGCGTGAGGGTGTGATGACCATTTGCATAATAGCTCTTTATTATATAGGATTATCCCTCTCAGCCCAGCATTTTTCAGCTTGATGTCCATTTACCTACATAAAGCTGCTGGTGCCACGTGTAACCAACTCCAGGTAGAGGTGCCAGGCCATCAGATGGCTGTCACTGTTTCACATTGGGAGGGTCAGCAGCAGGATAGAAGGTGAACATTTCTCCAATTGGCCTCAACTGAACAGTCCACACAACACTGTCTAGCACAGGATTCAAGTGCACCGAAAGAATGTTAAATGGATGAATTGTTACTTGCAGGAAAAGAAACAGGCACCATGTTTCCAATTATTCCTCATTTCAGACAACAACTAGCTGTTTCCGCTGGCTGGCACAGCAGCTGAATGGGGAGCACTATTGAGTAAACTCCGCTGAAGAAGGATGAATGTGGACCAGTGAATTTTTTGACACAGTCCCAGCTTTATTTTTTCCTATTGCTGGCAAGCTACTACAGGGACATGAGGAAACAACAGACAAAAACTTTGTAAATAAGGCTTAAAGGACAAGAAGTTCCTATAGCCCCTCCGAATATAAGCATTTTATGCCAATAAGAGTCATCTGTGTCATAAGACAGAAACTCTAAATTTAGCTGTTGATTAGAAAAAGAAAAAACACATAAATCTTTTTTAAAAACCCACAAAATAAATCATTTTTAATATCACTAAAGCAAAATATTAAAGTAATTAAACTATTTTAAAATAAAGAAAAGAGTATTTTCATGATAAAGTACCTTAATATACATAAATATGTGACTATTAAGAATATTTATCATATAAGTAGATTATAAATATATAGACTATGTTATAAATTATACATATTCTAATATGTTTATATTTAGTAACATTAAATTTAAGACAAATGGTAGGTATATAAAAAACTTAAAAGTTTTATCCCTGAACTTAGAGGGAAAGCAGAAATAAACGGACGATGCTAAGTCCCCCAACTCATTTTACGTTGATAAGCTATCTGATGTCAACTGGGAATGAATGGGGTATTTGTTCCTTTGTTTTGGGGGATCTATAATAGGAGTAGAGTGATATTTGTGTGTTTCATCTCAAATATGTTGATGTATAAAGAGATAAACTTAGGGTGGTTATATATTTTTTTCTGTTCTCATGACTATCCTTTCTCAGCCTTTGCTTACTAGTAAGTGGTTGGCATTCATAGAAGCTCTATCTTTTTTCTATGTGCAGGAGAACATCAAACTCAAAAAGGTTTCCCACCTATGAGGCTTCAGACTTACTCAGATACAGTTAAATAATGCATTGCTTCCCATATGAAGAGACACATAGGGTGTCCATTTATCAGAAAGGAAGGCAGGCTGGGGAGGAAAGACAGAGAGAATGAAAAGAGAGGGAAGAGGCAGAGAGCAGACTTCTCCTGTCTGGCCTGTACTAAAAGCTCGGACTGTACTTTTGTAATCCTGTTGAGTAGCACAAAGTTATCAGGACTATATGATTTTTAAAAATCCAACTTGGCAGATCGTCCATATTTACTGAATTCAATGGATAAGCCCACTGTTAAGAACTTACATTAAAATGATTCCAAGGTTTTTTTGTTCTGGTCCAGAAGGTTTTTTTAAAGGTTCCTTTTTTGTTTTTTATTTCCAAAATTGTCTTGTTAAAGTTTGTGAGTGTCTAATGACGTGAGGCACAGAACCACCTTGCATTCCTGCCTTTTCCCAACACGCAGAGGTCAGACGCCTCGTGCTGTCCTTGTCCTCGTGATGGGAGGAGGTGCCGGGGAGTAATTTTAAAGGATAGAGAAGGATTAAGAGGAGCAGAGGAGGCATTCTGAGGCAAATGCAAGATATGGAAGCGGGAATCTCTTCCTCTGCAAAGCATTTTTGGAATCTTTCTTGTCCCCTGTTACTTGTTCTCCCTTCACCAGGCAGGCAAACAGTCCTGCCTGTTAAGAATTTCATCTGCCTCTCTGGAAAAGGGAAGAGAGAGCAGGGTGGGGATGGCGAGGGGAGAAAGGGGGTTAAAGTCTTTAACGTTTGAAGAAGGAAGTTACAAGTGAAAACTAAATTTAATTGTCAGTTTCTCCTCAAACATCACTGCTGCTTACAAGGTAATTTGCAGCAGGGGAAGATCGTGTTTTTTATAAACCTAACTCACATCACCATCCTGGGACTCTGATGTGTCCTTCTTCCACTTTTTGATCAATAAAGATATTCATCTTACCCAGCATCCAGCCATTTAAAATGAGTCACATGCATGACTCAAGATTCAACTAGCTACAGTATTTTTCCTCAGATTAGAGTGTTCCTTCGAGATTGGCTTGTAGGAGTATTACTTTCCCACTCCCAGGTAGCTATAGGTTTTTGCTACACTGTGTTTATTGTACGAATATGTGTGCGGGTCTGAATAAAATATACAGTAATTGGTGCATAATCAGTATTAAAGAAAATATTGATTCATCAGTTCATCCAAGAAAAGGACAAATTAACTAAAACAAATACCATATTACGCAATGCATCTGATTTTCGTTTTTAAAATCAAGTAGTTTTTACTCAAATTCTACAAATTTGACTTAGTCATTTCTCTTATGCTAGGGATCGTAATCTCCCTCATACACGTGAATTATTTATCATAGATGTCAAACATTACATAAAGATTTATGGTGAAATTAATACCGTGGATCAAGTGTCAATGGTGCTCCCCATTTGCATTTTGACAGCATTTCAGTCTCTCTGCGGTTCCTGAAAAGTCTAAGGACAGGTTTGCGGAAGTCAGAGCCTTTCTTGCCGCAGTTACTAGAGGAGACATTTCCGTGGGTTTTCAATGTGGGCAAGATAGGCAGACTTCCATTCATATTCCCTAACTTTGCTGGGTCTTTATGTATGCTCACCAATAAATTAATCCTTGTGCAGCTACAGCAATCAACCCTGAACCCAATCCTTCAGAGCCTCTTCAATGCTTCTGGTCAAAGGTGAAAGGCCCACACTCCTCGGTCTTGCGTTCACAGCCTTTCTCCACCTGGCCCCAGTCTACATTCCTACTGCATCCCTCCCGTGCTGGTCAGCGTGGCAGTCCGCTCACTCCCCGTACCTTTCCACCTTTGGGCACTGACTCAAGCTCTTCTTCTCACCTGGAATATCTTCTTCATTTTGCTCTACAAACCCAAACTACTCATTCTTTTTGTAAAATTTGTATTTCTTGAGAGCTTGTTTGGAGGTTCTAGCAGGGGAGCGCAGCTACTCGTATACCCTTGACCGAAGACCGGTCCTCTCCTGGGGGGGGGGGGGAGCGCGCAGCTTTGGGAGGGACGCACATGGATCGGTGAGGGAGGAGGGGGACACCCGCCTAGCCAGCCAGATCAGCCGAATCAACCCTGGCGATCAATGGGGTGACAGATGTCGCAGCCAGATCACCCTCACATCCAAAATTTGTATTTCTTAATTATACAAAATAATGCATGACTACATAATGTTTAGAAAAAATATTTGAACAATATAGATTATAGAAGTATATGGATAGTAACAGCTGAGAGCCTTGCTGCATTCTAGCCCTTCCCTGCCCGCCTCCATCCCCCCACTGCACTCCCCTCCTCCCCATTCGCTAGGTATCCTTCCAACTCTTTCTCCCTGCATTTAATATACATATACATTTTTTAAATTTCATTTTTAGGTAAGTGGGGTTACTAGTAACTATACACTCTGTTCTGTGACTAGCTTCCTCCTGTTCAAGACCTATATTGAATTTCCTCTCTCTCCAAAGCCCCCCTCATTACTTTAGAATTTAATGCTTCCTCCTTCATTGCTGGTCGTGCCTTGAACTTCTAACTTGTTATTCACGATACTCTATTGGCTTCAGAGCCATCTTTTTACGACATTGGGTTGTTTAACGTTGTTATATGTTCGTGTCTTATCAGTGGAATGTGAAGTCTTTGAGGGCAGAAACTTATCTTTATCTTTTGTGATTGTTAGAACTGTATTATGACCAAAGCAGGCATTCAAAAATATTGTTTTGAGTTACGTGAACTTCAGGTTCCTTCCCCATTTCCCAATCTAAGGGGTTAAAGCACCACTTAAATGGAAAGAAAAATAAAAGTGTATCAGCCTGAAGGGCTTTGGAGTGTTCATGGCCTCTCCGAAGAATCCTCCCAATCTGTTCTACATGATGGGTGGGAAGATTCCTACACATCCACTGAGAAGCTCAGCAATG
Organism: Myotis daubentonii; assembly: GCF_963259705.1. Taxonomy (NCBI): domain Eukaryota; kingdom Metazoa; phylum Chordata; class Mammalia; order Chiroptera; family Vespertilionidae; genus Myotis; species Myotis daubentonii. The sequence goes on along the minus strand of NC_081849.1, from coordinate 24,847,861 downwards.
TTGTGAGAAGTCACAGGCCCCGGACAAAACTTTTCTTTTCTGAACTCTCAGACCAAGGACAGCTCCACCAGTTAAAGAACCCTCAGAGATGAAAACATTTTTATATAGTGAAGGGAAATTTACAGTGCAGGGGGATGGAAAAAAGGGCTGTGAGGAAATTACAGTCTATTCACTCTTCACACTTTTTAGATCTAAAATTTCAACTTTCACTGACCTACTTCTTCAGTGGAATTAATCACTGGCCTCACAGCCACAGCAATTCAAAAAGCCTTTCACTTTTCCTTTTAACATAAAAGCTGTATAGTTGAACTGGACTTTACTTTTTAAAAAATGTTATTTTCTCGGATCACAGAGAAGGTGAAACAACCAATACAACAAGTCATATCAAACAAGTTACTTAATCACTTCCTTGCCTCAGTTTCTTTATCCACAAAAGGGGTATAACAATAGTGCCTACTTTATTGGATTCTGATCAATAAATGAGATCATCAAGGGTAGCATATAGCAAAGTCTGGCTCACAGTAAGTACTCAAAAATGTTAGCTATGATGAGGGTGATGGAGTTATGGCTTTTGATGTCTGTGTCAGGAGCTGAAAGTGTTGTCTACATGGGAGTTTAGTCAAAGAAGGCTGACAAGAAAGAACACTGTGAAGCTGTTCTAATGCTGAACATTATGAGTGATCGTTCTTAGAAAATTCTATCTAATGCCTTCAATCTTATTACAACACATTTGCTTAGAATTTTCCCTAAACTGACTATTGCTTGAAATAGATGGTTATTAAATGGAAAATCTCTTTTCATTAGCAATTTCCTCTGAAATAGTATTAGTCATAACCGGATTTTCTATTTCTTTTGATATCATCCTACATATCTTCTATTAATAGTCTCAATTCTTAAGTCCAAATAACCCATTAAAAGACTCTAATTTAATATTTAATAACTAAGCATTTTATTTTATCAAAAAAGTTGCTGTTGGTCCCAAAAGAGCTAAATCCTTCAACCTGGGCCATTAATCAAAACAAACAAAATTATTTTAGTTAAGGGCTAAGTACTTAGAATGCTGCAGATAACCAAAATAGTTAAAATACTTCAAATTGCTAATTTTAGGATCTCAAGCAGTTGTTAAGATGCTGTGGATATACACAGAGAAAACCTGAAGCAACTAACTGGTGAATCCAGGCACACAGACACTCGGCATCACCTGGTGGAGAGTTTCAGGTTGAGTTATTCAGTTATTCAGTTGTTTACTTTGCCTGGGTGATGTCTATGGAATAAATTAACGTAGGCTACCTTGATAATTAATGTGTGTTCATTAATGTACAGGCCGAGGGCATAGGATTTGAGGTCAGAAAGATGAGAATTTAAATTCTAATTTGGTCATCTCCTAGGTCAGTCAGTGAACTTGAGCAAATTGTTAGACCTCTCTAAGACTCAGTTTCCTCATCTCTTAAATGGGAGAATCATGTATTTTGCTGGCTTGTAAGGATACAATGAGGTAACATCCTATATAATAAAAAAAGTAATATGCAAATTGACCCTAACAGCAGAACCACAGGAATGACCGGTTGCTATGATGCGCACTGACCACCCGGGGGGAGATGCTCAACACAGGAGCTTCCCCCTGGTGGTCAGTGTGCTGACAGGGGGAGCTCCACTTGGCCAGAAGCCAGGCTGACAGCTGCGAGCGCATTAGGAGTCTCTTCCACCTCCTTGGCAGTGCTAAGGATGTCTGACTGTGGCTTAGGCCCACTCCCCGTGGGGTGTGGGTCTAAGCCATCAGTCAGACATCCCCCGAGGGCTCCCAGGCTGCCAGAGGGATGTCTGACTGCCAGCTTAGGCCTGATCCCCTGGGGAGCGGGGCTAAACCAGCAGGTGGAAATCCCCTGAGGGGTCCCGGACTATGAGAGGGCACAGGCTGGGCTGAGGGACTCCCCCCCAAGTGTATGTATTTTCATGCACCAGGCCTCTAGTACATATATAAAGAGCTTAACTAACAGTTAGTAGGTAGATGTTGGATTATTTCTTTTGTCTTTTTTTAACCACTTCAATATTTAACCCTTGATAATAAACCATCAAATATAAAAATATATCAGATGACGATAAGCACTGTGAAGGCCAAAGTGGGAACCCTAAATGTCTACCAGTGTGGGGAGGGGTAGCTAAAGCAAGAAAAACCAGGACAGACATGGATAAGGTGGCTTAGCCTCAGTTCAGACATAGACATTGTCAAGATGCACAAGGCCAGTTGTGCTCTTTCATGATTGTGACCATCATGATCAGGCGGACACAGTCTAAGTTATGGCAGCAAGTGTAGAAGAAGTGGGAATGAGGAGGTGGGGGAGCTGAGACTTGGGGGACTAATGACCTGTAGGGCCAGCCACTGGGATCAGCGGCCCTTAGTCTTAAATGCAGGTTCCATTGTCCTGGAAACTCATACTTCCCATAGATACCCAACATTTCAGTCCAGAGGGTGAGGTGAGTTATAGTAGCAGCTTCTTTTGATTATTTAAAAATCTATATTATTTTAAAAATAAAATGCCCTGGCCAGTGAGGCTCAGTTGGTTGGATGTCATTCCATGTACCCAGGGGTTACCAGTTCCATTCCAAGTCAGGCACGTGCCCTGGTTGCCAACTTGATCCCCGGTAGGGGGCATGCAGGAGGCAGCCAATTGAAGCTTCGTTCTTGCATCGGAGTTTTTCTCTCTCTCCCTCTACAATCCAATAAAATATTTTAAAAATTAAAATAACCACATTACAGCAAGCAAATAACCTAAATATGGAAAATCTAAAAGATTTGGAAAAAATAAGCCACCTATGATCCCATTAGCCTAATGTATTTTATATGGGCATTTGGGTTAATTTCTTCTAGTCTTTTTTCATATGCATATTTAAAGATAACAAAACTTATACTGTAAAAATTGTGGATTCTGTGCTGTTACATGTAACATTGTCTCACAAGCATTTTCCCTGTTGCTAACCAGCTTTCACAGCAAATAACATATCATTAAGTAAATGAACAGTAATTTACTTAATTTAACTATCTCCTTATATTGTTAGATGTTTAGAGTCTTTCTTATTTGTTAATATTAAAAATGTTGTATCAGTATACATTTTCCTGCAGTTTTCTTCTCCATATTTTAGATTTGAATCTTCTCAGAATTGATTTTCAGAATTTTCAAAACATTAAATGTTCCAGGACATCAACATTTTATGACTCTTCGTATTTACTGCCAAATTGCTTTCAAAGGCATTATATCAACGTACAGTCCCAGTAATGACGTGTGAGAGTAACAAACCTCATTGCATCCTTGAAAACATTGGGTTATTACATTATTAATTGTTTGTTTTTTTTACAGTTTCAGTTTCCGGGCCATGATAATAAACAAGTAAATACATAGCATGTCAGACAATCATAAGCACAGTGGTGAACAGCAAGTGGGGAGGGAGGAAGTGACGGGTGGGGCTGGTGCTGCTGTTTTGTATAGGATGATCAGGAAGGGCCTTTTTAAAGAGGTAGCTTTTGAGTAAGAGCTGAAGGAAGTAAGGGAGTAAGTTGTGAAAATTATCTGAAAAAAGAGGGCTTCGGGCAGAGAAAACACCAAGAAAGGGACCAAGCAGACTCCTGTTGGGCAGTCTGGAGGGCCAGCAAGAGGGCCAGGGTGGCTCCTGTCCATTAAGAGGGGAATGAGATACAAGGGAAAGAGGCGGCCAGGCGTGTCAGGCTTTATCGGCCACGGTAAGGCTTTTTCTTCTATTTTGAGTAGGATGGGAAGGCACTAACGGGTTTTAGAAAGAGGGGAGTCAGGAGTTGACTTGTGTTTCAAATGACTGGCTGGTGTGTTCAGAATAAGCTAATATGCCCCAAACCAAACTCAACATCTTTCCGAGCAAACCTTCTATGTTCCCAGCATCTCCTTTCTCTGACTCATCAATGCTCAAAACCCTAGTCATCTTTTGCATCTCAAAACCAGTCATCACAAGCCCTGTCAATTCTCCCTCCAAAATGTCCCTCGTGTCTGCCTTCTCTAGCCATTCCCATGGCCAGACCCTACTGTAACAGTTTTCTAACCGATCTTCCAACCTCTGTGTTTCTGCTCACCCCATACCACTCAGCACTGTGGCCACCATCCTAGCAAAGCATAATTCTCGGGTCTGCTCTTTAACTGTGCTGCCCTCCTTCCAGCGGTGAGGTCCAAATTCCCCAGAATGAAATTCAAGCTCTACCACAGTCTGATTCCAATCTCGGGGTCAAAACTTATCTCCTGTTATTATTCAGAATTAGCTGTGCCTTCCTGTCTAACAAGTTTCCTGAACCAGCTCTGCACTTTCTTACCGTACACCTTTGCTTACATGGTCTCCCCCTTCCCTTCCCATCCTTCTAGCTCCACCCAGAAATCCTACCCATACTTCTGGGACCACCCCAAACATCACCTTCTTCACAAAGTCATCCCCAATCTCCATGGCTGGAATTAATCTTATTTCCTTCTGTGCTCCCATAAATTCTATTCCACTCCTGATACTTTCCATGCCATTTTATACCATAGTTTTGTGAATATGCTTTCTTTCCTTCTAAGTGGTATGTTCCTGGAGGATCCATATCTTATTCTATAGCACTTATTACAATGCCTTAAACATAATAGGTGCCCAGTAAATGTTTGTGGAACATAAATTCCCCAAGGCCGTGTTGTTAATTTGTTGTTGAAACACAATTAGAGTTCAAGTTATCTGAATCCCAACTCCATCTACCTTTCCCAATACCATTCTATCTTTCTGACTTCTTTTTTTAAAAAAGTATATTTTATTGATTTTTTACAGAGAGGAAGAGAGAGGGATAGAGAGTTAGAAATATCAGTGAGAGAGAAACATCAATCAGCTGCCTCCTGCACACCCCCTACTGGGGATGTGCCTGCAACCAAGGTACATGCCCTTGACTGGAATCGAACCTGGGACCCCTCAGTCCACAGGCCAACGTTCTATACACTGAGCCAAACCGGTTAGGGCTCTTTCTGACTTCTTTCTATGGTTCCCTGTCAGCTCATCTGAAGTGCATTTGAAACCGCTAAGGAATTTTAAGGAAGGATGACTAGACAAAAAGCAAATGCTGAAATTTATTGTCCATGTCGCTGTTTAAACCAAAGTGAAACTAATTTAGGGGCACTAAAATTTTGACTCTGAGTTTAAAAATAAAAAACATAGCACATGCACATCAGAAATCTTTTCCCTTCCCAGAGTTTGACTTTTGAGCTGCACTTAAACTTTTCGAGGTCAGGTTGCCATGCTGCTTGGTAGTCTGTAAATTTGTAGTGGCGGGGGGGGGGGGGGGGGGGGGATAATTGTGTGTGTGTGTGTGTGTGTGTGTGTGTGTGTGTGATTTTGCTTAACAACTGTCAGCAACATTTCTAGCCTCTAAGAATATGAGAGCGTTTAAACATTTGGGACGAGAGCATAATTCCCAATTATCCCCATTTTGAAAAATAGCTCAAGGAACTAGTGTTCTAAACTGGGCCTCTGCTTTGGTATTTGAAATTAAATCATACTCATGATACATGTTATACGTAAGTATGTGTAAAAGGGTAGTAAAATTGTTATAGTATTTAAAGTATAGTAATAGCATTAATATGCACATATGAGAATTCTTGGTAATGACACTGATGCCTTATGAAAAGGAAGATGTGACTGAATTAAAACATGTATCTTAAAGAATGCTTTGGGGTAGTGAGGGGAGAAAGGAAATGGGACGACTCTTTCTCTCCTATCCAGTTCTGCCTTCTCTCCATTACAATGCAGATGAGGGCAGCATTGCTAGGAAGATGGTCCCATTGAGGTTTTCACAAATTCAAATGAAATGGGATGAAATTAAAGCCTTACATTTTGTTGCTGCTAATCCTTACCTGAGGTTATTTTTTCCATTGATTTTCAGAGAGAGTGGAAGGGGGGGGGGAGGGAGAGAGAGAGAGAGAGAGAGAGAGAGAGAGAGAGAGAGAGAGAGAATAGAGAGAAACATCAATGTGAGAAAGACATTGACTGGTTGTATCCTGCACATGCCCTGACCAGGGCCGGGGATTGAACCTGCAACCCAGGTACCGGCTCTTGACTGGGAATTGAATCCGAGACCATTCAGTGTGTGAGCCAGTGCTCTGACCACTGAACCATGCCGGCCAGGGCAAAGCCTTACATTTTACATGGAAAAAAGGACGAAACTGAAGCACTAATTCATCTCACTCTACTCTGTCTCACTCTGAGTGTTACAGCGGCGACTGACCTGTGAATCTGACATGAATTGCAATACAGGATCATAGAAATGAAAGCAACCTTTGAAGTAGTTTCATCAGACTTCTATCCTTGGCAAGTAAGCCTAAAACCATTACAAAGGATTAGTATTTAAGAAACTTTCCCACAGGCAATTTTCCCCACTACAACCTAAATTCCACCTTACAGAACATGACACTTTCTCTTGTTCTCTACAATGGAGATATGAAAATAGCTTTTAGCCATAGCTAATGATCATAACCATTTCCCTATCACATGGGTTGTATTTCTGAGCTATGGGGAGACAGCATAGAGTAACGGGAAAGAATTCAGGTTTGGAGCAGACAGATTTGTTCTTAAGCCAGCGATGTATGATCACAGGCAATTTACTTAAGCTCTCTAAGCCTCAGTTTCCTCACCCATAATGTGAGAATGATAATACCGTCAAAGGATCATACTGATCAAATTACTGTGAAGAATAGTCTAGAACAGTGATGGCGAACCTTTTGAGTTCGGCATGTCAGCATTTTGAAAAACCCTAACTTAACTCTGGTACTGTGTCACATATAGAAATTTTTTGATATTTGCAACCATAGTAAAACAAAGACTTATATTTTTGTATTTATTTTATATATTTAAATGCCATTTAACAAAGAAAAATCAACCAAAAAAATGAGTTCGCGTGTCATAGGTTCGCTATCACTGGTCTAGAACAAGGGCTGTCCGATAGAAATATATAATGCAAGCTGCAAATGTGAGTCAATATGTAATTCAAAATTTTCTAGTAACCCCACTAAAGGTAAAAAGCAACAGAGGAAATTAATCTTAGTAATATATTTTATGTAACTCAACATATCCAAAATATCATTGCAACATCTATAATAATAAAAGTGTAATATGCTAATTAGACTGGACAGCCGAACGACCTTTCAGATGTCCTTCCAGATGACCTTCTGGACGAAGCCGGGGCTGCGAGGGCCAAGCCCCTTGCACGAATTTCATACATTGGGCCTCTAGTGTAAAAATATTAGTGAGATAGTTTGCATTCTCTTTTTTGCACTAAGTCTTTGATATCCAATGTGGATTTCACATACATGGTTTATCTCACGGCACACTCACCACACAGCAAGCACAAGGCCAGTGGCTACCGCATTGGCGAGGGCAGACCTAGATAAAGGCTGCAAAGCATTTACCCATTATGCTAGGCATGCAGTGAATCCTGAATAGCTAGGTATTCCATTGTTATCATTAATATTCTTCTTAGAGAACTGCGCAATCTTCTCAAAGCCTCCACTTCTCCGACTGGCCCTGCCCATGGTGCTCTCAGGGGTACCCGAGAAACTGGGTTGCTCAACCCTGCGCCCTCCAGTTCCTTCAGGGGCAACTTCTCCTGGTCACTCTCCATGTGTTCTACGCAGGGGGCTACAAAAACTGAGATCTGCATGGAGACTATATCCCTGGAGTCCCAATGACCCATTAAACCCCAAGAAGCAGGCACCACCGCTAATCTGCCGCCTTCTCCTACAAATAGGACAGGATAGGGCATTGCCTCCAGCAACTGCTCGCTCCTGTGTTTTTCCCCTTACAAGCAGCAAGATGCCGTGCAATACACTGTGCTCAAAAATTGATTTGATAAGTTAAACATAGTTACCAAAGACCCAGCAGTTCCACTAAGTATACTCAAGAGAATTGTTAAAACATAGGTTCACACAGAAACCTGTACACAGATGTATGGAACAGCATTATCCATAATAGCCAAGAAATGGGAGCCACCCAGATGCCCGTCAACTGGCGAATGGATAAACACAATGTGGGCTATCCACTCAGGCACAGAAAGGATTGGAGCTGGCACAGGTACAACCATGGATAAACCTGGAAAACGTTATGCAAAGTAAAAGAAGCCAGTCACCAAAGGCCACATGTTGCATGTTCCATTTGTATACGTCACGCAGTGAGCAAATGTCTACAGTGAGCAAATCCATAGGGACAGGAAATCGATTGGTGTTTCCGGGGTCTGGGTGGAGGAGAGAGTTGAGAATAATTGCTGACAAGGACAGAGTTTCGTTCTGGGATTAGAGCATGGCAATGAGTCTACAATACTGTACATATACTAAAAACCTCCAAGTTGTTTCTTAAAAAGTTGATCTGTTGTTCCAGGAAAGCATAGTCAGATACACAAGTACTGCCAGAGCCCCCAGAATAGGGGTTATTTGTAAGGCTTTAAAAATAGATCACCCATGCCCAAAGTATTATTTGATAGGATATCATCTTTAACTAAAGCATACATAAATCCAATCTTTCCTTCCCATAAATTAAGGTTGTTTTACATGTTAACAGTAAACATATTAACTACTAAGAAGGCACAAACCTCAAGGACACACATGCATATACTGGTAGATGTATCCATAAACATCAATGCATGTAAATGTGCCAGAATTTCCTGAAAGAACGGGCCTCTCATTCCTCGATACCTGTCTCCCAACGTGCCCATTTCACCCTCAGGTGGCCCCTCACCTCTCCAGGGCCACCTGCCTTCTGTGTTAAGCCTGGGCCAGCCAGCCAGCCCGGGTCAATCTGGGCCTCACTGCTCACTTGTTTTATTATTGTAAACAATTCCCTAACTCTCTGTGCCTCGGTTGCCCTTTACAACAGGGATGACAAGGGTACCTGGGCTTATTGCAAGGATTAAGTTAACACATGTGAAGTGCTCAGAGAATGCTTGGCCTGTAGTAGATACTTTATGTGTTTTCTAAATAAAAACAGTCATTGAAACCCTGTCTCCCCGGCCTGCCAACCTTACTTGTACATGCTTTCCTTCTTCCCGGCACATCCTTTCTCCGTGTCAGCTCCTCTCCTCTCTTCCCTCAGCACTTTGTCCAGCTGCCACCTCAGCAGCCCTGATTATTCTGCCCCACGCCTTTGTTGCCCGCTTCTGTTTGTAGCATGTATCACCTAGGTCAGTGGTTCCCAACGTGGGGCACATGCCCCACAGGGAGGCAATCTGATTTTGAAGGGGGGGGGGGATTTGAGAAAGAGTTATTAACAGTGAGTTTTTTGCATTTCTTATGGTTCTAGGGGCTTCATATACAGTATATAAATATCTATTGTGACATATTTATGCATTTCACTTCTGTTATATGTTTTAAAACTTTATTTGCTATTTTTTTCATATCACTTCATATTATTATTTTGTAACAATTTCTGGGTTACTTCTTCCTCAGTACTTCAACTGTCCTTTCGTTCTTTTATTTTTCTCCTTCATGGACACCATGTTCTTCGGAAGCTTGTTTAGATCAAGTTAATGGCCTTTTAGGCTTCCTCCACATGAATCAGAGTTCACTTTTTTGAATAATAAGAACTGTATGTCACAGGGGGGCATCCGGATTTCAGAGATGCCTAAGCAGGGCACGGCCAAAAAAAGGTTGGGAACCACTGACCTATGATCATGTGCTTATGTATCTTGTTTGTGACCCATCAGCTCCAACCAGAAGGCAGGGGTCTTCCCTGTCTGTCTGCTACTCAGCCCTAAGCACTGGGCCGTGGCTGTGGCAGAGAAGGCAGCCCCCTGTGATTTCTGAATGAACAGACAGGGGCTACTTCTGGGCCCAGGGGCACTGGGGGTCAGGGTGGGAGTGAGATGGACTTTTCACTGACTACCCTTCTGCACCACTTTCTATTTTACCACGCATGTAAGTTCTTTTCACAGCAAGGTGAAGTGAGAAATAAAATAGTAGAAATAAAAGTGGAGGTGGACCTGAGGCTGAAGCGGGCAGCATAACACAGGAAGACTTCAGGTACTCGTGACTAAAGAAGGGGCTACAGGGGTGGGCAAACTTTTTGACTCGAGGGCCACAATGGGTTCTTAAACTGGACCGGACGGCCGGAACAAAAGCATGGATGGAGTGTTTGTGTGAACTAATATAAATTCAAAGTAAACATCATTACATAAAAGGGTACGGTCTTTTTTTTTTTTAGTTTTATTCATTTCAAACCGGCCGGATCCAGCCCGCGGGCCATAGTTTGCCCATGGCTGGCTAGAAGAAAGGCCACCTTTAGACATCACTCCTGAGAAAAAGTGGAATGAGTCCTCGGAAATGGCACCCAGCCCTGGTGTTGAAGCACAGCGTGTACACAGGTCAGCAAGGAGTCTTAAGAAGACTCCTTTCGTGTTGTGCAATTTGTGTCCTGTGCCTATGGGCACAATGAGAAATTTTTCCATGGCAAAACGCCTATTTCCAGGCACAGTAAACAGAAGTGTTTGCGCAGGGCTGTTTGCCCACTTCCACCACTGCAGCGTGGACAGGCGGGTGGCCTCGGGGCCTGGGCGTCCTTGGGCAGACACAGATGATCTGTGTCCAAGGCGCCTGCACTCAGCAGCCTTCCTCATTCCCTAACGGGCCCTCTGGAATCCTGATAAAGACGACAGGATCCCACACAAGAGAACCGGACTTCAAAAGGGTTGTTCTGTAAACTTATCCCAACTAGTTTGGAGTAAAACTCTACTCTAGGTTTCTTTGGGTGCCCCCCCCCCCCCAGCTCTCTTTTCAGTATCTCCCTTTCCTTCCTCATGCTTTACTACCTCTCTGCTCTCTCCTGTTAGAACAACTGACGATGAGTCACGAGCCCCTAGGACGGCAGTTCTCAACCTGTGGGTCGCGACCCCTTTGGGGGTCCAACGACCCTTTCACAGGGGTCGCCTAAGACCATCGGAAAACACATATATCATTACATATTGTTTTTGTGATTCATCACTATGCTTTAATTACGTTCAATTTGTAACAATGAAAATACATCCCGCATATCAGATATTTACATTATGATGCATAACAGTAGCAAAATTACAGTTATGAAGTAGCAACGAAAATAATTTTATGGTTGGGGGTCACCACAACATGAGGAACTGTATTAAAGGGTCGCGGCATTAGGAAGGTTGAGAACCACTGCTCTAGTTTAAGATCTCTCTAGTTTTGACAGTCCATGATTTCTATCTATAATCTACTCTCTTTGTTGCTTTCATGATATTTAAGATACATGTAAGAAATGTTTGCAAAATTAGTGGCCATTTATGTCCAGGAAATAAAGTTTCATATAATGAGGTCTGCAACTACAAGGTTATAATGAAAACCCCCAAGAGTTTCAAAAGTAGCTACCAAATTACCAAAAAGCTATAAAAGTTAATATCTTAATACATTCATGATATATATGTTTGCAACTGAAGTATTGGCAATTCCATTAATTATAAGTAATGCATTTAGTTTGAAAGGCCATTCTAATCTATGTTGATATGCAGTTATTTATTCAGAACGTAAACACAAAAATGTTCCTTCAATGTAGTTTTTCCATGTGGTATTCTCAATTTTTAAAGTTTCTCTAAAAGAATTAGCAGGAGGGGAAAACACAGAAAAGGAGGAAAAGGAGGGACTTGACCAGACGTAGTTCATATTGGCAGAAACGTGTCAAGGTAAATGTCCAAAATGTCCGTAACGATGAATGGGAGGAAGCAGTCACTCTCCTGCACGGCCGCTTGGCCTGTAACCTGTCATTACCTTTCTAGAGGTGATTGGACGATACTAATCAAGAGCTTAAACATGCTCCTACCCTCTGACCAGGTGACCTCACTGATAGGAATGTGTACTAAAAAAATAATAAGTGCACAATGCTTTGTTGCAGTATTACATATAACTGTAAAGATTTGGAAATAATCTAAGTACCCAGAAATAGAAGAATGGCTAAGCAACTGATGTTGCACAGAGTATATTAAATATGTGTATATATAAATATATACACATTTATCATATATGTGTATATGTGTGTGGCATCTTTCCTGACTCAGTCAGATCATTGCATAGGCTGCTTATTGCTACTGGTTTAGTCACTGTTTCTAAGTCTTTTTAGTGAACAGAAGAGACAGGAAATATACCTATACATACACATATGCATCATAAGTTTATGTCACTAACTTCTAATTCAAATGCAGAACATCAGGGTTTTTAACCTCTTCTCTTTTTCATCTATATTTTCTTCCTCCCATGCTGAGGATCCCAATTCTCCAGGACACGGAGCATGATAGAATTAGAATATCCCATGATTGATATTGCTTCTCCCATATTCCCCACAATAGCAATAGCAACACTACCACCAACAATATGATGACCAAAAAACTGTTAAAAAGTGTTTTGCAGTTCTTTTTGTTTTTAGGGTATATCCCACTACATGTGGGATGATCTTGAAATGATTTAAAATAATTCTCTGTATGCCACCATGTGGATACACAATTAGGCTTTTAAAAAATATTAGAAGTTGCATTTTAAAATTAGTATTTTTATAATTATGTAATATATTTATATGATTCCAAAGTCAGATCTATAAAACAAGGTAAATTCAAAGAAGTCTAATTTCTATCACTATCCCTTCCACTTCTTTTCTTTCTACCTCTTATAGGTAACTATTATTTTGTATGTATAGCCTTCCATTGTTTGTTCTTTAACATAAGCATATATATATGTGTGTGTGAGTGTGTGTATATATATATCCATATATATACTCATATATGTGTGGATATAAATGTATGTAAATATATATTTATATCCATTCTTACATAAATTATAGTATCCTGTACTACTACTCTCTCCATTGCAGTTTTACTTGCAATATAACCTAGAGAACAACCCATATAAGTATATCTGAAGATTCTTAATCCTATCTAATAAAAGGGTAATATGCAAATTAACCATCACTCTGTCACAAAGATGGCAGTGCCCATAGCCACAAGATGGCAGCACCCAGTCCTCTCAGCCCTGCCAGAGTCCCCCAGTCCCAGGGAGGGGGGGGCGGCTGCTGAGAGCAGGCACGGAGCAGACCGGGGGCGGGGAGGGAATTAGGGGATGCTTGCGTCATCGCCCGGCTGTGCCCGGCCGAGGATGTGCCTCTGGGCCCCTGAGAGCCTGTGGGCAGCGGGCACAGAGTGGCCAGGCCCCACAGAGAGCTACTGGTGCACGGATTCGTGCACAGGGCTACTAGTTCATATATAACTGCACAGAACTCTACTGTGTAGCTGTACCATACTTTGTTCAATCAGTCCTCTGTTAATAGATATGTGGTTGTTTCCAGTCTGTGGCCAATATAGTTTCTATCCTATGGTTTTGTATTATATTTATATGTACTTAAATCTTAAATATAAATAGACATTTTACTGTGTGTAACTATATAAGATGAGCCTGGACCATCCTATCATACCAAATAGCAGGGGAGCTATCAAAGACTACTAGGGTGATGTCAAAAGAATTCAGGAGCCAATTTTAAGAGGCTACCATGGGCCTATTACAGATAATTTCAGCATTAATAAGAATAATAAATAAGACCTTTGCATTAAAGTATTTCAATTAATGAGCTGAAAGGATAATTAAGAAAACAAAAGCAAAGTAACAAAACACCTTTTGGGCACCTTTGGCACATGCCAGAAAATCAACTCAAGGAATAATAGGATTAACATATCACTATTTTACAATCCTTAATAGACTAATAAACCTAGATAACATCATAAAAGAAGATATTATTACACATTATGCACTTCCCAATGACAAAACACACTGTGAACCAGTCTTGCAAAAAAAGAGAAATCTGAATCTGATAAAGCTAATAGATAGTTTTAAGAAACACAGAAGACAGAAAAACATGTTAAACTATATTACATATAGTTTATATATACACATGTAGCTTATATACAGTATATAAAAACTATATACAGTATATTAGAGTAGAAACCCGTATGTGTTTAAAAAGATTTAACAGATATATCTACCAAGCTCATTACTGTATGTGAATCTTATTTGGATCCTTTTTCAAACAAACCATAATATAATTTATAGCATTTATGTGGTAAGTGAAAATTTGAAAGAGGCTGAATATTTCATCTTATTGACGCATTAATATTAATTAGTTCAGATGTAATAATAGTTATGTTTTTAAGAGTTCTTATCTTTTACAGAACCATATTGAAATATTTATGGGAGATGATACAATTTCTGGAATTTGCTTTAAAATAAATTGAGTGGGGAAGAGGAAGGTAGTATTGATGAGTTTGCCATCATAGGTTGATGGCTGCATGGATTCATCATGCTCCCTGTCTACTTTTGTCTGTGTCTTAAATTTTCTGTAATAAAATATTAATATTTATATATAATGAGCATTTGTGTGTGTGTGTGTGTGTGTGTGTGTGTGTAAACACCCAGTATAAGGAAATACAACAAAATGTTAATGGTGGTTATCTCTGGGTGATAGATAGAATTATGAATGATTTGGTGATTTTTATCTTCTTGTTTTTACTCTACTGTATTTCTATATCTTTTGGACTACACATATATTCCTTTTTTTATGAGCCTTTTCTGAACTAGAGAGTCCTCAAAAGATTCCAGGGTGGCCTGAGACTCCACATTTCTTTTTTTAAATGTAATAACAATTTTTATTCCCCTTCCCTCACCCCCTCCCCTTTGGCTACCATTAGGTTGTTCTCTATATCTATGGGCCTGTTTCTGTTTTGTTTTGTTTATTCATTTACTTTGGGGTTTTTTAGATCCCACATTTAAGTGGAATCATATTCTTTTTTAAAACATTTTTTAAAAAAATACATATTTTTATTGAATTCAGAGAGGAAGGGAGAGGGAGAGAGAGATAGAAACATCAAGGATGAGAGAGAATCATTGATTGACTGTCTTCTGCCCCACACTGGAGATCGAGCCCACAACCCGGGCATGTGCCTGACTCAGAATGGAACCATAACCTTCAGGTTCATAGGTTGATGCTCAACCACTGAGCCACACCAGCTGGGCTGGAATCATCTATACTAATAAAAGAGAAAAATGGTAATTGGCGTACGATGATACCCTTTTCATTGGCTAATCAGGGCTATATGCAAATTAACTGCCAACTAAGATTGGCAGTTAACTGCCAACAAGATGGCAGTTAATTTGCATATGTAGGCACAATGCAGGGAGGCGAAAGGGAAAGCAGGAAGAAGCCCCCTGCCACTGACAGTGATCAGAAACCCAGGGGGGAGCTAAGAGCTGGGGGGCAGGGCAAAGGCGGCCCTGGGGCCGCTTTTGCCCTGCCCCCCAGCCATGATGGGAGAATCAGGTGCCTTTGCCGCCCTGGCCAGTGATAGCAGGAAGTAGGGGTGGAGCCAGCGATGGGAGCTGGGCATGGTCGAAGCTGGCAGTCCCAGGAGCTAGGGGTCCCTTGCCTGGGTCTAAAGTGAAGCCCACGATCGCGGGGCCGCTGCAGCTGCGGGTCCCCGCTGCCTGGGCCGGACGCCTAGGCCAGAGGCGTCAGGCCTGGGCAAGGGGCCGATCCTGCGATTGGAGGGTGATGGGGGTCAATGCCTGAGGGCTTCCCAATATGTGAGAGGGGGCAGGCTGGGCTGAGGGACACTCCCCCCCCCCCCACCCAGTGCATGAATTTCGTGCACCGGGCCCCTAGTATTCTTTATAACCAGGAAAAATTATTTAAAAAGAAAAATCTTTTAGCTGTTTAACAATACCATTTTCACAATTCAACTAGAATTCACTTCTGACACAGTGAACAAAATTACTTTGTATGCTTTAAATATAATTGGGCAAGGCAAATTATTTAATATTTAATTATATTTAGTTTTGCTTAGGTGCAGATACTAGTTCATGAAACTGTAACTCTAAAGCAAAGTTTGAAGCTTGGAAATTCTGTCATTCAGTGTAATAGAATAATCTTAAAATTATAGCTTAGGAGTAAACAGTTAATTCTTTTTCTCCTCCTTACATAACACAAAAACAACGGATCCAGTTTGGCACAAACTTTCTCCTCCAAAGTCACCTTTGTGCTAAAATTCAGCACCTCAGGTTTCGGTCAAATAACTTGTAGAAAAGACAAGGTTTCTTAACACAATTTTCTTGTAATTTTACTACAGTGTTAGTTCCTGGCAACTTGGGAGAGTCCTTTTTTCAGTCAACTGGGTCGGGTGAACGCTTCTGTCTCCTACTTTCTAATATGCAGAGAGAACAAGGAGTTTAAATAACTCTCTTTGTAGCGCTGAAATAAATGCAAGGCCATGACAGTAGATGCAATTAAAGAAAAAAATAGTTAATGGGTATTTTAGCATATTAATAGTTAATACTGGTACTGCAGGGTTTGTCATTCAATTATGAGAAAATTAGTCCTTTAAGGTCAGGAAAAACATAAAACCAAGTTATAAAAACATGTCTCCCCCTCCCCTCCCCTATTGATTTTTAGAGAGAGTGGAAGAAAGAGGGGGGGAGAAAGAGAGAGAGAAACATCAATGTGAGGGAGAGGCATTGATTGGTTGCCTCCTGAATACGCCTGATGGGGCCAGGGAATCGAACCAACAACCCTCTGGTGTACAGGCTGATGCTCTAACCATTGAGCACCACCAGCCAGGCAAAAACAAGTACTGTATGTTTTACAATTACATATAGCATATAATTATGCCATCATGGGAATTATCTTTAATCAGATAACCATCCCTTCTTCATTTATTTTGAAATAAAGACATTTCATTTATCCAATTTTCCTTCTGTGTTCACATGCAATTTTCTCCTAAAGAAACCGTAGTCAGCTGTTGTTGTGAAATATATTAGCAGACTATCATAAAAGTAACATTTTGTTCTGAATGTAGGCTTTAAAACAAAGTTATTGATATATGTAGTTATTCGTTTGGAAGTGACATTTTTTAATTTAAAAAAATGGCTGAAGGCAGATAATGATTTGGGTCCATTTGAGATTCCATGGATTGTTATACACTTCCCATAAATTCAATCCCCACTTGCAACGATATGCCAGGCTTTTGCTAAGTATTTTCACCTACAGTCTTAATTATTGATTACAAACAATAACCCTGAGGAATAATTATTTTGGAGAGAGGTTAAGGTGCTTGTTCAAGGCCACACAATAATCTAGTTGATTGCAAATCTTGTGTCCCCACTTTGGTAAATGAGCATTGATGATTGAGAGCGTGTGTAGAAGTTCTTGGTGCCTAACAAGCTTTGCACCAGAAAGTACGTGAAGTCAGTTCAAAGGCAGACAATCATCCGTTTAATTGTAAAGTCGGGGCTCTCTGTCTCCCCTACACACTGGATGTACTCAAGTGCAATGTGCTTCCTATCGCAGCCACAATGGCACAGCTGGGAGGGAGCCTCTCTCATCAAGGAGAAGGGACAGTCAATCTGCTCTTCACAGCAGCGAAGCAGAGCTAGCTTTCTGCCTTGATCTTTTAACAAAGTGTAGAAGGTTCGGACATCTTTAAGCCTGGGCATAAACAGTGTTTCGATTTGGTGACCAGCAAACAAAAAGTCAACCTGAGAAAGTTGATTCTTGACATATTTCCACCACGGGTCACTTGTTTCATCCCAGCGGACTCAAAGCTAAGAATTAAAAACCCCAACTTTAGTAAATTATATGTTTGAAATACGGAGAGTTCTAATTAGACGTACATCCCAAATGCCAGTAGAGCCCACTCTATTCATTTACTCATAACTTCATGAAAAACTGTTTGTTTGGGATGTGGTTTCTAAAAAGCAATTTACCTTCAGGCTGAGTTAAAGACTGGAACATGTGAGAAAAGAGTTTTCCAGCTTTTGTTGACTCAGTAATGGAAAGGAAAAATATGTTTACAAGAATTTGGCTGCTTGGTAACTCAAAAATAATTGATCTAAGAAACTTGAAACTTCACATGTTAAATGCTAAGCCCAGTTATAAATCCCAAACATAAATTTTCCAATGCATACCCTTGTTCTAGCTTCTAATGCTACAGACTCGTTCTGATGGGCATCAACTAGACATCAAATCATTAACTATGCCTATAAAGTTGTGCTATAAGTGACTACTGGAATATTTTACTTGTGGAGATGTAAATACAGTTACACAATACTTTGGAAGTCGACTTAAACTAAAGGATCTCAAAAATAAATAGGAACAACAAAAATAAAACATGACTAACTCTCCTGCCACCTTCAAAACAAATGTTTCCAAGGACCTGAAGCCAAGAAAACAGAAATCCATAAACACAAAGGCCACGATAATCAGTTGAATCTACCGGGTCTCTATACATGGACAAAACTCTAAAAACCAAACAAAACCAAAAACCCCCACGTGCTCTGAAGGAAAGAAGGCCAAAGAACATTGACCTTTTCTGCCTCTCCACCTACCACAGAAACCCCAGCTTGCAGTTGATTTTTAAATGCCCGGATCTCCAACATTTATGGGAGGTGGATGTCTTAAAAAAGCAGTGGGTTCGATCGCATAGGTCATGTCCACATCAGCTGAAGTTGTAACTGTGGAGGGAAGGGTAATCCAGTTCAGATCTGCTGCAGAGCCAACGCGGCTTCATTATTAAGACACAGTAATATTAGATTGAGCTATTTTCAATCCAAGAATTTTTATTATGGAGAGAAAGCTGGGACAATTTAAGCAATTCTGTGCCTCGTTTCTCCTTTTCCGTATCTCTGTTCTTGCTTATATATAAGGTATTGAATTTAACTTGTTTCATTCTTAATGTTTTACATCTTGTTTTCTTCTTTTAGAAAAATTTAAACTAGATTTTAAAAGGCCTCAGGGCAAGTGTTGGTGGCTTGTTCCCATGAGTAACAAATCATAGTCCCTGGAGCCCAGACCGCTGATCTGGAGAACAACAGGCCAAGTTCTGGCTGCCCCGAGAAACGCTGCTTACACAACTGGTGTGTCATCCAGATTTTACCCGTGCCCCTCCCAATCACTTCCAGGGATGCCCCACCTACGCACTCTCTCCTTGTATTCACACACACATACACCCCATTTCTTTTCATCTCGGTGCAATATTGCTAAAGAGCAAGGTCACTGGAAAGGAAGCTGAACTTGGAGTCAGAATCTAAGTGTGAGTTCCACCTCTTCAGGGCCCAAGTTAAAGGCAATGTAATGCAGTGGGTAAATGTGTGCCTGTTAAAGCCACTTTCTAGCTATGGGACTCTAGGCAAGTTACTTAAATCTCGTGCCCCGGTTCTCTCATTTATAAAATGGTGATGATATCAATAACAACCTCACTGAATTGTTGTGAAGATTAAATGTCTTAACAGGGCTTAGCACAGAGCCTCAGGTATCCTAAGCACTCAGTAAATGTCTGCAATTATTACCACAAGCTGCATGACCTCGGGGAATTCACCTAACCTCTTCTGTACAAAAAGGGGTCACAACTTCCCATGGTCATAAACTCATATAATGCATGTGGCAGTCATTCAAAAAACATAATCAAGCATTAAACAGCTCTTTCAACTAAGTAGAATCAGTTCCTTTCTGCTCTATGCTTCTATAATACTTAAATCATGTCCATACACCTCTCTCCCTCTTTCTCTCTCTCTCTCTCTCTCTCTCTCTCTCTCTCTCTCTCTCTCTCTCTCTCTCACACACACACACACACACACACCTGCTATAGCACTCGTCACATTGTATCATAAGAATTTGCTTACTCCCCCACTAACGCTGCATCTTCTGATTCACCTCTTCACCCTCAGCACATTGCACATACCTGGTACAGGACAGGTACTCAATAAATGTTTGTTTAAATGAATGTTGTCCAAACGCCTGAGCAGGAATTCTCATGGCTTTTGCCAAGAATGATGGATTATCACTTTCTGCCAAGGGTCCTCAGTAGATCACCCCAAAAGGTACTTGTTTTTCCTCGGCCACAACATAATTGAGACTCTGTCATTTCAAATGCAGCTTGTGTGGTTGCATCCACTCCTCCTTTCTACTTAATACATAATCACTAAGCACGTATTGTGTGCCAGGTCCTACGCTGGGCTCCACATAGTGTATGTACCACAAGTGGCAAATGCCCAGGCTAACTTAATTCCCACATACTGTATTGGAGGGACCTACTTACTTATAGAATTATTTACAACTAGAGATTATAAGCTCTTTGGTTTGATTACTACAAACGGAACCTCAGGTTGGGAACAAATGGTGTTTTAGAAGTGGGAGCCCCTTACAGAATAATAAAGGTCAGGGATCTAACTGCCTAAATTCAAATTCTTGCTCTGTTTTTACAAAGTGTAAGAACTTGGACAAGTTATCTAACCTCTTTAAACCTCACTTTTCTCATACATAAGATGGAGCTAGTAGGATTGACGTGAGCATTAAAAATAGCAACCCACATTAATTACTTTTTATAGTACCTGCCAAGTAATAAGCACTCATGTGCTTGCTATTGTGATGAACACAATCCAAACACCCCAGTGTTTGAACTTCCATCACAAGTGTATTCAGTGAGTGGGGCGTGAATAAATGCCCAGCTTCTGCTTGAATGCCACCACGGTCAGGGAACTTACAACCTCTAGAAATTGTCCACTTGACTGTTGGGAAAATCTAATTGTTGAATATTCTAGTGGGTTATGATATACATGCTTACACCTTTCACTCATGGGTTCTCGATCTGTCATTTGGGATTACTCAGAAGAAATCTAGTCTCTCCTCTGCAGGATGGCCCTGGCTATCACCCTCCTCCTCACACACCCACACACAAACTTAGCTCTTTTAATCATCCCTGATATGACACTGATTACCAGATCCCTTATTATCCCTTTTTAATCTTCTTGAAAAACCTTTCACTTATCAATGTCTCCCTTAAAGGCTGAAGATCAGAATTCATAAAACAGAACAAATGTGGCCTGATCACCAGTGAGCACTAGAGAACCTTTCCTACTTGAACACTATATTTCTATTAACACAACAAAAGATTGATTTTTTTTTGTAAGTTCCATCACACTGTGTTGATTCATCCTTTACTCATAATCAATAGGAGATTAAACCTTCCTACGTGAGCAATTGTAGGCCATCTCACCCTCTACCTATACTTGTATAATTAAATTTTGGGATCTTTGAGTACTTTATATTTGTCCCCATTGACTTTATAGTGAAACTAGATACCCGGTGCATGAAATTCATGCATGGATAGGGTCCCTAGGCCTGGCCGGCGATTAGGGCCAATTAGGGCCTTCCGGCTGCCAGCCAGGGCCTCCCTTCCCTGACTGCTGGCTGCTGGCTTGGGCCTTCCCTCATTCCATGCTGCCCCTGGTGGTCAGTGCACGTCATAGTGAGCAATCAAACTCCAGTCTCTCAGTTGAACTCATGGGGGTACACTTTGCATATTAGCCTTTTATATGTATAGATGTGATTCATTATGACACTTTGCAGGGGAGGGGAATCCAGATTGTATCATCCAACTTATTTGTTATTCTTTCTAGTTGTGTGTCATCTCTAGACTTGTTCAGCATACCATCAATGTTATCATCTTCATCATCAATAAAACATTAAGCGTGACGAGGCTGCAAACCAGACTTGCACAGATCCCTGGAGATCTAGATGTGCATCAGCCACTTCAAAATTATAAAAAGACATCATTTATTTAATCAGCAAATATTTATTGAGTCCCTACTATGTACCGAATGCTAAGCACATAGTGGTAAACACACACACACACACACACACACACACAATCCCTGACCTCATGAAGTTTACATTCTAGTAGAAGAGATAAAGAATAAACAAATAAGCCCTAGCTGGTTTGGCTAAGTGGATAGAGCGTCGGCCTGTGGACCAGAAGGTCCAGGGTTCGATTCTGGTCAAGGACACATGCATGGGTTGCGGGCTCGATCCCCAGCAGTGGGCGTGCAGGAGGCAGTCCATCAATGATTCTCTCTCATCATTGATGTTTCTATCTAACGTTCCCTCTCCATTCCTCTCTGAAGTCAATAAAATATTTAAAAAATAAATAAATAAATAAGAAGATCAATACATAATGCTAAGGTTTTGTTTTTTTTTTAATGAAAAACTAAAGCAGGTAAGGGGCTAGAGAAGGTTAATTGTGGGGGTGGATTGTGGGGCTGTCCATAGACAGTATGGATAATGCAGAGCTCTTTTTGAAGTTTGATTGCCCTGCTCATGTCTTGCATTCTGAGCGTGCATCTGGCCCAGAAGGTGTCTCAGAGTGGGCAGCAAGTCTTTCTGATTCCTCAAAACTCACTTTTCTCTATGTGTAGTTATACTGGGGGAAAATCTAGATTAATGATGAAGAATTTAAATAGTCATGAAATAAGAAAATTCAAAAGGACATAATTCCTCAAGAGATTTCACAACATTTCTTCACATGCATAGGATATTCAAACCTTGTGAGACCAGCGAGGCTAGCAGGGAAGCAGTCACACTTCCCGATGAGGACTCGAGAGAGAGAATTTTAGAATTATTGTTATGCAAGTATACTATATGGTTGGAGACTAAATAATAGAGGGAAAAGCAGAAAAACTAACTCTTACCTTATTCCAAGCCCCATGTTCTCAAGTATGGACTGTGTTATGAGTCCAATCGTTTATGGAGAGTCAAGAGGATGGAGTGCTTGGGTGGCCCCAGACTCGGCTCCCAGGGCCTGGACACTGGCTTCTGGAAAAGAAGCCCATAAGGGGCCGATTTGAAATCTACCTCTATCAGCCACTCTCTGCTCACGATTCTAACATTAATAAATTCTTCTAAATAGCTTTAATCTTCTAGTCCTGTTCACGTTAGAGAGACTTGTTAAATCTTTGTTTAGTAAAATCCTAATTGCACCCTATGACTGGAAATTGATTTTGTATTCTCACAATAAGACTTTTTCCAATTAGAGTTGACATTCAATATTATTTTATATTAGTTTCAGGTGCACAGCACAGTGGTTAACCACTTACATAATTTACAAAGTGATCCCCCCAATAAGTCTAGTGCCCACTGGGGGTCATATAGTTATTACAATATTATTGCCTATATTCCCTTTGCTGTACTTTGTATCCCCATGACTATTTTGCGACCACCAATTTTTACTCCTGAATCCTTCAGCTTTTTCATCCAGCTTCCCCAACCCATCCCCCATCTGGCAACCATCAGTTTGTTCTTTGCACCTATGAGTCTGTTTCTGTTTTGTTTCTTCATTTATTTTGTTTTTTAGATTCTACATATAAGTGAACTTATATGGTATTTGTCTTTCTCTGACAAACTTATTTCACTTAGCATAACACTCTCTAGGGTCCATGTTGTCGCAAATGGTAAGATTTCATTCATTTTTATGGTTGAGTAATATTCCATTGTATAACATGTACCACATCTTCTTTATCCAGTCATCCATTGATGGGCACCACTTAGGTTGCTTCCATATAGTGACAGTTTTAACATGTATATTCATTCACCTCCACTGAGCATCTATTTTGTACCAAATGCTTTGTTGGTGCTAGGAATGCAAAGGTGAATGGGGAAAGTATGGTCCCTGCTTACAGGGACCTTCAGTAGCCAGAAAAGGCAGCTCTGAGAAAGCAGTGCGTCATGAAGAGAAAAGCACCCAGAGCTCTAAGAGGGTCACCTAACCCAAACTTTGGGGGGATCGGAAGTGAGTGCCTTCTACACGAAGATTTACAAGGTGTGAAGGAGTCTGTCCATTAGCGAAGGGAGGCAGGCCTCTTTCCATGGATGCAGGTTCCGAAGGGGACAGATGCATGCTGTGCGTGCTGAGCACCTGAGCACTGAAAACTGCCCGGCACAGCTGAGGCAGGGCGGTCACACATGGGCCAGGAAAGTCCGTGGGACCAAATTACTCATAACCTTACAAGCCACGACACAGAGGAGGACGATTCTACTGAAACTGTGATTGCTAGAATGTTCGAGTTTTAAAGGGAAGGAAGACAAGACTGCTGCTCAGATTTTTGACTTGAACAGCTGTGTGGACAATGCTATCGCTGAGACAGCGAAAATACAAATACAAAACAGAGGAGCTTTGGGGAAGAACGGGACAAGTTCAGCCCTGGTCATGTTTGGTTCCTGGGGAATATTTTCAGGGTAGCAGTAGGCAGTTTGATCTAAAAGTCTGAGGATACAGGTTTAGGAATCACCAGTACGTAACAGGCAACAATAGAATCCAAAGGGATGAAGGAGACGCCCTGGGTGAATGTTGGGGGAGAGGGTGGGGCCCGGGAGAGAACCCAGAGAAACACCAAAGCTTAAAGGTGGGCAGAGAAAGGATCCCTGGAACAGAGAGTGAGAGGGGCAGCCGGAGGGTTAGGAGGGAAACCAGGAATGTGAAGTATCACAGAGGACAAGAGAAAGCACTTTTCCAGCAGATTGTGGTCAACAAAGGCAGGTGCTGTCAAGAAATCAGATGAGAAAAAGATGGAGAAGTGCCATGGGTGAGCACCTGCTGGCCAGAAGCAGGGCCAGTGGGGGCAGGAGCCAGGCCATAGTGAGTTGAACAAATGGAACCAGTGAACGTAGACAACTGTTTTGAAAAGTTTGCCTTAAAAGTGGAAGATACAATCCCTGGGTTTTCTTCTCAACGTTGGGGAAATGGGGCCACGGTGAAGGCTCCCTCACCACCTTTCGTTAGCTCACCTGACCACATGGCCATGCTCTTGGGAGGCGTGGCCTGGGTGTTGGACAGGCATCTCACAACCAGTGCGGGATGCGGCTAAAACTGTGGAGTAAACCAGGTCTGCCTTTCGTGCTCTCTTCCTAAGTCTTCTTCCACCCGCATCCCTTCACTAGATCCCTCAGGTCCACGCAGGCTCCCTGGACCTAAGGCCCATGAGGTGCGTGAATGGGCACCTGAGCAGCCCACCGATGAAATGACCGTCACAGGTGAAACCTGGTCAGAAGCACTTGTTGCGTCGTCACCGTCGCTCACCTATTGCCGTAGCTCATGCATTGGGCCAGTTACAGGGAGGGAAGAGGAGTTTGGTCACCTTGGAGACGGGAGCAGGCAGCTGGCCCCACAGCTGGCCAGACAACTATCCAGTCAGGCAGGGGTTCTCTGTGAGCAAAATCCAGAAGCCAAAATAAATGGGTCAGGTGGAAAACTGATGACCACAAGTGCAAGTAATGCTGAAGGTTAGTCCTCAGGACTAAAGGTGAGCCAAGATGTAACGGATGAACACTGTAAGGGGTCTGGCCGAGGGGGAGGAGCTGGGACAGTCCAAGTGCAGGGGCCAAGAACTAGAAATGGGCTGACGCTGTTACGCATACACAAAGGCCAGGTGCAATTGTGCTGGCCAGGGGTGTATACCCCACCAGCTCTGTATCCTGAATCCTTTCACGGTACTGTTTTCATTCTCATGCCTTCATCACACAAAGTAAAGTTTCTGGCATTCACAACATTTCCCCAAACCTTATTTTCACAAGCCCTCTCCTGCCTTCATAACAGAAGATGGCACGGAAGCGTCAGCAGCAACTCATTGAAAGGGTTCCCAAGCTTAAGAACCAGGAGTGAGGTAAAGGCCTGACAGTGTTCATTTAGGCCCTGAGTCAATCACACAACTAGCTGCATGGCTTCATTAGTTGAAACATTATTTCTAACTTGTAATCATTCCAGGATATTTATGTTCTCTAAATGCACGCAATGACTGAACTGACAGGCTTAGCCGTCTTCAGTTTGTGATTAGAGCACAAGAGGAGACAGAGGATAGTGGTAAACATCATAGAAAAATACAATAATTTTGCCTTGTGCGTGGACTAGCTAAGCTGCACAAACTGAGTTTACAGCTGAAGTTTTTGTGTGTGTGTGTGTGTGTGTGTGTGTGTGTGTTTTCATTTCACTCAAGTCAATAATCATTTACCCACTGGATAGTCCTTGAAGGGGAGTTTCCATCTAATTCTCATTTAATGAGATCGAAAAGGAAAAACTAAATAATAATACCTCATTTGTGTATAGTGCTTAGCTTTCAAAGAAGACATCATAACCCATTTTATACGATCTAATTTACAGTAACAACACTTTTATAATGTGAATACTAGTAAGGGCTATCATCATTTTACAAATCTGCATGAAAGAAACTGAGGCATGTGGGACTAAAATAACTGGTTCAATGTAACTTCCATTTTAGAAATATAATAGCTGTTGGTTTTCTTTCTTTCTTTCCTTTTTTTTTTTTTTTTTTTTTTTTTTTTTTACAATAAAGCCATGCTTTAGATAAACATGTCTATTAAGGTGTATCTTACCCTTAAATTTTAAAATGAAAAAAACTTTGCTTAAGAGAAATAACTAAAACCAAAATGTTCATGTGCTCAACAAATCTAGATCAAAAGCAATTAATTCCTATCCTCGAACTCTGATTTTAATCAGCACCATTCTCATCATCTTGTGCCACACATATTATCAGCCGATGTGTGTATCACTCTCCTCTTCTTATGCATTATGTATGCTGCCAAGGTCTCATCATCTCAATAGGATTTGGAAAGTACCATTAGATGCATAAAATCTTCATATATGTAAAGTCATTGACACTTTTATGCTTGTATTAGCTTCCATTTGGGGGTTAACATTTTTCTGATCTTTTCATATACCCATTCACTCCATTCATTCATTCATTCATTCACTCACTCATTCATTCATTCACTCATTCATTCACACTCTTAAGCATTCATGCATCTACTCAACAAACATTGCTTGTGTGCCCAAAATGCACAACACTATTCTTGAAGCTAAAGATAAAAATAAGAAGAAGACAAAATCACTGACTTCAGGAAACTCACAGTTGAATGAGGGAGCCAGAGGAGTAAACAACTGTAGCTCCGTGTGGGTAGGTGTGGAGATGGAGCCGCACAGGTAAATGGTCTGGGGAGCAAGGAGAGGGGATTGGCCTCTGTTGGAGAGTGTGAGGAAGACCTAGAGAAGGTGTTCCTAGATCTGAGCATGCTAGGAAGAAGGGCAGTTGTGTATTTCAGGCATCAATGTGCCTTTTGAAACTGTATTTGAGGAATGTCACAGCACACAATCAAACAGCACACAATCAAAGGCAGGGTCTGGTCTACCCAAGGTCTGTATTCTTTATATTTCATAACTGTTCTATTCTAGGGGATGACAGGTAAGAACAGCCTACCCATTTATCAAATAAAGGTGATCACTTAGGCTATCTCTGTTATTATTTCAGTATAAAAATTTTATATAGAAATTCTTCCAAATACAACATTTTCAAATGCAGTGTGTTGGATAGATCCAATTTATCCTGTTCACCTCTTTCTAACCATTCATACTTGGTGCTGCACAGACTCAAAATAATGAGAACCAGCCTTATAGGCTTCTTAGAATCCTCACAAACTAGCAAGAGATGTTTGGAAATAGGCTCTGAAAATCCTCCACCAAGTCCCTGAAGGGACAGCTCTTCCCTGAAGCCTCTGAGAAGTTCTGCATGAAGGCCTTTAGGAAGTGGGTCCCAGGATAAAATGCAACTGCTGGAGAACTCATACAGAACTTTCTCCCAGACTAACTCTACTGCCTCGAAATTCTTTTAATTCCCTTGTCTCTTAAGAAAAGCTTTGCGCCCTGGCCAGGTAGCTCAGTTGGTTAGTGAGTCATCCAGATATGCCAAGGTTGCATGTTTGATCCCTGGTCAGGGAACATGCAAGAAGTAACCAATGAACGCATAAACAGGTGGAACAACAAATCAATGTTTCTCTCTCCCTTCCTCTCTCTCTTTCTAAAGTCAATTAAAAAAAAAAGTTCGCATCACTAAATCCCGATTTCTATCTGGAAAAATTTCAGAGTTCAAAATTCTAAGATTTCAAAATAGCTCACCTGTTTTGGTGCCTGACTAATTATGAAATCCTAAGACATGTCTTTTCTTTTTTTTTATGCTCTCATTTAATTAATTAATTAATTTAAAAAATCTTTATTGTTGAAAGTTTTACATAGGTCCTCCTTTCCCCCCCATTAACCTCTTCCAGCCTGCTCCCATCCTCCCCCGCCCCTGCCACTCCCAGGCCCTCACCACCCCATTGTCTATGTCCACGGGATATGCATATATGCATAAAGTTCATTGGTTGATCTCTTCCCACCCACTCTCCCCTGTCTTCCCTCTGAGGTTAAGACATCATTTCTTCAATTATCCAATACTTCACCCATTCAAGAAACATCAACATTCTCATTACTGACTCTCCTGAAGCCAACCCAATCAGCTTTGTGCTCCACCCCCTGACTTCACTGAAAACACACCTGATGAGGTTGCAATGACCTCTATGTTGTCAAATCCAGTGGTCAACTATCCATCCTCATCTTACTGCCCTTTCAGCAGCTTCGTGGCACCAATGGTCACTCCCTTCTTGTTGAAACATTTTCCTCATTTGGCTACTTCATACCACACGGCTTCTCTCCTACCTCATTGTCTGTTCCTTTTACGTCTCTTTTGCTGGGTCCTTCCTGATTTCTGAATGTTGGGGGCCCCCTTGGGCATGGTCATCTACGATTCCCCACCCAGTCCATTGCTTTAAATATCATATCTCTTGTCCCGAAGTCTGACATGGAAGCTGAAGAAGATTCTTTTCCTAAAGTGCTGAAATTTGGAGTGGGCACTATAGGAGGAGATGAGTTGGCCAAGGGGAGAAGATTCTTAGGGGAATAAGATGAGAAAAAGCACAAAGGTATGAAAAGGCCAACTGTGTTCAAAGAAAAGAGGGAAAATCTGGTGCAGGTTAAAAATGACTGGCAAGGTAAGTTATAACCATATTGAAGGGAACCTTGATTTACAGCTAAGGTAGTAAGTAATTATAAGATAGTAAGTAATTACAAGAGACTAGAGGCCCGGCGAAACGGACTCAGTGCACGGATTTGTTCAGGGATGTCTGACTCCATCTCGCCCAGTCCCAGTTGGAGCCAATCAGGGCCAGGGAGGGACCGCGGGAGGGCTCCAGGGCATGTCCAGCCCAACTCACCCAGTCCTGATCAGCTAGACCCCAGCAGCAAGCTAACCTAACGGTCAGAGCGTCTGCCCCCTGTGGTCAGTGTGCATCATAGCAACTGGTCAAATGGTCACACTGTTGGACACTTAGCATGTCTTTATTATATAAGATTCTTAAATAGGAGGGAGTTGTGATCATTCATATTAAAAAAAATAAAACTTTTGCAGCAGGCTGAACTGGACTAAGGGGAGACTCCAGCAAGGAAACCCACTTAGAAGGCCACTGTAACAGACTGAGGCAGAGATTAAGGTCTGAATCACCATAGCAGCAGTGGGATGAAAAGTAGTCCAAGGGAGATTTAGAAGTCGCACTGACGACATCTTCTATATATATAAAAGCCTAAGCGACCGTTCGACTGTTTGACTGTTGAAACAGTAGCTATGATGTGCACTGACCACCAGGGGGCAGATGCTTAATGCACAGGCATGGAAACATGGAACAGACTGATGAATCTCAGAGGGAAGGGCGGAGGGGGGAGGGCCGGAAGAGATTAACCAAAGATCTTATATGCATGCTAGAGGTCCAGTGCAGGGATCGGGCCTGCAAGGATCAGGACGAAACCGGCAGCCGGTTTGCAAGAGTCCTGGATTTGCAAGAGTCCTGGATTGCAAGAGTTCCAAGGGTCCTGGATTGCAAGAGGGCACAGGCCAGGCCAAGGGACTCCACTGGTGCACGAATCCGTGCACCAGGCTTCTAGTAGTTATTGATTAGACAGGGGTCTGCGAGTAAGGGAGAAAGATAAGGTTCAAGTGTAATGACATTAACTAAGATCAACGGGGAAGATGAGTAGCCAGCCTATTATGGTTATAGGGGATCTAGGTGTGAATGAAAGACAGGGCTGCAGATCAGGAGAGACATTTGGACTGAATACAGAGGTTCAGAAGTCAGTGCTCAGTGGTAGCTAAGTGCTCAGAATGGGTGGAATATCCTGAAGAGGGCAAACAGTGAGAGGAATGCCAAGAACAAGACCCTGGAAAAAAAGCACGCTGGTGGCTGTCAGAGGAGGAAGAGTCAGGGGAGGAGACTGGGCAAGAGCAGTCAGAGAGGTAGCAGGAGACAGGGGCAGAGTGAGGTCTGAAAGTGAAAGGAGACGAGACCTTCAAAGAAGATATGGCCAGCACTTCTCCCTGGAGTAGGATGAGTGATAAGATTGGGTTTGGTCATTAAGTCTGAAGAGCACTGTTTCTAGAGTTGGAAATCAGGCAGGAATGGATTGAGGAAAGATTCCTCTTTGAAGTTTGGCTGTGGGAAATGCAGGTAATAGCTTGGAAGAAGGTGGGGTTGGGCAACGTGTCAGCATTGTTTTTAATGAGATGGGGGTCTTTAAGACAACACCTACCTTTTGCTCAAACATCTCTTGGGAGCTTACTACCCCACAAGACAACGGTGTTGCATTTTTGAATAACAACTGAACATCTTATTCAGTTCAACATATATTTGTTGAGTACCTGCTATGTCTGAAACATTGGGCTTGGCATTTTAGTGCCTAAAATGATATGCAAGACACATTTATATTTTGTTTTTTCATTTATTGGCCAAAAATCTGCTTCCCTCTAACCACAGTTCTCTATCCTTTATCCCACAGTTCTTATACAATATAAGAATCTCTTCCATCTAGCAGCCCTTCAGCTAACTGAAGATGTTTTTCAGCTATTTCTTGGGTTTTCTCACTTGTTTAACTTTTGTGAAATAATCCAATCTTTATATACTAGCATGTATACCTGCATGTAAGTATGTATATATTTTGTTATTAGCTGGCTGCTCTCCTCTGGAGATCCATAGCCTAGTCTGTCCCTTTTACAATGTGGCCCTCAGAATTAATCGCAATTTTCATCTGGTACAAGCAGTGCACACACCAGTAGGAGCATTCTCACCCTTTTCCGGGACACAGTTCTTCTGTTTACGCCATCTGAGACTGTATGAGTGTTCTGACAGTAAATACCACTGACTCATGGTGCTTCACAATCAACCCAGATCTTCAGACCTTTTGCACTTGAAATGTTGACTCGATCTCCCACTTCTTATATTTATAACATTGACTTTTTAAAGCCAATTGCAGGATTTTTCATTTTCTCCCACTAAATACTATATGTTTACATTTGATTTTTATTGGCCAATAGTGAAGACAATAAGGTCTTGGGAGTCAGACAGATGTAAAGTAAACAGTATTTGATTTTGTTATGTAGCCCAGTGACCTTGGACACGTCAGGATCTCTTCCCAGCTCAACGTGCTTATCAGTGAAAATAGAGATAATCATATTTACATTACAAAGTGTAATGACATTAAAGGAGGCTTAAAGGAGGGCAGCACAGTACCTACTAGTAATACGTTAGGAGAGCTCACTAAATGTTGCTTTTCTTGCCTTCCTTTTCTTCTGTTCTCTCCGCTTTTTATTCTTAGCAGAAATATGGGTTTTACATCATTACTAAGGATCAATACACCTTCCTTTTAATAAAAGAGGAAAAAAAAACACCAAGTTGAGCAGAACAGGAGCCAAGGGCCACGTTAGTATAATAGGTAAACATATGGGCTCTTAAACAGACTTTCTGTAACAAATCTCACCTTTGCTCCTTACGAGCTGTTTAATCAGAAGCAAGTTCATTAGCCATCCCGAGCCTTGGTTTTTTTGTCTATAAAATGGGGACGGTAACAGTGCCCGTTTCTGTTGGGGAAGATTAACTGAAGTGACAAAGTACTTTTGCAGAGAACTTTGCATATCACGAGTACTCAATAGGTGAGAAGGTATTATCGCCACTGGAAACCTCCAGGTAAACAATGCTCTTTTAACCCACACTTTTGGGTATAATCATTTCATCTACTAAAAATTCTGTATCATATCCTGTTCCATGTTCCATTATTTACATACAAGAATCCCATGAAAACCTTTGTCCAATGTCAGGATTGAGCAACATGTCTGTAATCTTTCAAACCAGCTACAGGATCTTGGGCAAGTCAGATTTCTGGCCTCAGCTGAGCTTCAGTGTAAAGGGAATAATAATAATAGTCAGAGTCTGGGGTGAGGATCACATGCTGTAGGGCATATGGGGGACAAGGAGGATGAGTGTAGTTTGGAAGGATTTACGTGAATCCATGCTGCCTCCTGTTGATACCAACTCTGTTTTCCTAAGTAAATTAAGCTTGTCAGTGTGGGTTCTGGAACCCACCATTTCCTTTTCCAATAATTGGTATATCCATCTAATTCCAGCCATATGATACTTCTCCTCCTCATAGCATGTCTCTGATAATATCTGGAAACTCTTTTTGTATCACAGGATGTAGTTTATATGGATCAGAAGGTTTGAAACTCGTTTAAAAATGAGAAGTTCTCTCTTCTCCTTCCTCATTCACCTTGGGCTTCCTTTTTGGCTTAAATTTCTTTTTTATCCTGACTTAAAGAGCAACATTTGTTATTGAGTGGATTTAAAATATTCAAAACTCACCAAGAAGAACATGAATTGTAATGCCACTACCAAGATATCATCATTATTAATGTTTCTCTGTGTAACTGTCCAGTCTTCTTTCTGAGCAAATATATTTAATAATAAATGACCAACATTTTCTGCTGTCAGGACACTTTCCCATAATCTGCTTTTTACTGGATGAATAAATTTCATCATCGGTATTCATTATAATTTATGCAATACTTCCCTTTGGACACTTACAGTAGGTTATCTCCAAGTGTTCAATATTGTAAAGAATAGTATACTAAGTATTCTTTTACATTCATTTTGTGAGTGATTCTGGTTTGTTTCCTTAAGATAAAGCCTTAAAATGAAGTTACCGTGTTAAATAGTTTGCACATGTTAAGGTTTTTTATACACAATGCCAATTGCTCTCCAGAATGCACGACCAATGTAAATGCCAAGATTACATGAGGGTGCTTATTCCCAGCATCTTTACCCATGCAAGATATCATTTTAAAGTTCCTGACATTTTGCTAGGCACAAAGACTTTTGGTTTTATTTTAATTTGCATTTATTTAATTACTAGTAAGACTGGACCTTTTTCATTTCAATCGAATCCCTTTTTCTCTTTTTGCCTTTTCGTGTTTTTACCCATTCTTCTTTTGAGATGTTGTCTTTTTCTTAGAAGCCTTCAAGCGCTCTTTATATGTTAAGGACACTATTACATATATATTTTTATGATCTAGACTATCTCATTTAGCTTTTTATTTTGTTTGTGGTACTGATTCACTGATTGGTTTAGCCTGGACCTCATGCCCTACCTCCTGAGATAAAGGAGGAGTCTGCTTTCCCAGAGCTACATGACTAGCTGGGAAAGGAGATGCATAGGAGAAGACAACTAAGGTAAGGACTATATCTTTAAAAATCAAGATAATTGTTTTTAATAGAAAATGACAAATACTCAGCCATTTGAAAACTCATTTATTTTACCACTATTAACATGGTAGAAACTAGAGTTAAAATCATGAAAAGACATAGTCCCTCCTTAGGTATTAATCTCTTTATATTCAAGCTACATAGGGGCCACCTGGGTGTACCAGTTTCTAAAGGTCTAATCAAATGTTGTTGGAACATTTTTCTCATGGCCTACTGATCTTTAGGTTCTCTAAATTCCTTTTTTCTTTTTAACCCTCTCCTGAGAATATGTTTTCATTGATTTTAGAGAGGAAGGGAGACAGAGAAACATTGACGTGAGAGAGAAACATCCATCAGGTTGCCTCCCGTATGTGCCCTGATCAGGGATCAAACTGGCAACCTTTTGGTGTATGAAACAACACTCCAACCATCTGAGCCACCCGGCCAGGGCTAAATTCCTTCTTTAACATAAGTTTCAGAACCCAGTAGGCTTAGACCACACTTCTACTCTCCCCTGAATTTATTCTGGTAAAGTCTTTATCTTTTGGCTACTTTGTTCTCTGGTTACTTATTTGGACTTTTTTTTTTTTTAACTCAGGATCTTACTTACCACTTT
Organism: Myotis daubentonii; assembly: GCF_963259705.1. Classification (NCBI taxonomy): domain Eukaryota; kingdom Metazoa; phylum Chordata; class Mammalia; order Chiroptera; family Vespertilionidae; genus Myotis; species Myotis daubentonii. The sequence continues at coordinate 24,813,918 of NC_081849.1, read as the reverse complement.
GTCACTTGGCAATGTTTTTTCCTGGTTTGTGACCCCAGACCAGGGGTGGGCAAACTTTTTGACTCGAGGGCCACAATGGGTTCTTAAACTGGACCGGAGGGCCGGAACAAAAGCATGGATGGAGTGTTTGTGTGAACTAATATAAATTCAAAGTAAACATCATTACATAAAAGGGTACGGTCTTTTTTTTTTTTTTAGTTTTATTCATTTCAATCAGGCCGGAAATCTGGCCCACGGGCCGTAGTTTGCCCACGGCTGCCCCAGACCCATACCTTGATTTAAACATATTCTCAGAGGAGCCCTCCCTAGGTCAACTGGAGCTAACCGAGGTGGACCCTGGAGCCTTGGGGCTTTAAGTCAATCACCACAGTGATTCAGAAGAGGCAAGGCCCAGTCATATCCACATACCACACGTTAGTCAAGTTCAAAATATTCTGCCTCGCCCACGCCATTATCCACTGACCCCCTCTTCAATATTGTTCCTGAGTATCTTCGTAGCAGTTATTTTATCCTTCCCTGCATCTTGACCATGCCTGTTTTTTTCAACACACATCCCCTCTCTCTATCTGCTATTCATGGAACATTTGTGCCCCCGCCCCACCCCTTCATATGTTGAACTCTAATCCCAATACGATGATATTTGGAGGTGGGGCTTTGGGGAGTTAATTAGGTGGAGCCCCCATGAATGGTATTAGTATCCTTATAAGAAGACACACCAGAGACATGATTTCTGTCTTCATGTATGGAGGGAGCAAGAAGGTCCTTTTCTGCAAACCAGGAAGTGGGCTCTCAGCAGACACTGAATCTGCTGGCACCGTGGTGGTGAACTTCCCAGCCTCTGGAACTATGAGAAGTAAACATTTTGGTTTAAGTCACCCAGTCTGTGGTATTTGTTATGGCAACTCAAACTGACTGAGACACCTTCCCCATGCCTTCTGTGACAGTGACTTGGCTTCTGTAAGTCAGCCATGGTCTCTTCGTTACCCTTTCTTAGAGGTGTTGACCACAGTATTCCTTTCCTGTTTCAGTCCTATCTCTAGCATCTGCAACTCTTCCATTCTTCAGTAGTGCTCATCCACCCTTTTCTGCTCCCTCCACGGGCATCACACTTCTGACTGTGGCCTCCAAATTCCTTTCTGACTCTTTCTTACCTTTGGTGGCCCCTGGCAGCACTGCCACTTTTAGGACACAACGTGGGATTAATACTAGAAGAGCCGAGTGAAAAGAATTCCATATGCCCTCTATTCTAAAGATGCTATATAATAAAAGGGTAATATGCAAATTGTCCCCTCAACCAGGTTCCACCAGAGTTCAACCAGGGGGCAAGGCCAGCCCTCCAACCACTTGGGTACCCTCCCCCAAGCCGGCCCAGGCAGCAGGATCCCACCTGTGCACGAATTTGTGCACTGGGCCTCTAGTTACTATATAATGCACCACCATTTAATTACTATTTTTAGAGTCCTCCTCTCCACAAATACTACCACATAACTATCAAGCATATCTATTAAAGATATTCTCTGGCCCAGGTCAGTTTGGCTCGGTGGATAGAGCGTCAGCCTGTGGACTGAAGGGTCTCTGGTTCAATTCCAGTCAAGAGCACATGCCCAGGTTGTGGGCTCAATCTCCAATAGAGGGAGTGCAGGGGACAGCTGATCAATGATTCTCTCTCATCATTGATGTTTCTATTTCTCTCTCCCTCTCCCTTCCTCTCTGAAATCAATAAAAATATATTTTTTAAAAAGATATTTTTTTATTTTAAAACTATGAAAAATATGAGGGAAAAAGCTTGATCCTTAGAATCTAGAAAATGCTATAATGGAATGGTTCTGGTTTCCAGTTAATGGTTAACATTCAATAGCACTACCCCATCTTCATAATATTCTTACTATACTCGTAAGCAAAAAAAACAACACAAAAACCCATGAATTGTCTTCATTACTTTCCATAGTTCCTAGCTGTCTCTTAATGTTAGCCCTCTGGCATTCTTTTCACAGTTCTGAGCCCTTCTTTTGAGGTTTGTTTTATACCCTAACTGCTACCTTTTGTACATATCCTTTAAAAATTTAAGCTTGGCCCTGGTCATGTGACTCTATTAGAGCATTGTCCCATACACCAAAAAGGTGGCATGTTCAATTCCCAGTAAGGGCACATACCTAGGTTGCTGGATCAATCCCCAGTTGGGGCACTTATGGAGGCAACCGATACACGTTTCTCTCCCACATTGATGATTCTCTCTCTCTCTCTCTCTCTCTCTCTCTCTCTCTCTCTCTCTCTCTCTCAAATAATTGTAAACATATCCTCGGGTGAGGATAAAGTAAATAAATAAAAATGCGAACTTATCAGAATACTTCTTGAGTAGCCACATTGTCTTTACCAGATGCTCCCTATTCCTCATGGAAATTACTGGCTTTATAAGAATTTAAGTTTTAAGTCATTTTACTCCTTTTGAGAGCACTTTCCTAGTTTCTGGCCAGACAGAGCCTCATGTCCATATTTTGTCTTAACTTATTCAAGTCTTCCTTGGGTCATATTGGAAAGTACAGAACTGCCTCTCTGGCTATAACCGATTCAAGGATGCCGTGGTCATGTAATTTAAGTTGTTTGTCACTTGTACCTCACCAACACATTCTTCTTAGCTGGCTAGAATTAAGCACAGAAGAGTTGTACCTATTCAAAGAGTAATTTGTTTATTTTTATTTATTTTTAATATATTTTTATTGCTTTTTAGAGGGGGTTCCTAGGAAGGGAGAGGGAGAAAGAGAAAAACATTAATGTGAGAGTGAAACATCAATCAGCCGCCTCCTGCACATCCCCTACCGGGAATGGAGCCCACAACCCAAGCATGCATCTCAACCAGGAACCCAACTGCCAACCCTGTGGTGTACAGGGAAAGGCCCAACCAACAGAGACCCATCACCCAGAGCTAAGCAATTAGTTTAAATCGAAGTCATGCTAACTTTATTTGATGCTCATTTTCCACAGAATGAGTTTGCCCGTAGATGTTAAAGTTCTCCATTACCTCTAAATTGTGGCCCTGTGCCAATAATTTTGTCATTTGAATTGGGAAAGCATTCCTGACGTTGCCATAACAGGATCACAAGTTTTGCTAGGACTAGTTGACAACACATGGCCAGTGGTTGAGAGCATGAGCCAGGACTGGTGTGGGGAGTACTCCCAGGGCAGGGGTCGTGAATACAGAAGCTGGCTTGGATTAAGGCAGCCGAGCTGTGCAAGACTTGATATCTCACACCAAGATCAAGTTCAGGAAGTCTTTAATACTGAATAATCCAGTATGAAGGGTAAACCACCTGTGTACAATAGTTTAAGGGGATCACAACAGGGGTGTGGGCAGTAGCACAAAACCCTCTGGGGAAGAGGACTGGTTAGAGATAAGCTAAATAAGATGTCAGAGTCATGGTGAAGTAGGCCAGGGTTCAGGGTCCCAAATCTACCGGGAGGGACTGTCATACAAGGCAGAATGACCAGAGACTGAAGTGTGGAGGTCAAGGTGGAAACCCAGAATTGGATAAACATAGTAGCGGGAGGCATGGTAGCAGGGAGCTACAGGTGTCTGAGGCTCACAGCTACCTGACTGGAAGGAAGCAAGATGCCGGGGTTTGTACTGATGATACACTTTTTCCCCATTAGAATTGGCAGTTAAGCATTGGGGAGGTTGGAAAGCCAGACCTACAAGTGTAGCTCCTTAGACAATCCAGCTGCTGGTTACTAGGGAAGCAAAGGCAAGACAACTGTCTGGCTGCCTGATGTATGTTCCTGTGTCCATGTCACTTCTGCTTTTACTTTCACCCCAAACTTCTGTACCAGGCATCAATCCTCAGGTTTGTGTTCATGAGTTCTTGACTCACAAGGTCACTCTGCTTTGCCTTTGATCTTGCACGCTCCTTTTGAACAAATTATATACCTCCGTGTTGGTTAATACAACAAGAGCTCCTGTTTACTGATGACTTACCATGTACTGGGTACCACGCTAGCTGGTAGGCATGGTCTCATTTAATCCCTACAATTGCATTGAGAAATAGGTTTTTTATCCCCATTCTAAAAATTGGAAACTGAAGCTTATGTGGTCACACATCTGGGACAAAAAAGAACTCAGATTTAAACGTAGTTTTGTCTAACAGCCTATCTGTTGCTTAAGTGACTACATTTATATTGTGCTACATCCAAACAATTCTCACTGACACCTATCAGCCTCTAGATTTCTATCTATCTATCTATCTATCTATCTATCTATCTATCTATCATCTATCTATCTATCTATCTATCTATCTATCTATCTATCTATCTTTTATCTATCAATCTACCTATCATCATCTATCCTCTTGTAGCTCTAACTCTGTAACACTCAGTACTGCACTATTAAAGAGGTAGCATTAATGAGTACTTATTGAAGGAATTTAATGCAGTTTTAAAATGTTATTAAAACTCCTAAGTCCTCTCTTGGTGTGGGTATTTATAAAGTCAAGTAGTAAGAATTCTTCAGTTTGCTCTGTAAAAATTCTACATTCCTGCACATTCATTCATCACAAGGAGAGAAGGGGCAAAGTGTTCTATAATACTGAACTGAGGAGATATACCTTATTTCCAGATATACTTTATTTCCAGATAAGTCAGATGTGGGAAAATGTGTTTATATGTTCAAATAAACTTGAGAAGTTACAATAAAGAGGTTCATAGGGGTGAGCAGTTGTTGGTATGGAAAAAGACATGCAGGTTATGATTATTACAATGACTTTATTAACGCTGTGTTTCGCATACTCACAACTGTAAACCTGCTTTTGCTAATCCCTGTATATGAACAGGTTATTTTCTTCACAAGTTATGCTTCTGAACATCTTTCTTATGACATGATCTTTATGTTTGCTAAATCACTACTGTCCACTGGCCAAATCCAACCCACCCCATATTTCTGTATGGCCTAAGAGCTAAGAATGATTTTCAAATTTTTAAGTAGCTAAAAAAGATCAAAAGAAGACTAATATTTCAGACATGTGAGAGATACATGAAATGCAAGTCTCGGTGCCCATAAATGAAGTTTTAATTGGAACACAGCCATGCTCATTCATTTACTCGTTGTCTGTGACTGCTTTCACACTACAGTGGCAGAGTTGAGTAGCTGGGCCACAAAGCCTAAAAAATGTCCCATCTGGCCCTTTCCAGAGAACTTCTGCTAACCCTTGCTCCAACTACATAATACAGGATGTCATAACATTTTCAATATTGTTTAAATGACATCTATTATTTTAGTTTCAAATTCAAGGACACTGCACCAAATGGTCATGACATCTCTGTGGCTATGCAGGTTTCCATGTTCTCAGGACAGAATAGAAACCTTTCCTCCTTTGGAATCCTGTCCATTCGCTCCTTTCTGCAGAAACAGTAACAGATTGAGAAGCTGGAGGTTTCTCTAAGAGGCGATACCTCTCTTCCTGCCAAGAGTCATCCTTTCCTTTGATGGGAAGCTAGGGCAGGGCATCCTGGTGAGGGGTTACAGTTATTACAGAACTGTAGTGGCACCAGAATGGATTCTCCAGGCTCCATCAATTGATTCAAGGTGGTAGGATAGAGTCAGATAGACGAGAAAAGCCAATTGCCCTTTTTGTCATCACTCAGAACCTAAATAAAGACAAAAATGACTCAGAATGACCAGGTGAAAGCGACTCATCAAGATGTTTCGGGGGGCATTTAACATCGCAACAATATGGCACTGTGAGAGCTCAATCAGTGTGTCGGCACAGAGTAAAATTGGGGAGCAGAACCTCCCTGCTTTTCTAAGATCAGGTTTGGTTTGCAGCAAAGTTCAAGGGAATATGTCTTACTTATTTATTTTTTGAGGCCCAAAGGTGCATTCTGCTATCTTTCAGTATCTCTGCCTGTCTGTCTCTCGGTGTCATTGTCTCTCTTTTCAATTTAATGAAATTTTAGTGATTATTTATTATGTGTGAGACACAGGGCAAGCCCCGAGGATACAAAAATAAATAAAATAATTCCAACTCTCGGGGAGCTTAGGGTTTATGAGAGAAACAAGTTATAATGACCTTCTTGGACATTTTGGCAACATTTAACATGATCCTCTTTCACGTAGTCTTCTCTTGGTTTCATTGGCCCGTAATTTCCTGGTTTTATTTTTCTGGTTTCTGATTCTCAGTCTCCATTGCCAGCTCTTTCCTTTTATCCAATCCCTAAATGAGCAGAGCTTAGTCCAGAGCCTTCTATTCTTTTGATTCTATCTTCCCTCTTTAAGCAATCTTCTCCCAAATTTATACACCCAGTTCCAGCAGCTCTTCTGGTTTTAGGCCTGTATCCTAGGTCTGCAGTAGACATCACCACTTTCTGTTTGCCAGGCTGGGAAGAGGGTGAACATCGTCAACAGGAGTGAAAGTTGGTACAACCTCTGTGGAAGGCAATCCGGCAGCATGCATCACATTTTTAAATGCACAAAGCCTTTGACCTAGCAATTCTACTTTTATATATTTATCCAATAGGTACATTCACACATGTATTGAAGGATGACTCTTTTAGGCTCTTCACTGACAGATCATAGAAGAGTCATCCTGGGAATTCTGTTATTGTCTCAGGATTCTCCATCTTGGTGATTGACACCTGTACTCATGCCTCTGATCTAGGAGGAATTCTCAAGTCAACCATGACACGACCTCCCTCTCCATTTAAAGGGACAAGTTTTTAAAAATAACTCTTAACCCTGATCAGTTCTCTTCCTGTACATGCTACCACCCTAGTCCGGGAAACAAGCATCTCTGACTTGAGTTGCTGAAATACCTTCTCAGCTGGTCTCCCCACATCTGCTCTTGCCCTGCTCTATTTTCCCTTCTCACAGATGTTTCTCAGGCCAAGAAAAAAAAAGATAATAGTCTTTAAAAAGAAATACAATACTAGCAAAATACATGTTGTTCTTCATCTTTTTTTAAAAAATGTATATTTTATTGATTTTTTACAGAGAGGAAGGGAGAGAGATAGAGAGTTAGAAACATCAATGAGAGAGAAACATCGATCACCTGCCTCCTGCACACTCCCCACTGGAGATGTGCCCGCAACCAAGGTACATGCCCTTGACTGGAATCGAACCCGGGACCTTTCAGTCTGCAGGCCAACGCTCTATCCACTGAGCCAAACCGTTTAGGGCATTCATCTTTTTTTTTTTTTTTTTAATGTAGCAATGTATCGTGAAGATCTTTTCAGATCAGTACACTAAACCACTTCACAATTTTTAAACAGCTGCCTACCTTTCACTTATATAACTGTACCCTAATTTATTTAACCACATCTCTACTGATAGACTTAAAACCCTAAAGACATTACGTCTTTAGCATAAATAGTCAGTGAAGACCCTAGAAGAGTCATCCTTCAATAAATGTGTGAATGTATCTATTGGATAAATATATAAGAGAGGAATTGCTAGGTCAAAGGCTTGTACATTTAATATTTTGATAAATACTGCTAGGTTGCCCTCCATAAAGGTTTCGCTCCTACTGACAATGTTCACCCTCTTCCCAGCCTGGCAAACAAAGTATGCTATTAAACTTTTTTTGTTGTTGTTAATTCTCACTTGAGGATATTTTTTTCTATTGCTTTTTAGAGAGAGTAGAAGGAAGGGAGGGAGAGAAACATCAATGTGAGAGAGAAACATCAACTGGTTGCCTCCTGCACGTGCCCAGAGCCTCTAACAGGGTCAAGAAGCAAACCTACAACTCAGGTATGTGTCCTTCACTAGGATTCAAACCCACGACTCTTCAAGTGTGCAGGCCGATGGTCTAACCACCGAGCAACACTGGCCAGGGAGCTACTAAACTTTTTATTTGTGCCAACCTGATATGTAAAATACACATCTCATTGCATTGTAATTTGTATATCTGTTGTTATGAGAAAGGGTGAGCTTTTTTACCTATTTAACAGATCCATTTGTATTTCTTTAACTATAATCTGTCAAACTCTTTGCCCAATCTCCCAAGGTTTTTGCTGCTTTTCTTATTAATTTGTAGGAGTGTTTTGGTTTCATCTTAAGTAATCTAATATCTACGTTCTTTCAGGTATCCTGATATATTTTTTTAAGTCACAACTTAGCCATTTTTCCCTAATAAAAAAAAAATCATCAAATGTTAACTCTATTACAGGGGAGCTCACATGAAGTGTTCACGTGCAGAGGTTATAAATTGCTTTGCAGAAGTCCTGATTTCCTGATAATAGCTTGACAAGACTGCCTAAAACCTATTGCTATACTATTTAATTTTTCTAATAGCCCTGTGATGTACATATTATTATTAATCACAATGTGAACCTCAGAGAATATGAATGCCCAATGTCACACAGCTAGTAACTCTCCCACTCCTGGAATCTTAAAAACCTAGTAATCCATCACCACTGGCCATCCCTCAACCACACCAGGCTCTGATCCTTCATGCCTCTCATTTCTAATAATCAATGTCTCCTCTCTTTTTCCTTCTATAAACATCCAACGAACATTTTTAAGTGCCTAGTATGTGCCAGAAATCCTCTTAGGGTTCAAACAATAAAAACAAATAGTAATAAAGTTTTACTACTCTGAAAAAAATACATGGGATGGTTGGGAAGGTAGACAGAGAAGGATACATTAGCAAGGGCAGCCAGGACAGGCCTCTTTGAGGAGGTGACATTTAAGCAGAGATTAGAATGACCAAAAGACTATTCCAGGAAAAAGGAAATATCTGGGGTGAGTCCTTTAAAACAAGAGCAAAGCCAATGTGATTGAGGAGTATCCAAAAGGCCAGTGTGATTGGAGTGGGGGGACAGACTGAAGAGGTAGTCTGGGATGCCACATAGGGCCAGAAAAAGGAGTCTGGACTTCATTCCAAGTGCAATCAGAAGACATGGAGGGATTGTAAAAAGAGAAGAAATAAGATCTGATTTATGTTTTATGCTTTATGTCACTCTGGCTGTGCTGGGGAGTGTAGGAGCAAGAGTGGAAGCAAGAAGACCAAATAAAACGCCATTACAGAAGCCCGGAAGATGGTTCTTCTATTAGGGTGGTAGCAGTAGAGATAGAAATAGATAGATTGTGAAAGTGTTTTGGAGGGAGGGTTGAGCTGAATTCCTCATGGATTCGATGTGAGGACTGAGGAAAAGAGAAGAATCCTGTACATGTGTTTTTCAACTTGAGCAGTTGGTGGACGGTGATGCCATTTAATTTGAAGGAGAGGGCTTCACAGAATAAAAAGTTTGGTATTGCTGTATTATTTCCTTCTTTCCCTATGCAGCCTTAACAGACCATGCTTTCATTCCCTTCCCAATACCTTTATTTCCCCCTTCTACTTGCCCTTTAGTCCATCTTATCCAGAAGAACTTCCTCTATCCACCTCCTCTCCTCCTCAATCCACTGCAATCTGGTTACTACCCCAATAAATTCCTTCTTGCCAAACACAACAATGACCTCCTTGTTACTAAGTCCGAGGACTTTCAGTCCTCATTTTTCTTGACCTTTCTCTAGCATTTAATACTGTTGCCAATTCCTCCCTTGGCTTCTCTGAAACTACTTGTTCCTGGTCCTGCTACCTCTCTGGATGGTCTTCCTTTGTCTGCTTGTTTTCCCGCCTTTGAAATGTTGTAATTTCCATAAGTTTCCAGAGTAGTTCCTCTCCTCTTTTCATGCTATACCTTTTCTGTTGGGTATGCCATCTACTTTCATAAACCATCACATTATCACATTCTGATGACTCCAGCATAGATCTCTCTCCTGAGTTCTAGACTTCCCTATTCAATTACATACTAGAAGACTTCACTTTGACAGCCCACGGACACTTCAAACTCAACATGTTTCAAATTAAACTCATTACCTTCCCTCCTAAACCTATGTTTCCTCCTGAAGTCTCCATCTCGGCAAAAGGTACCACTCTTCTGCCATTTACCTAAGTCATAAATCTACTTCTATTCCTAATCCTGCAGATAAAATCAGTAATAAAATTCAGTTGGTTCTATTATCCTAAATATGTCTTGAATCCTTCTGCTCTCTCCATTTCCAGTCTTGCTGCCTTAGGTTAGATCTCCATCATTTGCTGCCTCTAATGCTAATGTCCTAACCAGTTGGTTTGTTTTACAGTGTTACTCACGCTAGTAAATTCTTCAAACTGTAATGATCTTTCTAAAATGGACATACTCCTTAAAATTCATCAGTGGTTCTCCATCAGCCTTAGGATAAATTGAAACTTCTCAGGAAGACATACAAGACCTTACTGATCTTTCTAGGCGTATCCTTCAGAAGTCTTGACGTGCATCCACACAATGTATTAACTGAGCATCTACTGCTTTCCTGGGCACTGTCCTTCCCTCCCAACTCTCTGGGTAACCTTCTCACCTCCAGGACTTCACACATTGTACTTTTTTTTTTTTTAACTTGGAATACATTTCTCTTTAACTTGCCCGCTTGTCTGACTTACTTCTACTTATCTTTCAGAACTCCTCTTCATCTTCTATGGTCAGGGACCTTGACTATGGCCAGCCATGGTTGGGTACCCCTCTGAGCTCTCTTGTTGATATCATCTCACTGTTGTGTGATCAACTGTGTACTTATCTGTCTCCTCATTATACTATAAGTTCCTTTGAAGCAGACTATCTTATTTGTCTTTGTATTCCCGGTGTCTAGCATAGTACCTGACACGGAGCAGGCACTCAGTAATGAATAAATCAAGTGGCAGAGTGGGGTTTCAAAGTTGGGTTTTTTCTCTCTGGCACAAGTCTCACATTTCTTCATGCTGCTTCTTAATACCTTGAATCTGAAAATTTCAAAAATCTGTGCTAGGTATATTTTTGCCGATCAGCATTTAAAATACAGGTAAATAGGTATTAGCTCCATGAGGATTCAGTTGATTATTTCTTGTGTAGCTCTTTTTCATCATTCCACTGTTTTGCTCATCCAAGTATTTTGGGTTAACTAAATCTAACGTGACTTAAAGCCCTTCCCATACAATTTTATATCCTTTCTGTTGCTGCTACAACAGCACTACACAAGCAGAGTAAGTACATTGAGAGTAAGATCAATTTCATTTGATTGTCTGAAAACTGACAATGATGTATCAACAGCAACTCATTTCCCATTACAATGTCCTCCAAGGTCACTGTGGGTAGGTATTACAGTTTCAGTGTCACAATGTAACATGGCAAAATCCAGCTAAAATCGAAATTCAATATAATCACAGAATTTTGTAAATGGAAGGAAGCTTAGACATCTTTGAGTCCAGCACTGTTGTTAAAAACTTCCACGAGGAAACTGACAGGAGAAGAAAGGCCTGGACTGGCTCGCCCACGGTCCTCTGGTCTATAGAAATGGGAGCAAATTTCCCAACTTTCAGTCAGCTGACCTTTCCTCAATGCCAAATACATCTTATATTTTCCATCTAAACAAATTATCTACATCAGGACCCACCCAACTGTTTACATAGTGCTTATCTTTATGATATTGCTTTTGTGATATCCTTGTTATAAAGAGGAAGGAACTGGGGGGAAAAGCAAGGGACACAGGGGATTGGTAAGAGACAAATAGTCCTCAGAGTGATGGGCTCCTATTTGTAGTGTAGCCTTGTGATCACACGGTGTTCTCTGAGCCCCAGTGCTAACCCTGTGCTCCCGGGGCCTGGATTCCACTCAATTCTGTGCCTTATTTGGCCTAAATGAGTTCCCCAGCTTCAATGTGTATTTTTTGGGCTTCATTTTAGAAATATCATCCTAAATCTACTCTCTCCTTGAGTTTGTTTTACTTCTAATGCTGAGGAATGAAGATTCTGGGTAAAAGAAAATAAAGATGACGGGTTTTCCTAGGACCTAGGCTTTCCATTTTAAGAATGGGTTCCTCAAATGGTAAACGGGGCAGTCTACTTTATTCCTCAAATGATGACATGTTCCACGCAAATTAGTATTTAATTGGGCTAATTTGTTTTCACAGAAAGCACGAATTTCTTTCCAAGAGGATCAGTTTGATAATGTTTTACCAGCTAGTGCTGGGAGACCAAATATAGACCAGTTCTGAGAAACAGGAAGTGAACCTGACTGGTCTAGTCTGCCGTCCCTGGCAGTGACGCAAATACAGAAATCAAATTAGGAAAACAAGATACGTGGGTGTGAGGCCATCGACCATCATGCAGGATGCTACAGCACAGGCAGGAATGCTTCTAACCAAACGCCATTCATTATAATAACACCCTGAGAAATGTGACTTGCACAGAACACGCTGGTGATTGGAAAGCAGGAGCCCGAGTTCCCTAGCAACAGCATGTGCTTCTGAGACAGTCATTAGCCTTCCCGTGAATCCCACCAACCCCTTACTTTTCTAAACATATGACTAGCATTTAAAAAAAAAAAAGATGTTTCAGAAAACACTTTAAAATCTCCAGGAGTGAATGGAAAGGAATAATAATAATAATAATAATAATAATAATAATAATAATTCAGGGCCCCACCGCTATGAATACGGCAAAACCTCAAATGAAAGTTTTAATCTCCCCACTGCATTCAGCCTAAGGAGAAAAGGGCTTCCTTTTAACAATTTCCCCCTTAAGCCTTTTGTGTTGCAATGCTCCTGAAAAGAAGCAGAGATCTCACTCCGACCGGCGAGGGCTTTACGCCAAAGAAAGCAATGTTTTTTTTTTGTTTGTTTGTTTGTTTTTTTTTTTTTTACCTGCACTCAGGTAAAAGCAATAATGTCCCTATGTGCCCAGCCTGTCCCTACACCCACTGCTCTCAGTTCTGTGTTTCTGCACCCCTCTGGTAAAGGGCAGTGGAGGTGAAATTGTTCAGAGGTGAAGGCTGTCCCCTCATCATGGTCAGACAGCGCGTGAGTAGTGGGGTCGGCAGCTTGTGTGGGGCGGAGGCCGATGGGGATGGAGGCGAGGGAACATAGGCGCACAGTCTTGTTCTCCTTTCAACAGGACAAATGACTCTGGTTGCAGGAGGGTGGTGCGGGGAACGAAGCTCTTCTTCCTATCGATTGTTTAATTGCTCCAGTGGCTGTTTGTCTGAGGCCACTGGCCAAGAGCATTATTATTTTCGTGGCTAAAGTGAGGTTGGGCAGGTTTCCATACCGTTCCCTACTTTTAAACAGGTCAGCTCCTCGCGCTCAGCCAGGCTGTAGGAATAGGGTGCATGTTGACTTTGACTACTCAGTTCTCCCCTGAAGAACCAGTGCTGGTGGGATGATGGGTCTCAAACCCTGAATGATCGCCTCTAGCTCTGTCCTGGGTTGGGGACGCACAACTCCTCTGGAGCCTGAGTCAACTGCGGGCCGTTATTCGAATGGTAATTATGGCTGCGTTTTCCTGGTCACCCTTACTCTGGCCTAGGTCCCTCTCAGCTGGCCACTGGGCTCCTTCGGTTTGGCCCGGGTGACTCCTAGTTCTCCCCACCTCCCCGCCTAACCCCCCTGCGCGCTCCCTTCCCAAGGCGACCACCTGCGCCGCCCCACTTACCATCTGCCCGCGGGGAGGGCCCCCCGAGGTAGCGGAGCCCTCCCTGCTCCAGGGAGGCTCGGGGGAGCTCGGTGTTAGCCTCCAGCCCTTCGCTACCGGAGAGATCAGGTTCCTCCCCTCCTCCCCCTCCAGCGCCGGCCGCCCTCTTCTTGCATGACACAGCAGAACCGCAGCTGCTGCAGCGAGTCCCAACCATCCGCCCAGGAAGCGCCGCAACCCGGGCTCCGGAGGGGCGGAGGGGGGCGAGGCGGGGAGCCACCGCCAAGGGGGTTCTTGCCCCCACTTTGCGCCACGCACTCTTTTCCCAGCCCAGGGGCACGGACACCAAATGTGGCTAAAGCCGACCAGGCCGAGCTGTTGAGGAATGCAGGGGTTTGGCGGCAGAAAGGATGGGACCGGAGAGGCGGGGGTGTGAAGGAGACCCCAGGAGGGGCAGGGCTTTGCAGGCAAAGAAGGGGAAGAAGAGGCCAAGAAGTCAAAGGCCAGGCTCTGAAGGAGAATAAAGGAGGTCAAAGAGAGGTAAGGAGGTAGAGTTGCTGAGAAAGGAGACCCAGCTGGAAGGGGGGGTGGGGGGGGGGGAGGGGGTTGGGGAAGGTTGGGGGTGGGGGGAGGCTGGGAGGGGAGGGAGCTGCAGGGGAAGGAGGACTGGGAGGGAGTATTTGGGGAGGCCTGAGCCAAGTACCCTGGCAGCATGGGGGCTGAATTGAGAGGCAAGGGAAGGAAAGAGGAGAGGGAAGGAAGAATTAACGCATTGGATAAGAAGGTAAAAATTGGGGGACATACTATGGAATTATTAGAAGGGCTGTCTGGGAGCTCATTCATCATGGCTGATGAGGTGGAAAGAGATAGTTAATTGAGGCAAAACCAAAAGAAAGGGTGATCTACACCCCACTCTTAGTTGTATGCCAAGTTTTTAATAATTCTGCCAATCCAAACAGGGAGTTTTCCTTATACATGGAAAAGCATGAACTGAAACACAGAAATACCTATTTAGCTTAGATTTACGGGATAAAATCTCCACGGTCCACACAAACTTTAAGGCAGGTATTTGGGATTTAAGTCATCAGTCCATAAAGGGGATGTGTTTCAATAATAGCAAAGGCACTCAAAACTGATGTTACAGTATCCACACATCGCTGGACTTTTAAGTCTTTCATAGTGGTTATTAAATGTTAGCAAGGATGACAAAATTGACGGTTCAAAATATTAAAATGTTCACCTCTCTCTCCCTCTCTTCCTCCCCACCCCCTCTCTCTCTCACACACACACCCCTATAATTTCTAGTGTCTAGCATGTAAAGTATGATGAAGGGAAGAGCGTGTTTCCCTAATAATGTTAGTTCCCACCAGCACTCTATGCATTTTACAGCAGACCAGCTGCTCCTCACCATTTCAAAGAATGTGGTCAGAAAGTAATACAGAAACTGCCACTCTGGTTTTGTCTGTACCTTCCAGGTCATATCTTCGTGCCTCACTTCCTGACACAAACAAGTTTTCACTGTTGTCAGCAACAAAGCCCTGATACAGCTGCGGGAAGAAAACGGCATCGCATTTTGTCTCCTGCAAGCATCATCCACAGCTACCGGAGGAATGTAATTCCAGAAAGCTTTAAAGCTGGCGGTGATGGTAATTATGTATCAAATGCCCGATTCTATTTCTGTTATTATTGTTCTGTCATTTCTGTTCTACCCAAGAGCTGGCTGAACTCGCAGAGGTACAAATCCGGTTTTTCTTTTCTTTTTTGATCTGGTAACATGTAATCAGACCTGATGGAGAACTCACTGCTCTTGGGGGGAAAATAAAGTGGGAGCCACGAAATGTCATTTTCACAGAGCGTGGGTTTGGTGACTGTAGGGAAGGATTTAAGGACGCTCCTTCTGTTCGGTTTTCTACGTGATGAGCCAAGGCTGCTCGCGCACGCAGACGCCGCGGCTCCCGGATGCTGCGGCTCCCTTATCGGGGCTCGGGCAGCGCCAGGAGCCCCTCCAGGACGCCGCGAGCGGCTCGCGGTGGGTGGTGGTGCGAGTGCCGCGGCCGCGGCCGCCAGTCCTGCTGCTGTTGTTGCTGCTGCTGCTGCAGTCACGTGGGAGCCCCTTTAAGTTTCCATAGAGAAGCCTCTCCGGTGTCACATGATGGACATGATATAATGAAACAACACCGTGGAGAGGAAAGCATTCGGGGAGCCCACGGCTACGAAAACAAGTGAGTGAGAAGAGGTGGGAGGAAGAGAAACTACGCCACCTCCCCTGCAGCCGAGCCGCCCGCAGCAGCAGCAGGCGAAGAGAAGGGGGCGACGCCGGGGGAAGGCGGGAGGCTGGGAGACCGGGTCCGCCGCCCCGGCCCGGGGACCCCGCCGCCCACCGCCCACCGCGGAGAGAACTTTCAGCCGGCAGCCTCGGCCCGCCTGCACCTGTCTCCGGAGCCTCCCTCGCTCCCCGGGATGATCAGAGGGAAATGCGAGGAGAATACGCTCTACAAATATTACATGCGCATCGTTTTCCCCCGAGCGCCTCGCTCTGGAGGACGGAGAGAGAACGGGATTGAAGCGGCCGCTGGTGTTCGGCCCCAAGGTAAGCGCTGGAGGGCGGGGAGAGCCGGCCCCACCGGCAGGACTGCGGGCTGGGAATTCTGTTCTCGGTTCAGACCCCTCGGGAGGGGGACGAGGCGGCCCCGGCTGCTGGCGACGCGGATGGGTCCGATGGTCCAGCAGAAACATTTCCACGGTGGACTCTGCTGTCTCCTCTTTCGCACGCCCCGAGCTCCCACCCTCCGAGTCCCCGGGGGTCCCCTGCCCGTCCCCGGGAGGGGGCCGCAGGTCGCGGCCGGGTCGTAGGGAGCCGGGTGCGGGAAGGTAGGGGTCCTGGCAATGCCGGGGCCATTTCGCCATGTTTGTGTTGCTAAGATCACTTTCCCCCCCTTTGAGGTGGCTAGATGCCACTTGCTCCTCCGGAGCTGCTGCCGGGTGGAGAGTTTTTTTTTTTTTTTTCAATGTCCGCATTCCAACTAATGTTGCGCAGATAAAATTCAAACTTGAGGTAAACAGAGGAGGAGGGGGAGGAGGGGGAGGAGGAGGAGGGGAGGGAGGGAGGGAGAGAGGGAGGCTGTTTCCATTTCGAGATCCCACCTCTTCACTCTGCGTAGACCGACATCCCGAACCTCCCGAGCGCTCGCTGGTGCCCCCCGCCCACCCCGCCTTTGGTGTCCGTGTCCACCAGAAATAAGGCGGCGCAGCAAAGGGGGTGGGGGGCGTTGCTTGTAGAGGACGCGGCGCCTGGGTTCCCTAAGGGAGACGCACCCCTGTCCCTCGGGCCCCTGGCTACTCCCTCCTTTCGCCGGGAGGGACGTTGGGTGCCCGGGTTTGCTGGGGAGCTGGGGGGCCGGAGGACGCGCTCCCGGGCGGGGCGGGGGGATGCCTGCCCCTCTCCCTGACTTGAGGGAAGGGACAGGATTGCGCCCGCTCCGCCCCGGCGCGGCCCGGGAGGCGGGCTGGGTGGGTCCCAGGTGTCCAGCGGGCGGGTGGCGTGGCAGGTGTGCGGTGGGCACTGCTGTTTGTAAGTTGCCCCGGGTGGGACGGCGAGGGAAGTCTGAAGGCGAGTGGATGGGCAGGGCTGCGTCTTGTCTTCTGGCGGATTAAGGAGAAAACTCAATACGTTCCCCCTCTACCCCCACCCCCACCCCCGGTTTAAATGTCGGATTCGGCTGGAAGCTAGGCTGAAGGGGAGAGGGGATGGCTAAGGGCGAGAGTGAGCTTCGTCACGCGGGGAGCTGGGCTCTGACAGCTGGGAGGCATGCCCCCTCCCCCCGGGCCGGAGGGGCGGGCTGGGTGGCCCGCTAGGGGCGACGCCCCCGGGCTGGGAGCTGGCGGCGGGTCCCTAAGGGCTCGGGGTCCGCAGCCCGGGTCGCGGGGAGCGCGGTGGCAGGAGGAGCGGCCACGTGAGGAGTCTGCGGAAGCGCTGCGCGGAGGGAGGCGGGCGAAGTGCGCAGCGGAGTCGTGACGGCGCTGACACGGGGCCGCCGCGGGCGGGGGGCCGACTCGCGCGGGCCCGACCCCAGGCCCGTGGTGACGGTTTGACCCCGAGCGGTGGGTGCGCACGCCGGGGTTCTCCCCGGGGAGACCGTTTCCGGGCGGGGCCCCCGCCCCGAGCGAGGCGGTAAACAGGGTGGCGCCCTCTGCCCTCCGGCCCCGGGGCTGCCGGGGCGCGCGGCCGGCGGCGCCCGGGGTGACGGAGGCGCGGCCGCGGCGCCGGGCAGTGGCGGCGGGGACGCGCCCGCTCCCCGCTCCCCGCTCCCCGCGCGCCCCCGCCGCCGCCCGGCCGCCTCTGTTTTTGTTTTGATGGAGCCCGCGTGCAGCTGGCGCGTGTCGAGTCACGTGCCGTGGGCGGGAGGGGCCGGGGCGCGGAGCGGAGGGCGCCGTGACGCACCGGGCCCGGGGCGAGGCGGCCGCGGGGGCGGCGGGGGAAGGGGCGAGGGGCGTGTGCCCTGGCAGGTCCGGATCATGCCCGGGGTCGGTCGGGTCGTGGAAGTTGGTCCTCCGTGGGCCGCCTTCGGACGTGGGTGTCAATGCCGAGTTCGTCGCCACAGCAACCACCCGGGGTGCGGGGCCGGCCTGCGCGCTGATTCGGTCAGGTCAGAAATCAACAGATTTTACCGGCGCGTGGATTCCTGGGCACGGAGATACCTACCTGTAATTTGTCCTTCATCCTGCTGCACATTATAAGCAGCTGGAGAGCTTTAGAGAACATTGCGATGCTACCCAATTCAGGACCAATGGAACCCAAATTCAAGTAGGGCGTGGACACCGTGTATTTAAAAACCCCTCCCTAAGCACTTTTGATGTAGAGCGAGGGGCGACAGTTTTTAGAGAGAACCAGCTTGAGGGAATAGTTGTGAAACTATCCCTCTTTAGGAATGAAATGGTAAAAATAGCTAGAGTAGCTACCATTTATTCATCAGTCACTACGTGGGGGTCACTGTGCTGGCATGGTGCCTAGCAGACACGGATGTGTACTTACTTGATGAAACATTGTTTACCCATTTCACGGTTGGGGAAACTGAAGCTCCGGAGGTTAAGACTGGTCAGCGATGATCCTCGCATGGTACCCAGGTAGGCTGACTTCAGAACCCATCCTCAGCCATTCATATGCTGCATTGGGAAATATACCTTCACTTCCGGGCCACATGTCTGTGTGAGGAGGACTGGTTATATGTTTGCTTACGGGCCAGCGGGTTTATATACATGCATTTATATAGTTAGGTATTTTTATCTGGAAAGTTTTGCTTGTTATTAAAGAGAGGAGAGTCACTCGTGAGTCAAGAAAGGCCTATGGGCTACCAATATTTCCAGGAGTTTCTTGTGAAGAGAAGAGTGAGGGTATCCCAGTAATTCGAAGAAAACCCATTCCGTGGGAGTTTTTTGTTTTGAGAATGGAACACACGTGTAAAGTGAGGGGAAGAGTCCAGAAGATGCAGATATTTTCCAGGGATTTACATGAGCAGCCACGGAAGCCCTTTAGGTTGCTGGGCATGATGTAGTTTTGGTGGTCACAGGCTGGCGGTAGCCCACAGTACGAGGCAGTGTACTGAGTGGCATAAGTTCTGCCATGAAAATTTTGGAGGAAAACGACTACTTTGTTCTGGAGTACAGTAGCATGACTTCTGTAGCCCCGTTCTCCCTTGGATTTCTTTCACTTGTCTCCTGGTCAGATAAACTCAGTGCGAATATTTAGCTCTGGGGGTAACCCATTTGTTTTGAAAATGTGTTCATTGATACATTTTCCAAGGGTATTCCAAATAAACCCGCAAGAAACACAGATTTCCTGAAAACAGGGTTACAGTTAAAATGTTTTTGTATTAAATATGTATTACTAAATGGTACTGTGCCACCAAAAAAAAAAAAAAAAGTCTTGGTGTTCCTACTAACAATTGTCATCTGATATTGTTAGCTGTATGGTAGGCATAGTACTTGTCAAGTTGTAGGGATTGGTTTTCATGTTGCTTGCAAGTTTTGCTGAGGAGAGTTTACAGACACCTACCAAGGCAAGCTTGACATCATCCTCAGTAGTGTCATGTTGAGGTCTGGCATGGAAATAGCTCCCCAGCCCCACGACCGTCTCTCATTCTCATCCCCTTCCCTGTTAACCACCAAGGACACTTTCCTCCAGCATTGCCAAACCACTGTGGTTCCTTTGCACAGCCCTGACCAGGTTTCTCTTCTGCAGCGTGCCCCCTTCAGGAAATGTCCCCCGGTTTCTTCTCAGAACACGCTCTATAAATGCCCTCTCTGTGTCACCTCCACGTCTGGTACGTGCCTCACTGTGTGTGTCACAGTGTATCCTATTGTTTTTGTTTACAAGTTTGGCGCCCCCACTAAATTGAGCTCATGAAAGGTGGGAATGGTGATTATTTACCTCCGTGTGTCACTGACACACAGTAGGCACTTAAGTTGATTGCATCGGCCCGGATTGACTTTGAGTTGCATTATTAGTGTCACCCATCTTCATTCTTAACTGCCCTCACCAGCTCTGCTGCTGTGTACTGGGCTAAAGCACAACCATGTACAGAGAATACAAAATACTACCAACATGTTTTTATGAAAGGAATAGGAAGGGCGGGGCAAAATGTAATCAATTTTTCCCTTGTTTCTTAATTTCACTCTCAGTCGACCAGTTGGTCAGCACGACTTCCTTTGGTTACTTGTGTACACGGGGAGAGATGCTCCACATGATCACTTTTCAGTTTATGTAGGAAGAAATGGTACTCCATTGCTGAAGGACATACTTTTATGTGCCATAGCCGGGCACAGGTGCTTCATCACATCTTATTACGCTGTAACTTTCAGATTTAGTATTATCGGAGGTATTTGCAGAGCAGCACTGTCCCCTGGAGCTTTCTGAGATGATAGAAGAGTGATTACAATGATATATTTTTAATGACTTAGAAGTGATAGTCCCTAGCCACTTGAGGTGATTGAGCACGTTTAAGTTTGGCTAGTGTTACATAGGAACTGAATTTCTAATCGATTTAAATATAACTAGTCACAAGTGCCTAGTAGCTACTCGATCGAACGGTGCAATTATAGAGTATTTGACAGGTAAACATTTAGGCTAAGGTATTAAAATCTTGAATCATGTCTGAGGGCTTAACACTATGCTTCCCAGTATAAGCTGTTACTGGATGATATTTTGAGGCCTTCATATTATAGAACATTTGTCTGTGTGTTCTGTGAGCCTTTCGTGTAGTTCACTGGTCTCCCTGTTTTTTAGGAGCAGAGTGAAGTGATGATAAGTAATTATTTACAAATACAATGGATTTGAGCCCTTGGTGTATAAAACTAAGTGAAAGTTCCGTGAGCTAACCGATATTTCTCTAAGAGGAATTGTTAAGAGTAGGCAGTTTTATTAGTCCTGCTGGCCGTTGTATCTGCTAGTGCCTGGTACAGTACCTGACACATTGTGAATGCTCATAAATATTTGTTGATGGAATGACTGTTCAAATAATCTAACCCCTCTAAGTTAGCTTTCCGGGGGTATATTGTGGAGCTGAAGCGGAGGCCAAGGAATTCAGAAACTACACTGAATTTACAGTTCTTCCAGGGAATGCCATCTCCCTGGAGGAATTACTGTTAACTCGGTGACTGATTTCTTCCTTGTACGATAAGTAGCAGGCATTGTTACCTTTCTTTGATGAGGGATTGAAAAACAAAGTCACAAGAAGATGTGGTGCTCAGGTCGTAGAGAGTTGGAAGTGTAAATCGAGTTGAGTAGTTAGTTTGTTTCTGTTGCCTTGTTCACTCAGCCATGAATATTCTTCAGAGAAATAAAATCAGGCACCGAACTATGTTAGTTAGAAAGTGTGGTTTGTAAAAATCAAAGGTAGTAATATATGCTAATGCAGTCTGAAAAGAGGACTGAAATACCTCTTGGATGGCATGCCATTGAGTAAACAGCTTTATATGAGAAACAGGACTGGAAACATTTCTTAAACCTCTAAATCTCGGCCTGTGGTAATCCTAACACCCAAGTTTTTAAACTTCTCAAAGAGACTATTTGAAACGCAAATGGAAACAGATGTTTAGTTGTGCAGATAACCAACGCTAGGCTTTGAAATACTTATATAAAAAGGTATGAGATACATCAAACATCTGTTTAGAACGAGAGCCTTAAGGCTGGAAATTGTAGATTTCATTTCATGTGGTCGATGCAGTATGTGGTGTAGAGCATGTGAAAGGTGCTGTGCAGCCGACTCCCCGTGCTGTGCATCAGGCTTACATACTCGTGGTGCTCTGTGTGGCTGGCTTACAGGCCTGTCCTTGTTCCTAGTTCACAGGCTGCCTTCTCATCATTCTGCCACTAGGTGCCACAAATGAAAACGAATTTTATACTAGAGTAAATAAAACATAAAATATAGATCTGTTGTTTTTTAAAAAAATCATACTGTGTATTCCAAGATAAAACGTGAAGTTTTCTTTTTGGGGGGGTATGTGTGTGTGTATTACTTTCTCTTTTAGCAATTTCTGGCCTCTTAGTCCTTTATGATTGATTACTCTCTTACTTTCTCTTTTAGCAATTTCTAGCCTCTTAGTCTGTTATGATTGCTCTTCTAAAACCTTTGGTGTGAACTCTTTTGGTTGGGGGGAGAAGCCCACAAACCAAAAACAAACCATCAACCATATGTTCCATAAATGACTGCTGTTGCCCTCAAAACTGAACCAAAACACAACCATAAAAAGACAAAACCCACCACTGCTATCAGCAACACAGTTAACCCAGGCAACCAGATAAATAAGGCCTATGTGATTTGAGTTGTTGCTTTTGTGGCGAGGTCAGTAATATGAAGTCTCTTTGTAGATATGAAGCGTAAATTACATATGACAAACTATTGTATATTTTGCCTACCTAACTATGTAGCAGTAACACAAGAATCCACACTGCACTGTAGATCTCAATCTGTTTGGCCTTAAAGACCCTATTGGGCAACTTGGGTTCAGGTGTATAATTTAAGAATCATTTTGAAAGTTTATTGAGAGCTGTCTCTCATGATTTGGTCACTAACTTGATAAAAGAATTGAAGGAAGTAACTGGCTTCCTATCTTTCTCTTCAGTGGAGTGGTTGGGTTGGATCAATGGTTCTCAGACTCTGGTGCGCATTTGAATCACTGAGGGCTAGTTAACACCGGCTGGGCCCCACCCCAGAGTTTCTGACTCAGTGGAGTAGGGTGGGCCTCGTAATCTGCCTCGCTCACAGGTCGCAGGGGATGCTGCTGCATTTTGAGGGCCGGTGGATTAAATAATCTAAAGTTTTGTGATTCGGTGCCTGTTTCCCCCCCCCTTTTCAAGTTGCAGCACCTGTTCTTTGATTTCTGCAACGTTATGGCATTTAAAGACTTCTGTCTGGCAAAATGAGTTTTAAACGTTTGAAATGGGTTAATTTTTATTTTGAGAGTTTTCGAGAATTCTCGAAAACTTTGCAGAAACTTTGGGTCTCGGATTAGGTATACTTGCCCAATAGTAAGTAGATTCTCTAGTTAAACTATATTGAGATATTTCTGATGTTATTCAATGACAAAACTATTTGCTGCTCCTTAAACCTAAACGTAGTATCAAATCTAATCACGTACCTTTTAATACACAGCGACAGGGCACGATGGGGGCACATTACATAATTGTGGGCTCACTAAGTAAAGTGTTTTTTGCGGGACATAGTTCTTGTCCTCGTACTCTTGGTTTGGGCCCACGGTTGACTCTGGTAGCATTAACCTGGGTGTCCTCTGAAGATCATTGCCTCCTAGAAGGGTCATGGCTGCAGGAGGGAGATGCCCGTCAGGGGGATGAAGAGTAAGTCAGGGCACAGCCATCCCCTATTTTGAGGACTTTGGGGAGCAGTGGAGGCTCTGCAGTCTCTAAATGAAGGAGGCAGAGATACCAGGAGGCATCGTAAAGCCGCACTGTTCTTACTTATCCAGAGTGTATGGGGGGAGGGCACGAAGGAGAGGTTCATGGAGATTCCAAGATCTCACAGGTGGTGCCCTGGAAGCGTCCGGTTGCAGATTTCAGTAGCCCTCCCGGTGACCTGGAGTCAGGGGGGCTGAGGTTTGCGGTGAGTTGAAGTAAAGTTTGACATCTTATCTGAGAAAAGGGAAATAAAAAATAAGAAATGGGTGAGGAGTAGGCAATGGGAAGGTAAAAATGAAAGGTTTGTAAGTTTATAAATGCTCTAAAACTTTGTGTGGCAAGACTAGGCTAGTTAATAGCATAGGCTTCTTTGTTAGAAAATAATGAGTTTTCCTTTTCATTTCTGCTGAATACTTGAGAATATCACCAGATGCCGTTATTTGACTTGAATCAGATGCCTTTCAAAGTCATGAGTAGGATTCAACCAGTGCTTACCTTTTAGGATTGTTTTAGGATCCTTAACTAGTTTTAAATCAAATTCCTGGAAGGTACGTGCGATCCCTATTGCTGGGTGTGTTTTATGGATTAGGAAACAAATCATTTGTGTAGCACAGGCCACAACGCTGGGCGACAGCCAGGAGATCTCACTGCTTTTTATATCTACTAGTTTTAATTTTATCTTAAAATTCTGTTTTCTGTCTGCTTTTTTAAAATGGCTGACCCTTAAATCTTAGAGTTGATCTAGCATCCATATTATTGATTTTGAGCTATATTTCATGGATACAGCCTTGGATTTTGAGCTACTGTTTATTTCTTTGAGAAGAATGACGTGTGTTATACAGTCATTTCTTGACCGAAATATCTGTGACATAATCTGTGAAATTGTTGTGACTTCTTTGGACTTCACAGTTTGAAGGTAGGGTTGGCAGTCTATATGACGAGTGCTGGGCATGGCCCATGGGCAGCAGAGGGAGGGTTTTTGTGTGATTCTCTCTCTCTCTCTCTCTCTCTCTCTCTCTCTCTCTCTCCCCCTCTCTCCCCCACCCTCCTCTCTCTATATATACAGTATTTTTTTTTTATTGATTTCAGAGAGGAAGGGAGAGGGAGAGAGATAATTAGAAATATTGTGATGAGAGAGAGAGCCATTGATTGCTGCCTCCTGCCCACCCCCTACTGGGGATGGAGCCTGCAACCCAGGCATGTGCCCTGACTGGGAATCAAACCGTGACCTCCTGGTTCATTGGTTGATGCTCAACCACTGAGCCATCCAGCCGGGCTCCCCCCATCTTTTTTTTAAGTTTCTCCCCCACCTCTTCCTCTCAGGACCTTTTCAAAGCCTCCCGTGTCTTGGAGAGTTAAGACCCTTTTCTTCACTGTAATCACACTAGCACCAGGCAGCATCTGCGGTTGGCGTCCACATCTCCCGAGGGTTCTGTCTTCCACCTTCTGACATTTCTGTTTGTCTCGCACCGGCCTCCTGGCCTCCGGCGAGCCGGACCTTCCTCTGCGTTTCCTTCACGGTCCTGCCTCTGCAGCTGCTTCTTCCTTTCCCTGCCACAAGCTCTCTTTCTGTGCGGCGGCTGGTCTTCCTTGGGCCGGTGGAAAGAGGACTGAAGTAGAACAGTGTGTGTACTGGTGATTCGTGGGTACCTGCCACTGGATACTGTGCTAGCGCTTTGCATTCTTTCCACTGATTCCAGCTCCCACCAGCCACTGGGTCGTGGAAGAGTGTCCCAGTCTCTGCCAGAGGCTCCTGGTCTGTAAAATGAGGGGTGAGTGAGCTTCTGGCCCTAAAGGGCTGTGATTGAGTTTATTCACATCTCATGGTGAGCCCTTATAAGAGAACTTTTGCTTTTTGAAAGATACCTGTTAACAAGACCGGGCTCAGTGTAGAGTGATGCTTGAGCACAGGACCAGGAGATCCAGGATCCCTTAGCTAGACTGTCTGCAGTGTGGCTGGCTGCTTTTTCCTTGAGGAGCTAGGGATGGGTCTCAGGGCTCTCTCTTCTCTACCCTTGTACTGTCTGCATCGAAGATCCGAAAGTTGAACCTGAGCGCTCCACTTGGGGAAGGCTTGTTGACCTGATACTTGGGAGATTGTGCTGCTTCTCATCTCCATGGTGAAAGAGCTGGGCTTCTGAAGCCTCCTTCTGCCGGGGGGAGTTTCTGGGAACCTGCTGGATACTTCTATTTATTCTTAAGCAACTCATAAAAAATGCTACCTCAGATCTTTCTCTCGCAGAATTGTACGTGGCCTGTGACCTTGAGTGCGTGTGTCCTATTTCTAGGGGGATTGTTGTTAGTCCGGAGTCTTCCTGTAATGCTCACATGGACACCAAGCTCCTTATCTGTTCATTGCCAAGGTCAGTGACAGTTGTTTTGTTTTCTGCGATTATACTGGAGTAACGTGTTCAGTGCACATACTGTCCATTTTCTAAAAATCTATATATCTTTTGTTTCTTTATGTTTCAGAGAGAGTAAATATTTCTTCATCTTTTCCTATTTTTTTTTTTTAGCATTTCAAAATCGTATAAAACCTATACTTATCGGCTCTATCCCAAAAGACTTTGTGATGACGTTTCAGTTTTTAGCAATTATTGTCTGAAATGCAAGTCCGTGATAAAAAGTGAACAGTATTTTTAGAGAAAATGCCATTCATAGCCTTTCTTTGGATTTTAACTTTGAAATATGTTTTCCATTTCATGCCTTTTAGTTTGTGTAAGGTTACGGTGCTTGCTATGTTTGTAGGCTTCTATTTTCATGGCAGAAGACATAAAAATCCTCCTATTCTTCCACTTTTAAAGGCTTTGGAATTAAGATTCCTTCTGCTACTAATCTAATTATTTTGAAAAGGCACATAGGAGTTTTCTCTTTGCCATGTATACATCTGTGTATATATATATATATGTGTGTGTGTATATATATATATATTTTTTTGTCATACAAGGACTTTATATTATAGACTTAATGAATCAACACCTTATTTAGTCAATTTATATTATCTGTAGAATGAAGATCATTTGAGATTCTGAGCAATAGAAATATCCCAACAATAGGTTTGCTTTTTTTTTTTAAAATGTATTTTTGTTTTTTGTTAATCCTTATCTGAGGATATTTTTCTTTTGATTTTTAGAGAGTGTGGGAGGGGGAGAGACACAGAGAGAGGAACGTCAATGTGAGAGAGACACATCGATTGGTTGCTTCCTACATGTGCCCCAACCAGGGACGGGGTTTGAGCCTGCAACCGAAGTACATGCCCTTGACCGGAATCGAACCTGGGACCTCAGTCCTCGGGCCGATACTCTATCCATTGAGCTAAACCGTCTAGGGAAGCAGGTTTGCTTTTAAAAGATTTAAAAAATTATTATCCATGTAATAGCTGAAGAGCCTTATAATAATTGAAGAGCATTTGCTCTCATGTGAGGTACTTGAGGGTAGCAAGATGTCCTGGGCTCATTCTGGGCCAGTGGTCCCCACCCCTTGACGGAGGAGTGGCCCGCATTGAAGCAGCGACGCCCTGGGAATATGACTGGAAATGCCCCCTTCTGATTGTGTTTTGTTGTTGGTTTTGGAGAGTACCAGTTGTTTGAAAGCACTGAATTGCAGTTTTACAAATACACACATTACTTGCTAAAACATCTTTTTGGATCACTGTGCTCTTCTGGAGTTCAGAGTTCCAAGTTCTGGGAAGATTACGCATCAGGAACATGTCAGGTCCTGGACATGCCAGGTAAACAGCCCAGTGTGCTTGGATTGCACACTGTGTTACTTTTCACACATTGGAATCCTCCTAATTCTCCACAGGGAGTCTAAGAACAGGAACAAGTAAACATGTCCTATCTGGGCAGACTTTCTGTCCAAAACTAAACAAAAGAAAACAAACAAAAGCACTTAAACGGCTGGTGGGATGCTGGCGCACCCTGGCCCGGGGTACTGACAAACCATTTCTGGCCATTCCTCTCCTGCTTGTTTATTCTCTTTTCTTTCCATGTTCTTTACTCTATTGATGTACCCCCCCCCACCCCCCATTTTTTTCTTTTTTTTTTTGGGTCTTTTCTGTTACCTCTGTTCTTCATCGTTACTCGTTTGCTTTTTTTCCCATTCCTGGTATGGACAGCCTCGGAACATCCTACGGTTATCACAGGCATCTTTTTAGCCTGGCTAATGGCAGACCAGAGCTTAAGAGAAGTTTTACTCTGACATTTTACTCTGACTATAGTCTGTAAAATTCCATGCCACTGCAAACTATTTCTAAAAAGTTTAATGCATTTATATAGCACTAGAGGCCTGGTGCATGAATTCGTGCACCAGTGGGGTCCCTCGGCCTGGCCTGCGGGATTGGGTCGAAACCAGCTCTCCAACATCCCCCGAGGGTTCCCAGATTGTGAGAGGGCACAGGCTAGGCTGAGGGACCCCCCACCCATGCATGATCGGAGCCGGGGAGGGATGCGGGAAGTTGGCCAGACAAGGAGGGACCACAGGAGGGCTCTAGGGCGTGTTCGGCCCTTCTTGCTCAGTTCTGGTCAGCCGGACCCCAGTAGCAAGCTAACCTACCAGTCGGAGCATCTGCCCCCTGGTGGTCAGTGCACATCATAGTGAGCGGTTGAGTGGCCTTAGCATATCATTAGCATATTATGCTTTGATTGGTTGAATGGACGACCGGATGACTGGGCACTTACCATATTAGGCTTTTATTATATAGAATTTTTCATGTTAAATGGAAAAGGTATGTGAAATGTAAAACTTACCAAACTCTTTGGGATATATAAATAGGCATTCAGTGGGTTTCAGATTGAAGTTAAATTTTGTGCAAAAGGACATTCTAAAATTTAGGTAATAGCAATCATGTAGATGATGTTTTTCAGGATTCTTTTTACTTATGAAATTTTTGATAAAAAGATATTGTTTGGGTTAAAATAATGTGTTTAAATGGCCAATAACAAAGTTTTGTATAAAAAATGTGACAGCATCAAATGTGTTTTAAATATCCTACTATTACTTAGGCCACTATCAAGGATCGGAGTATATTAGAGCTCTAAGAGGCTTTGAAGCTAGTTTAATTCAATCTAAATTTATAGATGAGACAATTTACTGAATTTACACACTTGGTTAGTGGCGTAGTTGACCACAGGTAGGTCTTTTACTTCCCTATCCACTCTGCTTTTTTGGACAGAAAATTAACTTTATGAAATTTTAGAAGTAAAATAGGCAGGGAAGCCTGAGAAAAGTATGTGAGTTCTAAACCTAGCTTGACTTCATTAGTTCTGAGATGTTTGACTAGGTGTTCAACCTCTCTCATCTCAGTCTTGGGAGGGTTGGACATTAAGGCCCCTGGCAGGCCTGTGACTATACTCAGAAGAGGAAATTGACATAGATATAGATTCTTCCTATTGTACATTTGTGTAGTTTCAATTTGAGTCTTATTTCAAGTAAATATCGTTCCTATTTTTTAGTAGGTGTCACTGGTATTTTTTGTTTGTGAATCAACTTTTCCGAAGCGTACTGTTGTGAGACACAGGTTTTTGTCAACATCATGGTTGCCTCTGTGTTCAGGTGCCTCTAGCATTACCTTGACTAACTGACGTCAACACATTCAGAGGCAGGTGTCCCCTAGCTTCAAACTGGTGAAAGGGTACCACAAAGCACTGCCCCATAGACAGGTAATTGAGAAGTGCTTTTTTCACATGGTTTACTGTTTATTACAGTGTTAGAAAGTCATGTCACAAATAAAATGGAAGAGAATTTGGCTAGTTCAACTTCTAGAGCGGCTCTCATTGGGGTTGTGAAATAGGTTTTTCCATTCTCTGTAGGACAGTGTCATTGTTTGTGTCAGAAGACAGTTGTGACAATCTGGCAGGATGGGAAAGATGAGATGAGTGTAAGATATAGAGCAAAAGCTGAGCAGACTGGAGATGCTTTCCTAATAAGACTGACTGAGCTTTGGGACTTGCCCCCATTGCTCAGGAGTAGTTCCCAGGCCCACCCCACCTTTTTTTTGCTTTGTTTAAGAAAGCCCATTCTTTCAAAAAAAAATTACATACACCTATTATGTGCATCACATTTAACTGGACATTACAAAAGAGCTACTCATCTGGAGTTTCTTTTTGGCTGGGTGTCCAATGCATAGACCATGAAACGGTGAGATAGAGTAAATGACTGAGGAGCCCAAAGGATAGCCTACACAAGGAGAGGGAAGGGAGAAGGCCTGAAGCAGTAGGAAAACCCCCCCAAGAAGCCATGACATTTGAGCAGTTGGAAGAACAGCTAAAGAACCCTGGCCGGGTGGCACAGTTGGTTGGAATGTCATCCCGTACACCGATAAGGTGGCGGGTTCCATTCCCAGTCAGGGCACAAACCTAGTGGCGGCTTTGATAGGGATCGGGGTGTGTACGGGAGGCAACTGAACGATGTTTCTCACAGTATTTCTCTCTCTGTGTCTCTCTCTGTCTGTCTCCCTCTCAAAAAAGAATAGCTAAAGAACTGATTTTAATTTTCTTTTGGGAGAGTGCAAGGGATGTGGTTGGGCTGTGTTAGGACATAGGCTTGGGAGTTGGGAAATGACCATTGTATGTTTTAAGGTGGCAAATAAGGTACTGCCCTATGGTAGTAGAGCCTTTTTTATACGGAAAATTTTAAGTCTGTAGAAAAATTGTACTCTGAACACATATGCTGGTCTTCTGGATTAATCGTTAACTTTATAGCCGTACTTGCCCCCATGCTCCATGTATGTATGTATGTTTTGAGTCAAATGTGGTATGTATATTTGTATTACTTTCTTAACCACTTGAATATAAGTTGCAGAAACCATGACATTTCACTTTTAAGTACCTGCTGAAGAGGACTTTCCTTAGTATAAACACAACACATTATCATACCCATGGAGTTTAGGATTGACATAACGACATGGTCAAACACATAGAAAACATTTAAATTGGGGGGTAGAAAGTGTATTTATTTGTTTTTTTTAAATCAGGTAGATTTGTCTGGCACAATGCGTGTTGAGTGAATTGGTGGGACAAGAGACTAGAGCACATATTTAACAAGTCAGATACAGCCATCAAAATAGAAAGAGAAAGCTTATTAATATTCCGATATGCTGTATTCTTAAAGCTACAATCTTAAGTAAAGACAAGGCATAGAAGAGTGTAAAAAATTTATAAACTGTGTGTGTGTGTGTGTGTGTGTGTGTGTGTGTGTCTGGAAGGATAAAAAATGAATTAATATCTTGTGCCTTTCAGAGGAGGAGGCAGGGAACTGAAAGACAGGGAGACTTTTCCCTGAATACCCTTTTACCTTTAAACTATTTGAATATAATACTTATTCAAAAATAAATAGTAAGTAAGCGAGCATAGACTTACGTTGATCCTATTATTAGCTTTGTAGCAGGTAGGATAATGCTTCTCTTTATGTCCTAACGAAATTTGGAGAATGGGGCCTAAAACAAAAGGTGGAGGAAAATACTCCTCTTTAATTTTGAAGGAAGATTTGCTTTTTTGTGCCACTTATTGAAAAAGAATGTTCATGATGTAAGAAGATATTTTTTTCAGGAGCTGCCGATGTGGAGAGGAGGGACTTGATGGGGGCCTGATACTCAGGAAGGCTGGGAATTTCACTGAGAAAAGCAGAAAGGAAGATGGTGTCGGAGATTATGTATTCCGCTTGGAGTAGAGCAGCGACTTTCATTCTTTTTCATCTCATAGCA
Organism: Myotis daubentonii; assembly: GCF_963259705.1. NCBI lineage: Eukaryota > Metazoa > Chordata > Mammalia > Chiroptera > Vespertilionidae > Myotis > Myotis daubentonii. The sequence goes on along the minus strand of NC_081849.1, from coordinate 24,782,861 downwards.
CACATAAGCTAATCACTAAAATTCTGTGGCACATCAAAATATTTGTTGCCAATCTGACAAAAAATTAGCATAATTTTGATTGACTTACAAAAAAATAGTAATTACTCTTTTTACTCCAAAGTGACTTAAAAAAAAAAGCAGGTACTTATACTTGTATATAAGGATTTCTGCTACCAAGAATTAACCAATCAGATGCAACCTTATTATGTGATGTGAGCAATAAGATGCAACTCTATCATGTGACGTATATATTTATGGTTCAAGATGGCATTCGCACTGGATGGCTATTGTGTTGGCTGTTGTCATCTTTTTATTGACTAGAGTCCCGGTGCATGAAATTTTGTGCACTGGGAGGGGTCCCTCAGCCTGGCCTCCACCCTCTCACAGTCCAGGAGCCCTTGGGGGATGTCCGTCTGCCATGAAGACAGGAGAAGCTCCCGCCACCACCACTACACTTGCCAGCGGTGAGCCCAGCTTCTGGCTGAGTGGTGCTCTCCCTGTGGGAGCACATTGACCACCAAGGGGCAGCTCCTGCATTGAGTGTCTTCCCCCTGGTGGTCAGTGCACGTCATAGTGACCAGTTGTTCTGCCATTAGGTCGATTAGCCTTTTATTATATAGGATTATATAGGATAGTCAGATATTGCAAGTTTTAAAAATTGTGCAATACTAGTTGAAAATCACTGGAATAAAGGATAATATTTTTCTCCTCTAAGACAGAAACAAGAGTAGAATTTAGTAGTTTCAGTGGAAAAGTACAGAAGATGGCAAATGGGACTCAGAATTTACACTTCACATATATTCATAATACCTTTGATGATAAAAGATAAGTATGTTTAAAAAGCTGCTAAAACAAAATTAATATTTAGGAGTAATGTCTGGCTATTTTTTGATATTTTTAAAAAGATAGATTCTTGGGTTTTATATGAAAGATTATATGGAAGTTAAAAGAAAACCTCGAGTTAATATTAGTAAATTATTTCCATTTTATAGCTATTTGATTATTTTGTATGGTAGTTATATAATTATATGGTGAACTTATGATACTTATCCTTAAAAATTGATATTTTGCAGTGTTAAATATGTTGCATTAATTTCAGAGTTAAGTCAGACACAGTTTATTTTCTGTTTTCATAAGATTAACACAAAGTTATTGATTAGTACTTAGTGCCTTTTCTCTTGAAGGCCAGTGTTTATTAATCAGTGAGTGTTGAATTGCTCCCAGTGTCTGTTAGGCATCCTTGGGTTAATGGAGACAGATGATCTGCCCTTGACAGATGCTTCTGGAAACTTAACATTTCAACAGTGCAAGTTAAATTCCTGTTAGGGAGGGAAGTCACTGACTGCTCAGGCATGTAGGCAGGCAGGCCTTTAGGAGCCAGAGGAATTCTGCACTGTTTGATCAGGTGTCCAGGATGGGACTTTGCAGGTGAAGAAATTTGATTTTATCAGTTCATTCAGAGTTGATGGGGATTGTGAAACTAAATGAAGCTAACCAAGCTAAGCAAGCTTACAGTCAGAGAAAGACAAATATCACATGATCTCACTTATATGTGGAATCTAGTGAACAAAATAGATCTAGAGACATAAAAGCATACAACAGACTGAAGATTCTTAAAGGGAAGGGGAGGGGGTGGGAAGAGATTAACCAAAGAACTTATATGCATATCTCCATGACCCATGGGAACAGACAATAGTGTGGTGAAGGCCTGGGGAGGAGGTGGGAGTCAGGGATAGGTGGTCAGTGGGGAAAGAAAAGGGGACATCTGTAATACAACAATAAAGATAAATTTAAAAAATTAAAAAGTTGCAAAAAACCATGAGGATAATGCAAAGAACAACTATTTTTACTTAGATTCACTTATTAACATTTTCCCCACTTTATCATTTACTCGTATTTTCTTGTTCTCTCTATATTTATGTGTGTATATGTATATATATTTTTTGAATCATTGAATATATATGTGTGGTGTGTGTATGTGCGTGTGTGTGTGTGCGTGTGTGTGTATCATGGCCCTTTACCCCTAAATATTTCAGTGTGTATTTCCTAAGAATAAGAATATTTGTATCTATATTCTTAAAATATTTTCATCTAATCTACTATCTGTATCACAGCTTTGTCGGTTGAGGTAAAAAAGTCCTTTATTCTTTGTCTTTTATCAGATTGATATTTTGGAAGACGAGTCTTTTTTTTTATATTAGAAAGTTTCTCAATTTGTGTTTGTCTGATGTTTCCTCATTGTTAGATTCACAGTATGAATTCTTGGCCAGAGCCTACTCCCCCCCACCCCCTAATTTTTTAAGTTTATTCTTTTTCTAAATTAGAAGATAACATGGATGCAATAATATTATCTAAATACAGAGTCCATCTATTATTTCAAAATGTTTTTTTTAAAATACCTTTTTATTGATTTCAGAGAAGAAGGGAGAGGGAGAGAGAGATAGAAACATCAATGATGAGAGAGAATCACCGATGGCTGCTTCCTGCACATCCCTCACTGAGGATTGAGCCCACAACCCGGGTATGTGACTTGACCAGAATAGAACCCAGGACCCTTCAGTCTGCAGGCTGATACATCAATGACGAGAAAGAATCATTGGTTGGCTGCCTCTTGCACATCCCACACTGGGGATCGAGCCCACAACCGGGCATGTGCTATATATTTTTTGATGTCTTATTCTATACCCAAATAAGAAATGTCTATTTGTTTAAATCTTAATTTGTGCCTTTTTAAGAATGTTTTAAAAGTTTTTCTCAGATGGGTTTTACATAGTTATTGTTAAATATTTTATTTTCTTTTTGAAACTTGCCTTTATCATTTATTATATCATGGAGATCTGGCCTGTACATGCAGGCCAGTACATGCAAACCTATTTAATTCTGAAAATGGATCTATGGTCAACCAATGAACTTGTATGCGTATATGTATAACCTGTGGACACAGACAACGGGGTGGTGAGGGCCTGAGGGGGCGGGAGGACAGGAGCAGGCTGTAAGAGGCTTATGGGGAGAAAGGAGGACCTATGTAATACTTTCAACAATAAAGATTTAAAAAAATAAAAATAAAATGGGTCCATGATAATCCATTGTGCCCTAATTTAATTTTTCTCTGCAGATGTATTTCATGTTGTTTCTGATTTATCCCTGTTATGCCCAGTACTGAGGAAAATACCCTTGTCCCTATATTCTTGCTTACTTGTGTTACTGTATCTGTAAAATAGCTTCCTGGAAATGGAATTGCTTAGTCATAGACCATGTATATATATCTTCGGTGACATATTCTACCAAGTTATCCTCTCAAAACTATTTGACGCTTTTAAAATCAAGTAAACTTGATTGTATATGTTTGTTGTTAAAAGACATTCAGAATTTTGTTTGAAAGAAGCCTCATGAAAGTTAATTCTAAACCAAAAGTGTGTATCTATTTGTCCATTGATATGGGGAATCTAAAGAGAGCAAAAACATGATTTACACCTCACCTAACTTAAATACAGTTTTGGAAATCAGATATATATTTACTTACATGTATTCAACAACAGAAAAACTTCATTGTTCAGTAGACTTTGAATTTAGACTAAAAGTATGGAGTGTAGTTTAGGGGAGAGAATCAAGAAAGACATTTCCTGGGAGATCGGCGTGGGCTGACGTTGAGGCAGAGTTTCACCGTGTCACGTGAGCCCTGGGACTGGAGCAGTGTGCCTGTACTCAGAGATAAAGTACGGACAGTTAGTGGGAGACCTGGAGTTCCGTAAGGTGTGGATCTGGTCCCCTCGGCGGCAGAGGGCTCTTCTGATTTAGTACTCTATTGCCGTGTAGCAGTTACCCTCCACACCCAGTGCTTAGAACACCCGTACACATGTATGATCTCTTAGCAGTTTCTGTGGGCCAGGGACTTGGGCGCAGGCAGCACTATTGCCACATTCTGTCCCATAGAAGCAAGCCAATGCGTTCAGCCCACATTCAAGGGGAGGGCACTGGGTTCCTCCTTTCAAGGAGGGGGTGTCAGGGTCTGGGAACACATTTTAAAACTACCACACTGGGTTCTGAAGGAGAGGTCCGATGGTACGATTTTGAAAAGGAAAAGAGCATGGTGTCCAGCAGAAGATTAATCTGGTAGCAGTGTCAAAGATGACCTGAAGAAAGGGGGACACGGGAGGGAGGGCTGGTGAGGAATTCCAGCAGTGAGGCAGTGATGGAGTTGTCCAGGGAGATGCGAGAGGGACAAGGCAGGGCCCATGAGGGGTGCAGCGGAATGAGAGAGAGGGAATGGGAGGCGGAAATCGTCTCCAGGCTTCCAGGCCTGAAGAACGAACCATCAGGCATGTAATAACTGGAAAGAGAAACCAGTTTTTGGTTTTAGACATTTAAGGGGAAATTCCCAAGCAGTTGAAACTATAGAACCAGGGCTTCAGTTGAAATGTCGAGCCAAAGGGAGAAAGTTCACATTCGTCGTCCAAAAATTTTTACGGGATGAGTCCGCAGAGAGTCCGGAGCACGGAGGCCCCAGCCTTTGGGGGAAGCCGTGGTCTGGAGCACGATGAGCAGAAGCTAGATCTGCGTTCCTGGCAGGAGGAGAAGGTGGACCGAGGCCGAGCGTCACGTGTTACAGAATCTGAAGAGAATGATGTTTGAAATGCATGCATTTGCCTGTCAGATTATTAGCGGTGACAGCACTTTTATGTGGAGTAGAACAATTTTGGAAATTGGATTATAACATTGAATGTGATGATTCACTTTCTAAAAAGTGCTCGAGGTGGGAGGATGAGTGGCTGGCACGCCTTCCATCACAGCTTTTGAGATCTGACACCCATCTCGCTTCCTTTTAGCACCACCAAGCCTCCCTGGAATGGCACTGCTACTCAGTTCTCGGCTGGAGGGAAGGAGTAGGATTTTACCTCTTGTTTTCAGGGAGTCATTTAACAGTAAGTGAAATTAACTTACTTGATAATTTTTTTTTAACTTCACCTGTTGCTATCAATTACTCTTACCTGTACTCTCCCCCTAACCCTGTTAGTATGACTGTTCCAGATCAGATATCAGATGAGGCATCACCTATTTTTTTTTCTCCCTTAACCTCCCAATTTCAAGCATACTTCGATTATTTATATGCTTTGTTAATTGAACTTGTAGGGATGCAATTAGTATTTAGTAAATATTAAAGTTAGTAACTGGCAAATGTAAAACTGACAGATGGATTTTATCTTTTGTATCTATACATGTATTTAATCAGTTTTCAATGAGTAAAATAATTGTCAGTAAGATGTAGCAAAAACAAGAAAATAGTTTAAAAAATCACTTTTATGGCCTAGTATATTTCAAAATTTCTGTAAGAATTTGAGATTAAATGGGCCAAAGGATTATGCAGTGAAACACTGACAAAACCAGAAATTAAATCCTGAGTGTCCTCTGCTACATGGTTAGATGGTGGTGTTTTTTTCCGACAGGTTATTTTCCTTTAAGAAAAAAACTTTAGGTCCACCAAAGACTTAAAGAAATGAAATCAGCGTAACAACAGTAACTGTGGTTTCAAATTAAAGGGCAAACTTCTATGCTGGAAAAAAAGAGCTGCTGTTATCAGTTCTTTTTAGCACAAAAAGATATGCTTGTTCTTGGCAACCTCATCTTTGAATAAATAGGGGCCTTGCTTGATGTCGCTTAGTTCTGCAGTGTGCCTGGGGGAGCTCTGGCCCAGGTGAAAGGGGTCAGAGGGCGGTGGGAAGGGAGAAGGGGCGTGAGGAAAGGCTGAGAGGTTTCGGCTCGGATAGCACAGAGATAAGTGAAGGCGGCGTGACAAAGAGCGTCGCTGACTCTACACATGTCGGTACAGCCATGGAGGCTCTCACGTGCAGTTTTCATTACACATGTTAAGCCTTTTCTTTCTGTCAGTAGGCGGGAGAGGGAGGAACAGAAAAAAGAGTGAGAAAGGGTGTCTTGGGAGACCACCGATTGTGTGGTTTGTTTTCACAACTCAGGAGCTGGATGTATTTGCAAAAATTACAGCATGACTTTTACTCGTCTGTGGGCATCTGACAAAAACGTAATGTGGTTAATTGGCGTATTTTCCTTTTCCTGTTTCCCACCCATCCGGCCCTGTCCTCTTTCCCTTACATTCTCTGGAACTCACTTCGGGCACCGTCAGTCCCAGAAGCTCCCTCCAGTGGCCTCTTCTGTTCCCAGTGCCCGACACTGGCGGGATTAATTGTCCTCCTCCCCGCCTCTCTGTCTGCAGAACGGCCTGGCATCACTCTGTCACTGGGCTTCCACAACTTGTCCTGTGACCGTGTTTATGAGCTTGTTTGCCCTACTACACTGAGGGTTCCTCAGGAGGTGGGGTCAGGCCTCACTCATCGGGGTATCCCACATCTAATAAACGTTGAGTAAGCAGACGATGATTGCTTTTCCTGTGCCTTGTGGCAGACACACCACGGTCGTCAGTGTGGCAGTGAAATCACCGAGCTTTGATGGCTCGGAGATCTGTGACTAGAGAGAGAGACCACACGGGCCTTGAAGAATCGGCGGTGGACTGCAGTGAGGAAGGCACAGATCCTGGTCTCCAGGGGCTCCACTGAGTAGGTCCGTGATGGCTGGGGCGCAAGAAGCCAGCCAGCGGTGCAGTGTGGTGAGCGATGCCACAGAGGCCTCTCGTACAAGCGCCCGGGAAGCATGGGATGCATTTGACCGGGGAGGGGGGGGGTGGGGGGGGGGCTTGGGAAGACTGGCCTTTGAGTTGAGTCTTCAACTACTTATGTAGTTGCTCACCTTTCGGAGAAAAAGGAGGAGCATCTGCTAAGCTGCATTGGTAAGAGGACCCTTTTTTGAAAAGCTGAGAAGGAACATTTGAAGTTCATGAGTGTTGAGGAGTGGGGAAATGAGAGGGAAGGAGCCGTGTGTGTGTGTGTGTGTGTGTGTGTTTTGTGTGTGTGTGTGTGTGTAGCTGGCAGCTGGTCTTTGCCCCGGTGGCTGTGAGGAACCATTGGCGGTTTTAAAATCAGAGGAATGGCACAGATTCGCATTTTAGTAAAATGTCTCGGAACAGTGTAAAAATTGGACTGGAAGGGAATACACTAAAGAGAATAGACTGGTTCGGCGGCCAGTGCAACTACAGTCCAGGTGAGCGAGGTGAAGGGCCTGGATTGAGGGAATGGAGATGTGGAAGAGAAGAGAAAGTGTAGAGTATGATTTTTGTGGGTAGAATTTGTGAGACTCAGTGACTGGAGCTACGTAGAGCAGTTGTGAGAGAAACAGGAGGACAGAAAATGTTTGTAGATTCTTCAATCCTCTAACCACTGGATGGGAGAGTAGAAAGGAAGCCTTGGGTTTGGTTTGGACATTTGAAAATGGAGCCTCCCTCTGCAGGAGGCGACCAGGCAGATCAGGGGAAGACACCACTCCCATCACCCTGCTGCTGCTGCCACTGCTGGTCGCCGTGGCTGCCTGCCCTCAGCCCTCGCAGCCTCTGCAGCTTTGTCTGGAAGGACATCGGAAGATGTCCGGTCTATCTGGTCTAATTAGCATATTACCCTTTTATTAGTATAGATGTGTCTGGGAGTTTGACTATTCTGGGAACCTGATATAAGAGGAATCATACAGTATTTGTTTGCCCTTTTGTGACTGGCTTATTTCACTTAGCATAGTGTCTTTGAGCTTCATCCATGTTGTAGGATGTGTCACAATTTCCTTCAGTGTTCTTAGAGTGTGACTTAAACACACTTCTTTTTGTCAAGAATACAGCTATTCCACAACGATTGTTAAGTTCTCAAGTTCTGCCACATTAGTTCTACACAGGGAAAGGGGAGATAGAAGACAGGAATTCACTTTTAGTACCTATATTCCATTTACCACAGGTCAGGTGCTGAGTTAGTTGCAAATGCTGCATTTGACTCAGTCTTCACAACAGCTCTGTGAGGTGGAGATTATGCTTTTCCTCATTCTAGAACTGAAGAAACTGAATTTCAGAGAGTTAAGTAGCTTGTACAAGGTCACACCACTTGCAAGTTAACTGAGCCAGGATTCCAGTCCCGATCATCCTGATACCAAGGCTCCCCGTGATTTTCATGACCCTTCGGTTCTCTAATTCTGTTACTCTGAAGGAGTCAAATCTCTTTTCTAGTCATTTATAGAGCGGTTATTTCTAGAACTCAGGACCTGCATGGAAGCCAGCCAGTGGGCTTTGGAGGCGTTAGAAGGCTGTGCTTATCTCTGCATCTTTGTTCCGTGTTGTGCTTTGAAAGCTTTGAGAGCACTACTGAGTTTTTTGGTTTCATCTCTATTCTGTGACCAATTGCTGGAGAGACCCAAAGTCTGAAGTTTGTGTTGATTTTAGAAAAGCATCCTCTGAGGTTCATTTCTGGAATGAGTTTAAAGAAGAAGAGTACCAGAAGCCAGGTTCAGTCGTAGAGTGGGTGCTTTGGAAAAGGATAAGTGGTTTTCTGGGGTCATTAGAGTGGATCAGATTACCTTCTAAAGTAATGATGAAAACAAAGAATAAATCAGAGAAACTGTAAAACACCCTTCATTCTTCCTTCAGGCAAGTAATACCATATCTTCGATGACAGATAATTATTTTCTCTTGAATACTGACAGAATTAGAAAATTTCCAGTGGTACATTTAAGTCAGTGGTTCTCAACCTTCCTAATGCTGCGACCCTTTAATATAGTTCCTCATGTTGTGGTGACCCCCAACCATAAAATTATTTTCGTTGCTACTTCATAACTGTAATTTTGCTACTGTTATGAATCGTAATGTAAATATCTGATATGCAGGATGTATTTTCATTGTTATAAATTGAACATAATTAAAGCATAGTGATTAATCACAAAAACAGTATGTAATTATATATGTGTTTTCCGATGGTCTTAGGCGACCCCTGTGAAAGGGTCGTTGGACCCCCAAAGGGGTCGCGACCCACAGATTGAGAACCACTGATTTAAGTGGTTTAGTGTCCGGGTGATTAGGAAGTGTAGAATCTCTTCTGCTTTATTTCAGGGCTCTTCTCTTGTTCTCACTGCATCCATTTAAGAGCAACTAATTAATGGCCAGTGAAAAATTCCTCATTGTAAAGGTCATGGACAAAGCACATGCCCGGTTGCATTTGCCCACTTAGAGTCAGGGACTTAAACTGTAATCAGATGTTCAGCTTTATTGTTTTCTTCAAGTGGAAAGGAAAGAACAATGCTCAAGACACAGCTAAGGTATTTTTAAAGCATGCAATTTGTGTGACTCTTGCTGAGTCAGGTGAGTGGGTGATGCTGGCAGAGTTGTAGAAAAAGAACTGACTTCTAGCAAGGAATGAGAACCCACGCTCAGCGGAACAGGAGTAGGGCTGAGAATATGCTGAAGGAGAAGGAAGACTGAGTGGTTCGATGTGTGGATCAGGTGCCTGAAGAGTGACTCAAAGTGACTAGCTCTGGGGCTCAAAGGGAAATGGACTTGCTCTCTTTACCCGTGGCCTTGAGAAAAGAGCCCAGCCGCATCTGGGAGTGGAGGTGTAGGGTGGCCTGACAGAACGGACTGACTCCAAAGAATTGCCAGTCAGGGGGAAAATAATATTGTGGACGACCTAGGAGAGTCCTCTTAATGTTCTAGACCTACCATGAAATTGCGTACGGTGAGATTATTGTGCTTAAAAACATAGTCTAGATGGATAGCATTTCTATTCCCAAGGTGCACAGTGGTCAAGTCTCAGTGTATTTGAACAAACTCTCAGTCTGTTATTCGTTAGAAGTGCCCAGGAGGGGGTTCTTGCTGGCAGATAAGAGAGTCAGGATATGATGTCTTCATAGGACAAAACTCTGATGCATTTAATTCAACGACAAAACTCAAGTGCCAAATCTCAGGGTGGGACAGGGAGCATTGGCAGAAAAGTACCCCCCCCCCTTTTTTTTTTACACAACATTTGATCCTTAAAGTTATTCCCTAATTGTCATCACTCAGTTTATCAGTGCAGAAAATGGCCCCTTTAACCGCAATCGGTTCAGGAGGGGCAGAGACCTGGAGTTTATTTATTCATTTGAGAAGAAAGCCCAGGAGAGGCAAAAGAATGTAGGGTCTGGAGGTACGATAATGTTATGTGATTGTCCTGTAATGTAGTTGGAATCCTAAAGACTAGGATAGATTTGAGGTATAGAGGTTACATGACTCTAGTTTAATTGTCCTCTGGTTTTTGTCTTTATTATCTTCACTGTTAAGTTGTATGAAACTGAGTACCGTGTTCTCTAGTTTAAATTGAAGCTGGAATTATTCTTTGATACGAGGCAATATCTCAGCAGCTTTCTCACTCTGATGACTGATATTTAGTCATCAGATAACTGTTGACACCTGCTAAATACAAGTGCATTGCATTCTTTAAGCAGATATTAAAATGAATCAGAGATAGACATTTATTTTTCAAGTTGTCTGTCTGTTGAATGATGGTTGGGAACTTGCGTTCTGCAGTCAGATCCAACCCAAGTTCAGTTCCTGGTTTTGACATGAACTATATATAAAACCTTGGAAAAGCTACTCAATCTCTCTAAACCTTATTAGGCTATATATATCTAGTACACGTCAACACCTTGATCTTCATAATAGCACCTATCTCATAGGAGTGCAGGAGGCCTAAGGAGATAGTGGTTGTAAAGGATTTGGAATGTAGGAATTCCTCCGTAAAATTAAGCAACACACACAGATGAAGAGAATTGTCCTGTGGGCCCACGGCATTATGACTTTGCTGGAAGTTCAGTGTTAGAGATACGGCTTGGGGTGTTATCTGTATGGAAGCAATCACCTGGACTGTATGACACTGAATGACATTCCCAAAGGCAAACACAAGAAATAACAGGACAGAACCAAAAAATATTTTCTTAATCCACGAAAGTGGTCTAGTAATTATATTTCTTATTTTCTTTGATGTTTTGTTCGTATTAATTTCTGGTAACTCAGATATTAAAGGAGTTGAATCAGACTAATACCAATATGAAGATAATGCATCACTTCTTTTGATACATGATTAGGGAGCCTATTATGTTCACCTCCCATGAGTTCTAGCACTAGATCTAGTTTATCAGTGCTGAAAACAGAGGAGGCTAAGGAGCCATTCTGATGACTGGCTCTCAAACTCAGGCATTTGGCTGACTATTAAAGATAGGTGGCAATAAATGTTTGAGGATTTTCAGGCAAAATGGATGAAACTACTAAATAATCCTATATAATAAAAGATTAATATGCAAATTGTCCCCTCAACCAGGAGTTTGACCAGGGGGTGGGGTGGGGCTGGCGGGCCCCTCCCCCAGGCTGGCCCAGCCCAATTGCCCCGATCAGAGCTGGCCAGCTGGACCCTATCCGTCCACAAATTCGTGCACCGGGCCTCTAATTTGGTAAATAATAAAGTGGCAGAGTTGGATTTCTTAGCTCACTATTTCCTCAGACATCTCAACTTAAATTCTAAATATTTAATATCACTGATTACCCTGTAAGGTGATGATTTATTCTTTAAAAAGTTATATAATATTTGATATGTGCAAAAGGTTACATAATTCTATAAATTAATAGTACATTATCAATATATTAAAGCTACTGTGTGACGAGGAGCTTAAATTGTTTACTGTGTTGTTATAGCTTAGTATACATTGCTCAGTCATTAAATATTTCTTGAATGCCAAATGTCTGGTGATGGGCCTGGGGTCCTTGTGGGTCAGTAGGTCCAGTATTTGAGGAAAAGAGCTGAACACGGACCAAAGGGGTGTGAGGATGAGCTGGAACCCAGCAGAGTCCGTGTCTGTCACCACGTCTAACTTGAAGCGAGGAATGACTTCAGAGGGCAGCAACTGCTGCTGTAGTTCCTCCTTTCAAATCTCAAGTAAATTCCTCTTTTGGCCAACTCTTACCCAGAACCACTTATAGAAGGGAGTTCTGGGAAATAGTTCCAACTTACCCAAGTTACTACAGTTCAAACCACATGTGCTCTTCTACTTATTTGTTGTATTGTAAACAAGAGAGACATTCAGAATTATTTCTTCTTAGAATATATCAGGATATTTGAGATATCAGAATAGTTAAAAAAAATAAAATTTAACCTGATTATACAATTATTTTCTTTTCCATTAAACCATATGTTTATTTTTAAAGCCATGAAATAACTTAAAAAAGAGTAATATAATCTTCCTTCTTCTGTTGCAAGAAAGCATTCTTTTAATTTGCTAAGTTGGATCTTGTGCTAAAAGTTTTGTTTTTTTTTAAAAATTGTCTAGTACAGTGCCATCTAGCGATAAATAATTTATTTTCTGGTTTTGGAAATAGTTCACTGTCACATTTTACTTCTTGATAAATCAAGAACTTTATTTTTAATCATTCCTAACTCATAAGACATAGGGAGCTATTTTTATTTTTTAATATATTTTTATTGAGTCCAGAGAGGAAGGGAGAGGGAGAGGGAGAGAGCGAAACATCAATAATGAGAGAGAATCCTGTACGCCCCACACTGGCGATCAAGCCTACAACCCAAGCATGTGTCCTCACCAGGAATTGAACAGCAACCTCCTGGTTGATAGGTCTATGCTCAACCACTGAGCCACGCTGGCTGGGCAGGAGCTATTTTTAAATAAATCAAATATTTATAAATAATGAGAAAAGTAAAAAGCTGGAAAAGATTTTTTTTTTTATCCTTACTAGCAGGTTCTATTTACTTTCTCATCTATAATCCATAATGAATCCCGATTTGTCCATTTACTGGATTCCATTTGTATCCAGGAGGAAAACAATTGTTTTGTTTATGAAAAGAATAGGATTATTTTAGAAATGTGATGTAGTGGAATGAGTATGGGCTTTAAAATCAGGCACGGGTTTGTCTTTTGGCCTTATTTTGCTTTGATTTTGGCAAGCACTGTTCCAAGAACTTTGTAAGAGCGGAATCATTAAATATTCACAAAACCTAATGAGGCATGTTGTAACAAATGAGGCAACCAAGGCTGGGAGAACAGCTGTGTTAGGGTGCTTACCTCATTGCTTTTTGGTTACTTGTGTGTTACCTGTTTTTCTAATACAGAGTGACCCTCTGCAAGGAAGGTCTTGTTCATGTTTTCCCAGCACCTAGTGCAGATTCACACATCCCCAGTCCAGTTGATGACTGTTTGTGGGGTTTTTTTCCTTCCATGAATAGCCACAAGAACAATAGAAAATTAAACGATGAGGTAAAATATCAGTGTTTTCTCTATATTTTATTTGAGTGAAAAATAGATAATCAAAAAAGGGTATGTGTTATACAGTCAGAAACTCTAGGTTCTATTCTCTGATTGGCCACTTAATTTATTTTAATCTCAGTTACACAAGCACAGAATGGCAGGAATCCAGGAGTTGTACGAGGCTGGTTGTAAAACTCAGCAGTCTCCCAACTCTCACCCTCTCTCCCCCACCCCCCAGACCCTACCCTTGGGAGTTCAACTCTAAGACCTGGTTCTTATTATTTACTTCCAGATCTCTAGCTAGCCTGCTGCTCTTTCCAATTTTTACTGTGTCAGTCTTGGGCAATACCTTTGCCTTCTCATGATAGATGAAGAGATTTATCTTTCTTATGCGCCCTTACCCTGTGTGAAGAGCCCTCATTCATGCTCATTATAATTAAATTTTGAATAACAATCAGTGGTTACATTAGCAAAAGTATAAAAACTTTCACAGCTGAGGCATATAATCCATGGTTACTTATTCTTTCCAACACAATTATTTTTGTTTTCCTTGGTATTAATTGCCTTTTTGGAAAAGAGTTTGTTTGCTTAGATTTTATGTATTCATCACTTATTCATTCCTAAGCTATTCCCCAGATGTCTAAATATAGTTAGGATATGTGACCAGTTTAGCTCTTCTGATAAAATATTTTGTCATTTATAGAATGAAGGGTCCAGATGACATGAAGACTTAGGCTACTTGTATCTCAAACTTTATGGTTCCATGGAACAGACACCTGGATATTCTGTGCTGTCATGTCATTAGTGGACAACATTGCCAGCTCATACACAGCCTTCCTCTCGGACCTACTGGTCTTAGGTTAGTTGGAGCCTCTCTGCTGCCTCCCAGAGGGGCTGGGGGGACTCGGGGTCTGGCTGAAAGTGGAGCCACATTTGTGTGTGATTAAGACTGCTTGTCAGCAAGAGCTCTGCCAAATACAAATAATGAGCTAGAAATACCCCAGGTCCGGCCAGAAGATCAGAGATTCTTTGGTTAGGGAGAGTTACTTGAGTCTTTTGACAGGTATAGAGTACTCACCTTTTATAGTGAATAATCACGGAGAAGCAGAGTGGATAAGTAAAGTTGCCAGGGGTGAAATAAAGACTAAATGGCAGATGAGATATGAGTAAACAATGATTAAAATCTTGTTTAAAACAATAAAAACAAAACAGGAAGATCCCTAGCAGGAGCTTCTCACAGATAGTTGTAGGAAATAATGCTGGAGGCGTTAAGTGTGAATGACCTAGTGACGCTTAGCTTTGCAGGTGTTTTGTTTACTTTTATCGTAGATTAGTGTGCCTGTGAGTAATGTCTGAGATGTTATTTTTGGGGGTGTCCTTACTTTAAGTAAATATAGAAGAAACACTAGAGGACAGAATGAATCTTACAGGCATACCGGTTCCAGACAACCAAAGAAAGCGAATATTGTAATACAGTGAGTCACATGCATTTTTTGGTTCCCCAGTGCGTATAAAAGTTACGTTGATTCTATACTGTGGTCTATTAAGTCTGCGATAGCATTATGTTTTAAAAACAATGTACATATCTTAATTAAAAAACTCTTTATTGCTAAAAAGTACTAACCATTATCTGAGCCTAAATTTATACTTTTTTTTTTTTTTTTTTTTTTTTTGCTGGTGGGGAGGGTCTTACCTTCAATTTGTAGAAAGTACAGTATCTGCAAAGCGCAATAAAAGCGAAATGTGATAAAATGAGGTATGCCCATACAATTTTAATATTTGCTACAGAAGCTGTCATTCTGGACGGCTAGCACTAGGAGGCCACAGAGACCACGTTTCTAATGGACTTGGGTTTAGTCATGCATCTTTCCTGTTGGTGTTGAAAAGGAAACCTCGGGTAGAAAGCCCAGACGAAGGGCAGTAAAAACTTCTTCAAATGCAGGATCACTTAAAATAATTAAAGATTAGTCATCCTGTTTGTCATAATGCAGTAAAAAATGAATCTAAAATAGGCAACACTACTTCTTTCTGTGTTTGTGACCTTGTAAATAAGTGACATCTGTATAATCACCTCTTTTTAAAATTGTCATTCTGGTGTTTAGTTCTTGAATCCCTGGATCCAGGCCCTGGTTGCTTTATGCCTGGATGATTTCAGTAGCTTCCCAGTAGATTACACTTTGGTCTCGTTTTCTTCCAGTCGATTCTTGTTAAAAACAATAGTTGTTCATCAGAAATAGTTTTGATCATACGTGTCCTCTGATTTTCTAATTTTGGTAGTTTCCAGTCAAATAGTATTCAGATCCAAACCTATCCATTCACTCATTCATGCATCACGTAGGTATGAGTTCCTTTATGCAACAAGACAGACACTTGTGGGTGTTATATTTGCCCGTGCAGTTTCTCAGTATTCTCCACAGTCTCTATTACAGCTAAATAAATACATCGATTCATCCCTAAATTTGTACCTTTCTGCTTTTAAACATAAACCAGCCTCTTGGTCACTTCATAATTCTCTTCTTTCAGAGCTGCTGGCGATTCAAACCTGATCTCCCTCAATGGCTGTGCAATCTCTCAGCCTTTGTGGTACTTAGTTTATCCTCTGTTAGATTCATTTATTTTTAGCTTTTCTCTGTTACAATTTAAATTTGTATGTGTGGTTGCTGAAGAATAAGGTGGTCTTTTTTCTTTTTATTTCCTCTTTGTGCCAAATATAATAAAAGGGGAACATATACTTTGGCAGCTTTCCCTGCAGCCTTTGTCCACACTCTTCTTTTCTAACGGAAACTCGGTTTTGTTCAGGAATCCTCTCTTCTCTGTATGTCCGTGTCCTTTGAGGAAGGTGGGCTGGGGCCTCAGACTCTGCATCGCGAAGGTTCCATTCTTGCCATTCGTGGGACAGGAAGTTGGCTGGGGCAGGGGTGGGCACTTTGCTGGTACGATGGAGGGGAAAGTGCATCAGAATCATGTGGGGGCGTTTTTTTAAATTAAAAATATGCTTTCCACCCCCCAGATTCTGACCTGCTCCTATTACTGTCGTATTCCTTCATGATTTGTGATTTGTTTGTTTTGTGGCCCAAAAGGTGGTGAGCACCCTACCCTGGCAGCCTGCCTGTGTGGATCCCCTCTGTAGCCTTTCCCATTAAAGTCAGTGGTGGGACCATTCGTCCTGACACCTGACCCAAGGCTGCCGTGTCAGTGTTTAGTTCCTCTCCAACTGATTCTTCTGCCATGGCCTATGGTAACTACACATGAACCCTACATTCTTGTGTTTACTGACATGGATTTAGTGGGATTTGTTAAAGAATTGTTTTTTAAATTATTAATAGCTTGTCTTTTTTTTTCAGAGAAGGTTTGAGGCAATTCTACAGCAAAGATATGTAAAATGAAATAACATGTAAACAGAAAATCAGAACTAAGGGAAAGTTTACAAATATATTGATTGATTTTGATTCAGATTTGGTTCTGGTGTTTTTTTTATTGAAATATAATTTATATACAGCATTATATTAGTTTCAGGTGTACAACATAATGAAATGATCTCCACAATAAGCTTAGTTAACATCTGTCACCATATACAATTTCAGATTTTTTTTGTGATGAGAACTTTTAAGAATCACTCTCCTAGCTAATTTCAAGTATGTAATGCAGTATTATTAACTACTAGAGGCCTGGTGCACGAATATGTGCATGGGTGGGACTGATCAGGGTGTCTTGCCCAGTCTTGATCGGGGCTGGCTGGCGGGGAGGGGACGCCAGAGGTTCTGATCAGGGTCTGCAGTGGGTTGGCGGGCCGGCGGGGTTGGGGAAGGAGCTGCATGAGATTGGCTGGGAGCATTGAGCATCTGCTTCCTGGTGGTCAGTGCATTTCATAGCGACTAGTTGACTGATCGTTCTGGTCATTCAGTCGTAAGGGTCGCTTAGGCTTTTATATATATAGATAATCACCACGCTGTATATTATATCCCCATCACTTCCTCATTTTATAACTGGAAATTTGTACATTTTGACCCCATTTACCCATTTAGTCCACCCTCCCACTCTCCGTGCACTCAGGGTTCTTTTTTGTTTAGTTTTTGTCTTGCTTTTTTAAGTTGCTATTTTAAGTGGAAGCCTTTTCTATTAAAATTATTAAAAGTGTTTTTGGCTTTTAGGTATTATGCTATTCTCTGCATGTTAACCTTATATATATCAACATTGATGAACTTATTTTTATTAGTTTTAATAGCTTTCCTTCATAATTCTCTATAGAAATAAAGTGTTTTCTACAATTTCACTTGTAGATACAGACAATTTTGTCACTTCATTAAAATTTTTATATCTCAGATCATTTCTTTTATTACATTACTAGGATCTCTACCTTTTTGAATAGAAGTGATGGTTGTAGTCACCATGGTCTCATTTCCTGGTTTTTAAAGGAAATCCTTTTATTAATTAGTCATTAAGCATGATTTTGTTTTAGGATTTTGTTAAGGAAGTTCTTTTCTATTCTTGATATGCTAGAATTACTTTTCAAAATCATGAGTGGTGGTAAAAGAATTAACGAAACCATTTATCATCTTCTAAGGACAAATCTGACCTTGGATGAACTTTTTACTCATTTCCTCTAAATCCTGATAAAAGTAGAAAGTCAACCATGTTACTAGGCAACATTGCTTATGGTAAAAGAGGGATCTTTATTTGGTAGATGTATTAGCATTGGGAGGAACTACACATGAACCCTAAATTCTTGGTTAGAAGCAATAGCTTTGAGCATCCCTGGGAGCACATTTCAGAGATGGGTGTAAACTTTGTGGGGACCCTGGAAGCTGTGGCTTGGGCCAGTGAGGTGTATTGGGTTCTGTTTGGGACAAAAGGCTTCTAAGCTAGCATGACTCTGCACCCACCCTGGGATTCTCATTTCCTTGCACCTGAGCTCTCACCTGAATGCCAAAGAGAGGCCCTGTGGACTCCTGGAAAAGCTCTTCCCATGAGGAGAAACACTTGAGACCGCCCTGCCAGGACGCTGTGTTTTCTGACGCTTTCCGAGTAGATGGCTGCTGTGTGTGGCCTTTGGTAACTGGCTAGCTCAGAATGTGCAGTGAGAAGTCCCATGTGGGCACTGCACCGTGCATTCAATCAAAATACAGAAATAAAGTGTTTACTGGGGCTGATCAAAGTTTATAACTCTCCCTTATAACCTTTAATTTCTAATTTTCATTTATTGGAAAACTCATATTCTCTAACTATAAATTAATATTATAAATTCAAACTTATAAAAATAAATATACACAATATACCTTTCTTTTTTGTTAGAGTCTGTATATGTTTGCCAACCCAAAAATATGTTTGCTACTAAAAAGTGTTTGATAGCTAATGTTTTAGACCTGTGTGGTCCAATGGGTAGATATTTGTTCTCCTGATATAGCTGTTAAATGATACGTGATTAAAAATTCACTTTCATGGTTGCACTAGCCACATTTCAAGTGCTCAATAGCCACAGGCGACTAGTGGCTACCATATTGGACAGGATACATGTAGAACATTTTCATCATTGCAGGAAGTTCTGTTGGACACTTTCTAGGTTTTATTGTTTATTCATCCAGATTACCAGAGAGCTTTATATTTTTACTACATATGTTACATACTATAAGAAACTGCTGGATGAACCAATTAGGATCTCTCTCAGGGACAGTATTGAAGATCCCAGTGTATTATTTACAAAATAATTTGCTAGGGAAATATTTCTCAGATTTGCATACCAGAACGAATTCTGTTTCTCCTGAGATTTACCAATCCATCATGGCCGGTGTGAATTTGCAATTGTTTTTCTCTTTCTGCTTTATCAACTAGATAGTGTAGGGCCAAATTTATGGCTAAATTTAAGAAACTTCTGGCTTACATAATTGCATGCTTATTTTTTCTTTCTCTGAATTTTTATATTTATAAAATAGGATTTTATTGTAATGTCGGAATTTTTATACGCTGTCTCAAATGCTTTGTTGAAAGGAGGCGAAGTATCTACAATAATAAAAGTGTAATATGCTTATTAGACTGGACAGCCGAACGACCTTCTGGACATCATTCCAGACGTCCTTCCGGATAAAGCCGTGGCGGTGGGGGCTGAGGCAGACGTGGTTAGGGGCGATCAGGCAGGCAGGCAGGCAGGCAAGTGGTTAGGAGCCAGTGGTCCTGGATTGCAAGAGGGTGCATGCAGGCCAGGCTGAAGTGACCCACCCCCTGTGCACAAATTTCATGCACTGGGACCTCTGGTATAGTAATAAATAAATAGCTTCAAGGTTTTGATGGATACTTTTGTTACTTATTACTTTAGTCACTGATTAGGAGCCACTTACTGCTGAACATCAGTCCTGACAAGGGGTGAAGGAGCTAAAAACAGTTCTTGGCTGATGAGGATTACAAGCCCCACACATGGAATCCGGCTGCTTTCCAAGTGAAGTGACTCACTGTGTTCACCTGCCATGTTCAGTTTTATTCAGTTTCCTAAAATGTTTAGAATTTTCCAAAATAACGTTTGAAGAACTCTCTTACTTAAAGTAGTTTGTAAAGTTTTCAGGCATTTTTGTATTGGGAGGGAAATTCAACTAAGAGCGTATTTGAGTATTAGAGCTGGTGAACCAGGAGTTTAAATAAATCAAATGAACTGGGGAGAATGCTGTTTTGTTTCTCTATGGAAACTTATATCTTTGGCTATAGCAGAAAATTTAATTCTGGGCATTTATACCTGTTCTCAGTATAAAAACACCACAGTGCTTATCTCTTTTTTTCCATTTTATTCTGGAACTTATAAGCAGGTCAACATGATATATATCTTTTACATTTTTATAGCTTTTCTTGGTTCTGAAAACAGTTAAAGCCATATATTTATATATCAGGCCAAAAGGTAAGACAATTTTATAAAAGAATAAAACCAACCTCATCTAAAAGAAGCTGAAAGATTAAATAGTCCCATTTGTCAGTGCTCAGGAGGTTGGGATCATATTTTTGATTTGACGTTTTCTGCTTGCTCAAGTGAGAAAAAGCAGCACAGAATCATACCGTTTTCATGTACTGACAACCGGAAGCATATAAACATCTGCAGAAACCAAACATTTCCTGGAACTAAACTCGAGCAGAAATTTATCACGTGAATCTTTGTTTAAAGAACCCAGTGAAAAATATCTTCAACCACAGTTACGTAAAATACCCAGGGGTGGTCCACGTGGATTCGGTTCTCCAGAGGCAGAGTCGAGGAGTCCGCAGCACATGCTTGAGGTGCGTGTGCTGGCTGCACGGGGCCGGGTGCAGGGCCTGGCGCGCAGGGCCGGTGGGGGGGGCTCGGGGCCCAGCACCCGCAGCCTCTGCTGGTTTGAGGCCATACTCAGGAGAGGAGCTTAGAAAGTCACGATTGTTCATAGGACTTATCGATTGTTTTTTTCTCTAAAATGGTAGGTGTTGTCAGTGTGTTTTTGGTGTGGGTGCCGATTTCATTCTGTTCATCTCAAGGCAAACACCTGCAGTTGGAGATACTTTATTTTGGAGATTCATGTGAAGCTTTTAAGCTTCGAGGGAAGCAAGCCACCTTTGTCATGGAATGTTAAGGGTTGGGCTTCTAGTTTTGCCCATTCAGAAGTCTAGTTCACTTCAGAGTGAAGAACAGTGGAATCTATTTTTTCAAGGAGCTTGTGCTCAATTTAAGTTTCCCTGACAGAAAGTAATGTGAGACTTCACAACCTCAGTGACATGGAAGAACAACTTTCGCCCGAAGTGTTTGAGGGACAGATAACAACAGACTATCTATCTTTTGAAAACCTGAACTGGAAAACTTGAGTTTGGTCATTATAGTGCAGTTTCTTTGAAGAATGTTTGTATCCCTTGAGCCTGCTGGGCTGAGTTAACTGAAGCACTGTCAAACACTAGCCTGCCAATGGGTTTAAAGTAGATCTTTCCACGTGTACTATATACCAGTACAACAGTTCTGTTATAGGTGTTAAATATTAACTCCTTACTCTGGTGAAAACTGACCAATGTTTGCTTCTTAAGACTGAGTCACACCAAGCCAATATGTAAAAGGGTGCACTGGTGGGATTTAGGAAGGTGTCTTAGGAGGTTTAGAAGCCTAGTGCTGTCTATCTACCATACAAGGCTATTACAGGATTACATATGTGGATACAATACCTGGCACATATTAGGTACTCAGTTAATGTTGCTTTTCCATTCTCTCATGTCATTGATGATGGCCATAGACACAGTTCTAGAATTTTTATTCTAGGTCATACACATTTGGGCATGTTGGGGTTGATCCTGATTTTAGCAGAGTTCTTTTATATTGACACTTAAGAGCACTAATAGCATGTGTTGAAAGTGTGGTTTCTGTTCAATAAATTATAGGCTGATAAACTCAGGAAATAGTGCAAATGGTTTGGAATTTCTTGATGGAACGAGACAAGATTTAACAGTGTTCACGAGTCAGATAATTGTATCAGAATTCAACTTTTCCCCAGCTTTATCGGTTCCGCACATAAAGACATGTTGCACTGATAAAGCACTCCTATGTGGAATCCGCTGAGAACCAGGTGGAGCCCTGGAGTCGGAGGATTAGAAGCGTGCAGACTGGTGCAGCCAGTGAGAGTCGTGGGAGACAGGCTTACTCATGAAAAGGACCTTGAAATCATTGGCTATTGGCGGAGAAATGCCTGTGGGAGCATGAGGCAGTTATGATACACCTGAGAAGTTTAAAGAAGAACTTGGTGAAAAGAGAGCAGCCACAACCAGGCTCTCAGGCACTGTTCTTCCAACCACCCAGTTTAAGCCTGTGCATGGCTACCAGGTCTCTCTACAGGCCGTGCAGCAAGTAGTACAATGCTGAGAGCTCCAGAGGGACCCTGTGAGGACAGCGCTAATGAGTAAACATACATCTCCCCAAAGGAGGGAGCAATCGAGTGGTTGCAGTGTGATTTGAGGGAGTCGGTATTGGTAATTGAGACCCACATGTCATATTTTAAAATATTCTGCTTAACTCTTAAAGTTAGCAGCATTTGTGTAACATAGGAAACCAAAATGTCAATGGGAAACGTTATGAATGGTAAAATTATATGAAGACTGCAAATTACTGTGCAAAATTTGATTCCAACTGTATGGCCCATGCTCTCCAAGAGCTTGCTGTTAAGAACAGTGGTGCCTGGAGATTTAGTTAAATTACCTACATACTGTATTTTTAACCACTCCTTCAATTCATTAAATATATATAGGAGACCTGTTACCCCCAGGCATTTTCTTGCCATTGGAGGAATATGAAACAATAATTTTTTCCCTTATGAAGCTTATATAGAGGGAAGATAGAAAAAGTTGGAAGTGCCAAGTGGGGATGATATGGATGAATGAATGACTGAATGAATATAAACGAAAGTAAGTCAGGGGAAATGGATAGAAGTGTAATGGTGGTGGTGAGCTGTTACGTGAAATGGAGTGGCCACACGGCCCCTGATGGTTGGCACTTGAGTAAAGGCCTGAAGTCAGTGGGGAGCGTGCCACACCGGTGTCTGTGAAGAGGGAACAGCAAGTGCAGAGCCCCTGGCAGGAGTGTGTTCACATCCTGGAGGAGCATCCGAGAGGGCAGTGGGGTAAGAGTGGGATGAGCAAGGGAGAGAATGGTAGCTGATGGAGAGATGTTACCTGGGGCCAGATGGGACCTTGTAAAAGGCCTTTGTGTGCTTTTTACTCTGAGAGGGGAAAAATTGGTGGGTCTTAGGCAGAGGAGGGGCACTGTTGTCATTTTATTAATATGACTCTGGCCTTTTGTTTTGAAAACAGTTTGCATTGAGGCAAGGGAAGAAGCAGCTGGCAGGCTATTCAGTCATTCAGATGGAGTGATGGAGGCTCAGATGGTGGAGTAGGAAGTAGTAGTTAGAATTTAGATATGTATATACAGCATTTTAAAGTAGAGCCAACAAGATTTGCTGATGGATTGGAGCCTGGGTGTGAGGAAAAGAGAAAAGTCAGGGATGACTTGGAGGATGGAATTATCATTTAAAGAGATGGGGAATCCTAGAGGAGTATCAGTCTTAGAGGGGAAACATCTTATAGGGGAGTTTGGCCTGGGGCACGTGAAGTGTGAAATGTCTATTACACATTGAAGGGACATGTCAAGTAGGCAGCTGAAAATGTGAGTCTTGAGTTCAGGGGAGCTCTTATCGTTGGTATTTTAAATGATAAGACCCATTGAGATGGCCAAAGGGGAGGGAGTTTAGATAAAAAATAAGTTTGAGAACTGAGACCTTGGGTCACTCCAGCATTAAGAGGGTGGGATAATGAGAAACCTAAGAAGACATGGCCAGGGAAGCAGTGGGAGAGCCAGAAGAGTGCGATGTCCTGGAAACCGAGCAAAGAAAACACGTTTGAAGAAAGGGTTGTAATCAGCTCTGTCAGATACCACTGACAAGTCCGGGATGATGAAAACTCATCATTACATGTAGTAAAAATTGTCTCTGATGCTTTTTACCCAAATGGCCTGGAATGAATTACCTGCCTCGTAGGGTGGTGGTGGTGAACTGTTTAAAAAGCGTCTGCCTCACTCCCTGTCTGTTGGATAGTTTAAGGTGGATGTCATCGGTGACTTTAACACGAGTAGTTTTCAGGGGATCCGTGGGCACAAAAGCCTGATGGGAATGGTGGGTTCGAGTGAGAATGGGAAGGAAGAATGGGAGACAGCAGGTAGAGAAATGGGATGTTTATCCATGGGAATGTGGGGTCAAGAGAAAATTTTTTTTTCTCTCTGTCTATGGTTGGGAGGAAGTACACAGTTTACTTGCTGATGAGAACCATCCAGTATAGAGGATAAATTGATGATGTAGTTGGATAAGGATTGTGAGGTGTTTGGGTCATAGATACCAAGTTGACTGAAATAACGAGATTTGTCCTTTGTTTTCCGCCCTTTCCTCCTCAGCCTTTCATTCATTTGTTTACCAAATAGTTATTAATGGTTCACAAGGTGCCAAGGTCTGAAGTAAGTTCTGGGTAGAGAATGATGATTAAGGGATGAATTAAATAGGAATGATCTCTACACTCTTCATGAAGCTTTTAAATATATTTTTATTGATTTCAGAGAGAAAGGGAGAGGGAGAGAGAGATAGAAACATCAGTGATGAGAGAGAATCATTGATCGACTGCCTCCTGCGCACCCCACTCTGGGGATCGAGCCCACAACCTGGGCATGTGCCCTTGACCGGAATGGAACCGTGACCTCCTGGTTCAAAGGTTGATGCTCAACCACTGAAACATGCCCGCCGGGCTCTCATGAAGCTTTTATTGTCTGATGGTGTTACGCTTTCTAAAAATACCAGTAAGTAAATATAGACTGTGATTAAAGCTTAGCAGGAAAAGTACAGAGTATTTTTCAGAGAAAGAATACCATGGTGAGATTTAGACTGGCAGCATTAGGAGGCCTCCGAGCTATAAACGGTGGCCATGATTGAGAGGAAGGATGTTCCATGTAGAGGGAATAGAACATGCAGAAGCTCGGGGGCAGGGGACAACTGGTGCTTGTGAGGATTTTAGAGGTGGCCAGTGTGGCCTAAGGGGGGGTAGGCAGGAGCCAGGGCTATCAGAGCTTTCTTGGCCACGAAGATTTTAGATTCTATCCTAGGAGCAATGGGAAGCCATTGAAACGTTTTAATGTAGGAAATGACATGATTCGATTTGCATTGGGGGGAAAAAACTGTCTGTGTTGCTGTGTCATGGTCAATGGATCAGTGGGGTCAACAGTGGAGAAAGAAGAATACCAACTTAGGCAAATGATAGTATCTGTGGCAACATGTAGACTGAAATAGTTTTTCTATGAAAAAAATAGAATTGAGAATATCCTTCTTTTAGCAGAATTGGCTTTGAGTTTACCAGGTTTCTCAGCAGCTGTGAAGAGTATTTTCTTGTTAAAAATGATACCAATACAGAAGAGTCAGGCACCAAGGAAGCATAACAAAATGCGGAGACAAAGAAACAGGACAAAATTGTCAATGGAAGATATAGAGTTCAGAACCACACTTTTAAGGTCTCTCAAGAACTGTTTAGAAGCTGCCGATAAACTTAATGAGATCTACAACAAAACTAATGAGACCCTCGATGTTATATTGGGGAACCAACTAGAAATTAAGCATACACGGACTGAAATAACGAATATTATACAGACTCCCGACAGCAGACCAGAGGAGCACAAGAATCAAGTCAATGATTTGAAATGCGAGGAAGCAAAAAACACCCAACCGGAAAAGCAAAATGAAAAAAGAATCCAAAAATGCGAGGATAGTGTAAGGAGCCTTTGGGACAGCTTCAAGCGTACCAACATCAGAATTATAGGGGTGCCAGAAGATGAGAGAGAGCAAGATATTGAAAACCTATTTGAAGAAATAATGACAGAAAACTTCCCCCACCTGGTGAAAGAAATGGACTTACAGGTCCAAGAAGCGCGGAGAACCCCAAACAAAAGGAATCCAAAGAGGACCACACCAAGACACATCATAATTAAAATGCCAAGAGCAAAAGACAAAGAGAAAATCCTAAAAGCAGCAAGAGAAAGAAACTCAGTTACCTACAAGGGAATACCCATACGACTGTCAGCTGATTTCTCAAAAGAAACTTTGCAGGCCAGAAGGGAGTGGCAAGAAATATTCAAAGTGATGAATACCAAGAACCTACAACCAAGATTGCTTTATCCAGCAAAGCTATCATTCAGAATTGAAGGTCAGATAAAGAGCTTCTCAGATAAGGAAAAGCTAAAGGAGTTCATCACCAACAAACCAGGATTATATGAAATGCTGAAAGGTATCCTTTAAGAAGAGGAAGAGGAAGAAAAAGGTAAAGATACAAATTATGAACAACAAATATGCATCTATCAACAAGTGAATCTAAGAATCAAGTGAATAAATAATCTGATGAACAGAATGAACTGGTGATTATAATAGAATCAGGGACATAGAAAGGGAATGGACTGACTATTCTTGGGGGGGAAAGGGGTGTGGGAGATTCGGGAAGAGACTGGACAAAAATTGTGCACCTATGGATGAGGACAGTGGGTGGGGAGTGAGGGCGGAGGGTGGGGAGGGAGCTGGGAGGAGGGGAGTTATGGGGGGGGGGGAAGAGGAACAAATGTAATAATCTGAACAATAAAGATTTAATTAAAAAAAAAGTCAGATGAAAATATCAGTGATTTCAGATTATTTAACAAAAAGATGAAAAGATTATTTACCAAAAATTGTGGTAACTTTGTGAAAAATTAAAAATAGTAAGGCCATATTAATCTTTTTGTCCAGAAAAACTACTAGTGACACAATATTAGAGATAGAATCTAATAAGAAAACAGTAGAGTACATGAATATGTACCAAGAATAATTAATCTGTGTATATTTTAAATGTTCATATACTATAAAGAAACCTTAAGATTTTTGCATTGATGTAGTGGATGTACATTATTTTCATTTTTTAAAATAAAGTAAATGTAATAATAGTGTATTGGTTAATAAATATTTCAAAAGTTCCCTTTTCCACTTTCAAAAGAGTCTTAGGTTGCATGATAAATTATATGGTTAGAGATAGAGGATCTCTACCAGTTGAGGGTCAGACTGGTAAAAAAGTGGTCAAGTTTTAGAACCAGATGCATAATTTATTGTGCTCATTTAGGCTTTTCCCCGAAGAGATTTCTTAAAGCAGAAGGGCAGTTTTAATACCAAGTACTGCTATCTCAGATCACACACAACTCCAGGGTCATGAATTAACTTGTTCTGAGAACTCAAAAAAAAAAAAAAAAAAAAAAAAAGAAGAAGAAGAAGAAAGAAAAAAAGAATGGAAGAAACAGAAGTCATTCCCTGTCTAGACAGTCTACTCGGGAGCATTCTGTCTTGGTTGTAATCCCAGTTTCCTTTCTCACACAGGCATTTATTAATGCTCTTCAGAGTCGGAAGAGGCAGGCCATCTTACCATCTGGAGTGTCTGCGCCTGGCTGACCTAAGCTTAACCTGCCAGTTTACGGGAGATGATAGACAACACCCCCAACGGCTGAGTAAGTAGATGCTGCTGTGCTTTGCTTTACAGCTTTAAAAAAAAATAAAATTTTTATAACTTTAAAATTTTAAAATATTATGCATTTTAATTGGGTTCTTTAAATTTTTGTTGTTGAATAATGATGGCAAGTATTATAATTCCAATAAGTAAATATTTATATGTAATGGGATCCCGGAAGAAATCCCCTAATGATTAAAAAAATTAATGAAAACATTTCCACACATAATACTTCAGCTATCAAGAGACATAGTGAGAATTTAAATGCATATGTGAAAATCTAAAAGCATTCCCCTTAGTGCTTTATTTTACTTTTATATAATGAAATGCAAAATTATTGGTAAGGCAACTGTTCTGAATTTTTTAAATGCAACTCTCTATACAAAAAACCAATTTTTTAACACAGAATGTATTTTGGTTAACTTTAAATAAATACTATGTGGTTTTTTTTAGTAGAAATTGAATTTTAATAGTTCTATTTGGAAATAATGATCCCCCCCCAATGTAGATAAGATCACAGACTCTCTGATTTAGCTTTGTTTCTGAATTGAAGACACTAGGGAAGAAGAGCATTCATTCTTTCTAATCAAAACATCTCTATGAAATCTAAAGAATTGAACCAGTTGTCTTGATATAAATTGTTTCTCAGGATGGACGTGATTATTACTCTTGTTATACCCATCGAAACTGTTTGGACAAAACTAGGAAACCATGAGGTTGTACCAGGATCTTGTTTTAGAATGCTGTGTTTAAAAACAATAAATACAGAAGATGTTTCCCACAACAGGGTTATTTGATTTTGGCCTATATCTGTGCTGTCCAGTAGGGCAGTTGCTGGCCACATGTAGCTGTTGACATTTGATATGTGGCTAGTCCCAAGTGAGTTGTGCTGTGCATAAAATACGACATTTCAGAGATGTAGTCTGTAGAAAAGGACTAATACTTTATTCATAATTTTTATGTGACTCACATATTAAAGGAATAATATTTTAGATATATGGGATTAAATAAAACATTAAAATTAATTTTACTTTTTTATATGACTAGTAGAAAGTTTAAAAATACTTGAGGCTTACATTATATTTCTAATGGACAGAACTGGTCTGTATCATCATATATAATCAGCATTCTTAGTCCTTCATTACTCAGTATTCTGTAGGCCTTAAACCTTCTCTTCTGCGAATGGGTCAATTACTACAAATCTGCATTGTTTTAAGAAAGGATTTTTTGATTCATCAAATATTTACTGAGTACCTACGATGTGCCAGACAGTATCTTAGCCACTGCAATTCAGTAGTGAACAAAGTAAACAAAACTCTCTGCTTTTATGGAGTTGACATCCTATTGGAGAGACTAAAAATAAGTAAATAAGTGAGATATATAATGTATTAGAAAGCAATAAGTTTTTTTGCAGAAAATATAAGAGAGAAGTTCAATTATATATAGGGTACTCAGGGAAGGCCTCACTGAAAAGGTCATATTTGAGTAAAGACTTGAAAAAGGTGAGAGAAAGAGCCTTATAGGTATTTAGGGAAGAGTGTTCTAGGCAGAGGAAATGGCAAACGCAAAGATCTTGAGGCAGGCTTGTGTCCCTCTGGTTGGGATGGTAGAAGGAGGCTTGTGATTGGTTGCCGTGAGTGATGGGTAGAGAAGAAGAAAGG
Source organism: Myotis daubentonii (assembly GCF_963259705.1). NCBI lineage: Eukaryota > Metazoa > Chordata > Mammalia > Chiroptera > Vespertilionidae > Myotis > Myotis daubentonii. The sequence goes on along the minus strand of NC_081849.1, from coordinate 24,754,017 downwards.
AAAGGAGAGCCGTGGTTATTGTAAGGATTTTGGCTTTGAGAGGGTTTGAGAAGAGAAGTGAGATGGTTTTCTCTTGGTGCTGCTGTGATTCTGATACTCTGAGGTGAGGGTGGGAGATTGCAAGAATGCAGCAGAGAGGCCCAGTTCAGGGCTGCTGCAGTGACCCAGTTGAGAGGTGGTGGTTCCTGAGGCCATAACCGAAGGAAGTGATGGAATTCTAGGTAGAGGCTGTTGTGAAAACATATGGGATGAGAAAGAGTTGTGTCACTGTTGACTCCGCTTTTGGCCTGAACAGCTGAAGAATGGAGTGCCTTTTATGGAATTGGGTAGGATTGTGGGAGCAATAGATTTGAAGTAGCACCAGGAGCTCAGTTTTGGGCACATTAAATTTGAGATGCCTCCTCAGACATCTTAAGTGGGAAGGTCAGGGAATTCAGTGAGATAGAAGTCAAAGTCATTAGCATTTAAAACTCTGATAAGATTTGAGATCACCAAGGGAATGAGAGTAGATAGAAAAAAGGAGAGCCAGGGGCCACTGCAACATTCGGAGATGGGGAGATTCGACAAAGGTGACTAAGGAATGGGCCATAGGGTGAGAATTGGGATATTGTAGTCACCAAGGAAACACGGTGTTTCAGGGAAGCAGGAATAATCAGCCTTGTCAAATGCTGCTGGTAGGTTAGGTAAGATGGGAGTTGAAAATTGATCATTGGATTTAGCAATGAGGAGGTTACTAGTGACCTGGACAAGTGTTTCAGTGAAGTGGCGGAGACAGAGCCTGAGTAGAATAGATTCAAGGGAGAATGGAAGGAAATGAACAGAAGAGGGTGAATATACAGATTCTCTTTTTAGGAACTGTGGAGTCATGAGGGGTCAAGGAAATTTTTGGTTTTAGTTTTTTCAACGAGAGAAATTAACCCATATTTTCTCACTGGCATGTATTAGAAAGATCTGAAGATCTTCTGAAATGACCCACCAGATTTGTGACACTTAAGACCTATGTGGGAAGGGTTAGTGTTTCCCTCCTAAGAGGATTTCATAGAATTGTGTTTTGTAAAGAATATGTGTGTGTATGTGTGGGTAGGTTGGCATTGATTGTGTTAAAAGTTGCTTTTGTAGTTGTTATGAAAGTTGGCTTTATTTCTTCTTGCTCAGGGTCTGTATTCACATTCTGATAAAAACTTTAAGGAAGCAAATGTTAAACTATTTCACCTCAACTGGAAGAGTTGAGAAAACGAGTATATGGGGGTAATTTATTTTCCTTTCCTTAAAGGAAGTTGCCAGAAGCATTGGGAGAAATTGAGGCAGAGACATGGTCAGGGTCACACGACAAAACGTTGCCAGGATAACTGGGTCTTCGAGCTGATTCCCTGGCTGTGTGGAACACTTAATCTCTGCGTTTCAGTTCCAGCCGGTAAAAAAGGAGGATAATATGTGTTCTACCTACTACACGAGGTTTTTATGAGGATCAAATGGGATAGTAGGTGAAAGAGCTTCCTCAGCTATAAAGCATTCTATACGTATTAAGTAATAGTGTTAAAAGCAAGTTAGGCTTAAGGATATTGTGACAGTTTTTGTAATAACTAGAGATAAATGGAATGTAACAAAACCTGGGTTGAGAATAACTACAATACATAATACTAATAGAGTCTTCCAAGAATTTGCCTTTTGTGTATGTCAAGCTTTGTTAACAACACCACAGAGTCGATCATATTTGGGTCATCATAGAGTTTTGTGGTTAAAAGCCATGGAGGAGATCCAAACAATCAATCGGTTTATCCCCTAGGAGCCTCAGAATTACTGAACATCTGAGTATTTTGGCACATTAGTGTTAGTTTGCTGAAACTCTGTGGAATAGCCGCTCTCTTAATGGAAAATATTCAAGTTATGATGATAAATTTTATGTCAAACTTGAGAGCATTTCTATATTTGATACTTGAAGTGAAACTATAGTCATACTTTATTTTCATAAGAGATTGTTATGGGAAATTGAGAAATTTAAAATGGGTAGCCAAGGTCACTCCCATTAAAGATGATGTGAAGATGATGAGTGATATAAAACAAGCATAAAATTGGACAAAATTGACAAAAACAATCATTTTTGGGCACCGGGAAGGCAGATAATAACTATGCTGGTGCTTGGGTAGAAGAGTGTTCCCCCAACACTGTTCCCCCAATCCCAGCTCCGTTGGTAGGAACTGCAGTTTTGTCAGCTTACACTTTTTACCAGAAGTGAGGGACTTTGTAGTGGAGGCTGGGGTTGTGGGTGAAAACCCCACAGCTTTGCTGGCTAAAACTGGCACACTCAGTTTACAATGGATAAGGAAAACCTCCAGCTTTGATAAATCACGTTTGCAGTCCTGTTTTGGGGCTACCAGGCAGAAATTGAACAGAGCGAGTTGGAAATGAGAGAACCGTAGAAGCATTGTGATGAGCTCTCCACACATCTGTGGCAACTGCTAAACGTTGCATATCCAGGGGGGACAATCACACAACAAGTAAAAGCCAAGGGAGGCCCCTCAAAAGCTTGGGTGCGCCCTAGCCAGTTTGGCTTAGTGGATAGAGCGTTGGCCTGTGGGCTGAAGGGTCCTGGGTTCGATTCCAGTCTAGGGCGAGTACTTCGGTTGCAGGCTCCTGGCCTTGGTCAGGGGCATGGGCCCTGGTCGGGGGCATGCGGGAGGCAACCAATCGATGTGTCTCGCTCACATCGAAGTTTCTCTCTGTCTTTCCCTCTCCCTTTCATTCTCTCTAAAAGTCAATGGGGAAAAATATCCTTGGGTGAGGATTTTTAAAAAAAGCTTGGGTGCAACTTCCAAAAAAATCCACAAACAACCCCATCAGTGAAGCGGGGAACCCTTACAAGTACAAAGTGTTTGGGCACAACCCCTGCTCACATCTCTGGCTGACCATGAACCTAGGCAGACAGAGGTAGCATGTAGGGAACTGGGTCAGAAACTATAAATCTGACTTTCAAAACTCAGCAAAGTCATCAGGGACTATATGTCATGAAAGAGACAGATCCTATACTTTAAGTTCAAACAAGTTATTAAAATGACCATCAACCCTTAGGATATTGAGATTTATCAACTGATGAGTGGATGGATAAAATGTGGAATATCCATGTAATGGAATACTGTTTGGCAATGAAAAGGAATCAAGTGCTGATACGTGCTACCACATGGATGGACTTTGAAAACATTATGCTCAGTAAAAGAAGACCATCACAGAAGTCTGATTATGTGATTTCATTGATATGAAATGTCAAGAATATATATCCATTCATACTAACATAAAAAAGACCAGAATACTTAGGAATAAATTTAACAAGAGAACTATAAGTCCTCCACACTGAAAACTACAACATTTTTTCTGAGAGAAGTTAAAGTATATCTAAATAAGGGGGAATATAATAAGTACTGTGTTTATTGGTTGAAAGACTCAGTATTGTTAATGCGGCAGCTTTCCCCAAATTGAGCTATAGACTCAGTGAAGTCATTGTCAAAATTTCAGAAAGGATTTTTGTAGAAGAATATTTGTACAATTGGCAAACTGATTTTAAAAATTAAGTGGAAATGCAGAATATCTAGAATAGTCAAAATAACTTTGAAAAAGAAGAATAAAGTTAGAGGACTTAAACTACCTGATTTCAAAATGTACCATAGAGCTGCAGTAGTAAAAACAGCATGGTATCTTCCATGCGGATAGACAACCAGATCCATGGAACAGAATATCCAGAAATAGGTATGTACCAGTAAGGGGTCATTCACTAAAGTAATTTAATAGGAAAAGCTCTTTGCAACAAATAGGGCTGCAACAGTGAAAATCCGTGTGAGGTAAATGGGCCTCTACTTGTACCTTACAGCACACACACAAATGAACCTAAAATGGGTCATAGACCCAAGTGTGAAGAAAGCAGGAAGTCTTTGTCTCTTTGGTGAGGTAAAGATTTAGTAATAGGATGTAAAAAGTGTGAAGTATCAAAGAAAAAAATGATAAATTAGACTTAATCAACATTAAAGTTTTGGTTTTCAAAAGACACCACCTGTTAAAGTGAAAAGTCGGCCAGGCCAGTGGATCATTTGAGCTTCACCCATGAACAGAAACAGGATCTCAAGTCAGGGTGCATACAGGAGGCAGCTGGTTGATGTTTTACTCTCTCCCCCTTGCCCTTCCTCTCTCTCTCTAAAATCAGTTTTTTTTAAAAAGAGAAAAGTCAAGCCAGGTACTAGGAGATAATATTTATATAATATATGTTTGATAAAGGATTTTTATCTAGAAAAACTCAATCATAAGAGAGCAACCCCATTTAAATATGTGCAAAAGATTTGGATAGACATTTTACCGAAGAAGGCACATGAATGGCAGATAAGCACAGGAAGAGTTTCAACGTGTCATTTGGGAAATGCAAATTAAAGCCAATAATAAGATATTACTTTACACTCACTCTAATGGATATGATTAAAAAGACTATAATCCATATGTTTGTTGGCAAGAATGTGGAAACACCAGAATCCTCACACATTGCTGGTAGGAATGTAATATGATGTAGCCATGTTGGAAAACAGTTTTGCAGTTTCCTTAAAAGTTCAACATATATCTAAGCAATTCCATTCCTAGATATGCTGTAATAAAAGATAACAGAATATGCCCAGAAAAAGAATGTTCATAGCAGCTTTATTTGTGACTAGAGGCCTGGTGCGTGAAATTCATGCACAGGTAGGGTCCCTAGGCCTGGACATCAGGGCTGATCTGGCTGCCGGCTGGGGCCTTCCTTTGTTTTGTGTCGCCCACTGGTGGTCAGCACACATCATAGCGAGCGATCGAACTCTTGGTCTTCCGAACTCCCAAGGGGACACTTTGAGTATTAGCCTTCTGTATATATATATATAGCTCAGCAATGAAAAGGAGTGGACTATTTTTATATATATCAATATGTTGAGATTTACAACAACATGGGTAAATCTCAAAATAATTATGTTGCATGAAAAACTCAGACTTCCCTCCCTCCCCCATCCCCCGCCCCTCCAGGGACCACACTGTCTGATTCTATTTAGGTGAGATTCTAGAAAATGCCAACTAATATATAGTGACAGAGAGCACATCAGTGGTTGATAGCTTAGGAGAGGATGAAGAAGAGGATTCCAAGGAGGGCACATGAAACACGGGATGATACATATATATTCATTTTCTTGGTTATGCATGATAGTTTCATGGGTATATACACATGTCTAATTGTATATTTTAAATATGTGCAATTTACTGTAAAACAATTACACCTTAATGAAGTTATTTTAAAGATTGTTCCCATTCAAAAACCAACAAACAAAAAAGTTCACAGCAGCATTATTCACAATAGATAAAAACTAGAAGCAATCCAGCTTCATCAACTGGTGAATGAATAAAACACACAATGGAATAATATTCAGCCACGAAAAAGATGAAGTCCTAATTCATCCTACTCATACATATGACAACATGGATGAACCTCAAAAACATTATACCATATGAGAGAAGCAGAAACAAAAGACTGTATATTGCATGATACTGTTTTATATGAAATTTTAGAAAAGGCAAAACCACAGATCAGGTCAGTGGTGCCTGGGGCCAGAGGTGGGAGCAGAGATTGGCTGTAAATAGGTACAAGGAAACTGTTGGAGTGGTAGAAGTGTTCTTGGTAATAGTTGTGCAGTTGTGTAAGTTTACTAAAAGTCACCTAAATAGTTGACTTTCATGGCATATAAATTATATTTCAATAAAGCTGTTAAAAATGGATGGCCATGCCGTAGCCGGTTTGGCTCAGTGGATAGAGCATCGGCCTTTGGACTGAGGGGTCCCAGGTTCGATTCCGGTCAAGGGCATGTACCTTGGTTTCGGGCACATCCCCAGTGGGAGGTGTGCAGGAGGCAGCTGATCGATGTTTCTCTCTCATCGATGTTTCTAACTCTCTATCTCTCTCCTTTCCTCTCTGTAATAAATCAATAAAATATATATTTAAAAAAAAATAACTCTGCTTTAAAAAAAAAAATGGATGGCCACTAAAAAATTTAAATGATCTTTAACATAACTTGCTGAACATATTGCTTTGGAATACTTTGATGAGACCTGTTGAATTAATGTTCTCTGGATTTTTTAAAAGTTAAATTTATTGGGGTGACATTGGTTAATAAAATTATGTACGTTTCAAGTGTACAATCCTATAATATATCATGTGTATATTGTATTGTGTGATCACCACCCTAAGTCACATCTCCTTCTGTCACCATATATTTGACCCCCTTTACCCTTCATTACCTTCCCTCCGCCCTACTTCCCTCTGGCAACCACCATACTGTTGTCTGTATCTATGACATTTTGTTTGTCTTGTTTGCTCATTTGTTGCTTTCAGTTTTATGCCCCTACCAACAGGAATATTTATTAGTCATGTTTCCCAGAATTTTGTATCTCTCTTGCACATGCATATTGGTTTAGAATGATGGTTTTATGTTTAATAGCTATTAACACTCCCTTCTGGAAGAAATGGTAGTTTCTTATATTAATATTCTGTCTGTGTAAAGTAGTTCAGATGTGTAGTGGTAGGTTGCCTTCACTTTTCAGTTATTCAGGGAGGAAATTGAGGAGAGCTTAACAGCTTTGTATCTTTTAGGGACAAAAAAGACCCATCCTTCTAGGCCTGGGGCATCCACTCACCTGTCCCCAACCCCGTACATGTGAAGGCATCAGGGAATCTGGGCATAGAGTGCAACCAAGAGAAAGTAACCCTTCTGGGGCACTTTCCAACTGGCGCCGGCCGGCCGCGTTCCACACTCGACTAGGAGTCAGGCTCCCTGGGGTTAGTGACTTCATGCCTTTGCTCTGGTGTGTCCTCATATATAAAATAGGAGATGGAATTTAACTTTCTTAGGTCAAAACAAGTATCTTCAGGTAGAAAATTAACAGTACTTAATTTTAATGGGGAAAAAAATCAACCACCTAGAACATTTTGCTCACGATTCTACCCAAGTTCATGCAAATGCACACACAAATTTATTTCAGAAACCAATTTCTTGACTGAAATTCATCAAGCCATTTTTCCCAAATAAGGTACCAGCTATTTAACCAAATTCTACTTTTTCTTCTTTCCCCTTTCCCCAGTGCAAATTTTTTATTCAACAAAGACTTATGGAACACTCATATTTGTCACTCATTCTGAGGAGAATACATATATACCTGCAGGAATAAATGAAGTATGGGCTATGACATAAGCATGACATATGCTTGGGGATAAATGAAGGCGACAATTTACTATTTTGGAAATTCTATTTCTGCCTTGTCTTTTTGAAAGAAGTACTTCAGTAACAAGTGATCCATGGTGCACAAAATAATAACCTGTGTTTCTGGTACTTTTTGAGAATATTGAAAAATAATTTGGACAATAACTCCTCTTTCTTATGGAAAGTTTTGCCCACTATTCACTTTCCTGTTTTGTTTTTAATGATCATGAATATGTAAACCAAAATTACTGCCTAAACTGTTGCTCTGAAACTACATCAAAACAATAGGAGTTAAAAATAGGTTCTACCTACTGCTTCAGACTTATCCTTTAGTCACTAAAGGATAGTCAGATACGGGGTCTGATCCTGCTTTAAATGTATTCTTGGTTGAGCTACCCTGAGGGAGTAAGTTGCTGAAGACAAGGAAGTACTACCGGCTCCAGTGCTGTGAAACTCAGAAATAACTTCTTGGGGAGAGTGCCAGCGACGGCAGTTTCCTTTTGTGCCACAAGAGGGAGTGCCTACGCTGTCGCTAACCTGAATTGAGGTCTGAATTTCCTTCTAAAATGCGCCTGAAAAGTTAGGATCCAGTGGGTTGCTGGGAAAATGTGAAAGAAAAAGGTTGTTGTTGTTGTTTTGACTGTGTCAAGGGAAAGAGGCACTTGAAACATAAAGGGATGAAAAGGACGAGCTTGTGACTGAAATTCCTTTAAGATAGGAAAGCTTTTGCTGAACATAGATCACTGCAGATTTTATTCCAGGTAAAACAACCTTGTTTTTGGCCTGTATTTGAGAACTTTGATTTTTTAATTTTGTTTTTCCCCTTCTTTACAACTGTCTATAAATCTTTTATATCAAGCAATTATAGAACACAAAATTTAATGTGTTTTTTTTTTAATTCTCACCTAAGGATATGCTTATTGATTTTAGAAAGAAAGAGAGCGAAACATCAACATCAATTGGTTGTCTCCCATATGTGCCTGACTCGGGTTCAAGCCCACAACCCGAAACCTCGGTATGTCCCCTGACAGGGAATCGAACCCGCAACCTTTGGTGTACAGGATGGCACTCCAGACAACTGAGCCACCTGGCCAGAGCCAAAGTTTAGTTTCTTAGTACTAGTCCTGAATGATTAATATTGGTTAAAGAAAAATTGGATTGTTTGTGCTCTCGATGCCTTGGATCTGTACAAAACCTTTTTACCTTAAATTAGTAAGTTAGGAAATCTTTGAGTTTTTTCTTCCTGGCCCCTCCCTACACTTTTTTCCCCTTTGTTTCAGCTTCTGAATTCTTTTATCTGATGTTTTATTGTCATGCACTGCGCAGAAGGTTGGGTGAGAACATGGAAAGACATGGTTTCTGTCAAGTAGGGACATGGAAGTAATTTTAATGTACTTTGAAATTTGAGATGATGATCAGAGCTAAACAGTGAAGTTGGCACTAGTGGAATTATTCTAATTTAGGGAAACAGTTGTAAGTCAGCTATGTGAATGATTCATGTCAATGTGTTGTTTTATTTAAATTATCTAGGACATCTTTTTATTTTGCTAGCATTTGTATACAAAAATCATGAGCACATTGTGTTTTACCTAACTAAAATTATTCTTTAGCATATTTTTGTGTTGGAAAATGTTGGAATTTAGAAAGAACAATCCTAGGCATCCTTGTTTACTCTGAATCCTACTTTTAGAAATTTTCTCTGAGGCGTGTTCCTGGTTCACAATCAGATTGCCTTAATTCAAATTATGGCGCCACTATGTTTGAAACTTGACAAAAGCAAAGTTATCCATGTAATCTTACTCTTGTTCCTTTGAAATCTGGTAATTTCTTAAGCAGGAGAAAGTGAACTGGAATTGCTATAGAAATGACACAGGATTTTATCTATGTAGTAGCCAATTTAAAATGATCATTGCTGGTACGCTATAAGGAGTTACCAGCTTGTAAATACTTTTGAGATCACAACATTAAAAAAAGAAAGAATATAAAAGAGAAATGAACTCTGTAGCTCTATTTTCTTTTTTTGCTCCTACCAAATAAGAAATTTGTTCTTATTTTAAAGCGTGATGACATCATGATAATCTGTTGTCCACATGAATGCCGCCCACCCTGCTTATTGTGGTAAAAAGAAGGTAGAGAGTAGATGATATTGGGGCAAGTTGTTTCTTTCTTTAAAGTTACTAATTAAAATAATGGAATACTTCAGGCATAGGAAGAAAGCATAAGGAAGATTATGGACTTAAAATGTTATGTGATTATTAAAACATTATGTGTATCCTTCCACCAGCCTGTCCCCCTTTCTACTGTACAGAGGTAACATCCTGTGTTTGGTGTCTTTACACTTTTACTAAGTACATACAGATGTATTCCTAAACATAAACAGAACGGCAATACATTTTTTTACCTTCTTAAATTTCTAAGTGTACAGGGCATTATCGTTAACTCTAAGCACAGTGTTGTACAGCAGATCTAGAACTCTTTCATCTTGCATGACTGAAACTATACACTCATTCCGCCTGACAGCCATCATTCCACTTGGAGCTTCTATGGGTTTGACTATTGTAGCTACCTCATGTAAATGGAAATGATGCAGTATTTGTTCTTCTGTGATAGGCTTATTTCACTTAGCATAATGTCCTCAAGGTCCATTCGGGTTGTCGAATATAACAGGATTTCCTTCTCTTTAAAGGCTGATGAATATTCATTGTATTCATATGTCACACTTTCTTTATCCATTCATTCGTGGATAGACATCTAGGTTGTTTCCACTTCTTGGCTAATACGAATAATGCTGCAATGAACATGGGGTGCAAATTGAAAGACCCTGCTTTCAGTTCTTTTGGATTGAATATACCCAAAAGTAGAATTGCTGGATTATAATAGTTCTATTTTTAATATTTTAAGGAACGTCCATATTGATTCCCCTAGTAGCTGTACCATTTTACCTTTCCTCCAACAATGCATAAGGATTCTGATTTCTTCACATCCTTGCCAACACTTGTTATCTGTTTATTCATTTATTTTGGATAATAGCCATTCTAACAGGTGAGATGATATCTCATTGTGGTTTTGATTTGCATCTCCCTGATGATTCTGAGCACCTTTTTATATACTTTTGGCCATATGTATATTTTGGTCTATTCAAGCCCTTTGCCCATTTTTAAATCATTTTGTTTACTTACTATTGAATTGAATTGTAGGGGTCTTTATGTATTATGGATATTGACATGGCCATAATTATATAGTCATATGTAGTTTGCAAATATTTTCTCCCATTCTGTGGATTTTCTTTTCAGTCTGTGTTGACTGTTTCCTTTGCCATGCAAAAGTTTTTTAGTTTTATGTAGTCCCTCTTGTTTAGTTTAGTTTTTTTTTTTAATGTCTCAGAATTTTTTTTTAATTTATTGTTTCAAGTTTTACATATGTCTTCTTTTCCCCTGCTACACCTCCTTCCCCCCATCCATTCCCACCCCGGGCAAGCCCCCACGGCTCCAGTGTCTGTGTCCATTGGTTATGCTAATATGCATGCATACAGGTCCTTTGGTTGCTCTCTAACCCCCCCCCCCCGCCATTTGTCTCTGGATCTATTCTTGCTCATCAAATTATGTTGATCATTATATCCCGCATATGAGTGAGATCATGTGATATTTATCTTCCTCCGACTGGCTTATTTCACTTAGCATAATGCTCTCCAGTTCCATCCATCTGTTGTAAATGGTAAAAGTTCTTTGTTTTTTATAGTGGAGTAGTATTCCATTGTGTAGATGTACCACTGGTTTTTAATCCACTCATCTGATGATGGGCACTTAGGCTGTTTCCAAATCTTAGCTATCGTAAATTGTGCTGCTATGAACATAGGGGTGCGTATATCCTTTCCAATTGGTGTTTCAAGCTATATTACCAAGCCACGGTTCTCAAAACTTCCTGGTACTGGCACAAGAACAGACATACAGACCAGTGGAACAGAACAGAGAACCCGGAAATCGACCCAAGCCATTATGCTCAATTAATATTTGACAAAGGAGGCAAGAGCATACAATGGAGTCAAGACAGTCTCTTTAATAAATGGTGTTGGGAAATTTGGTCAGATACATGCAAAAAAATGAAACTAGATCACCAACTTACACCATACACAAAAACAAACTCAGAATGGCTAAAGGACTTAAATGTAAAACAGGAAACCATAAAAATCTTACAAGACTCCATAGGCAGCAAAACAGCAGACATATGTTGTAGCAATATCTTTACGGACACAGCTCCTAGGGCAATGGAGACTAAGGAAAAAATAAACAAATGAGACTACATCAAAACATCAACAAAACAACAAGAATGCCCACTGCATAGGAGAACATATTTGCCAATGATATTTCAGATAAGGGTTTAATCTCCAAAATTTACAGAGAACTCATACAACTTAACAAAAGGAAGATAAGCGATCCAATAAAAAAAATGGGCAAAGGACCTAAATAGACACTTTTTGAAAGAGGACATGCAGAAGGCCGAGAGACATATGCAAACATGCTCAAAGTCACTAATCATCCGAGAGATGCAAATCAAAACAGCAATGAGATACCATCTCACACCTGTCAGAATGGCTGTCATCAACAAATCAACAAACTTGACAAGTGCCTGCAAGGATGTGGAGAAAAAGGAACCCTCCTGCACTGCTGGTGGGAATGCAGACTGGGGCAGCCACTGTGGAAGACAGTATGGAGTTTCCTCCAAAAATAATTTTTGTTGCAAGATCATTCCCCATAAACCTTTCCCATTACGTTTTCTGCTAGGAGTCTTATAGTTTCAAGTCTTAACGTTTAAATCTTGGACCCATTTTGGGTTGATTGTTGTGTATGTTATACAAGAAGAGTCCAATTTCATTCTTATGCATGTATGTGAATATCCAGTTTTTCTTATTGAAGTTGAATGTCCTTTCCCCTTTGTGTATTCTTGGTGCCCTTATTCAAGATCAGTTGACTAAATAGGCGTGGATTTATTTCTGGGCTCTCTGTTCTTTCCTTTGGTCTACATGTCTCTCCTATGCCTGTACCAATTTCAGAAGAGTAGCTTGAATTCACCAGTGAAGTCATTGGCTCTGGGCTTTTCTTTGTTGGGAAGTTTTACTGATTCATCCTACTTACTAGTTGTAGATTGGTTGTCATTTTCTATTTCTTCATGATTCTGTCTTGGTTAGTTGTATGTTTGTAGGAATTTATTTATTCTAGGTTACCCAATTTGTTGGTATGTAGTTATTTTTTTTTTAAATTTCTGCAGCATTAGTTATTATATCTGTTCTTTCATTTCTGACTTTATTGAGTCCTCTCTTTTTACGTAGTCATTGTCAAAGTTTGTCAATTTTGTTGATCTTTTCAAGAAAACAACTTAGTTTTGTTTATTTTTTTCTATTGTCTTTCTAGTCTACTTCATTTATTTCTCCTCTGATGTTTATTATTTCCTTCCTTTTGCTAACTTTAGGCTTAGTTTATTCTTCCTTTTCTAGTTCATTGCATAAAGTTAGCTTGTTTATTTGGGATCTTTCTTTTTTTTATTGTAGGTGTTTACTACTATAAACTTCTCTCTCAGTATTGCTTTTGGTGCATCCCATAAACTTTGGTATGTTGTGTTTTGTTTTCATTTCTCCCAAACTATTTTCTGATTTCCCTTTTGATTTCATCTGTGACTTATTGGTAGTTCAAGAGTGTGTTGTTTATTTCCCAAATGTTGTGAATTTTCCAGTTTTTCTTCTGCTACTCATTTCCAGTTTCATTCCATTGTGGTTGGGAAAGATGCTTGGTATGCTTTTAATCTTCTTAAATTTGTGCAGTATATGTTTTCAAACAAAATATAAATCATATTTGTTGAAAGTTTATAAGTTCTGGAACTTTTGAGTTAAATAAGATAAATGCCAAGATTCCCTTTTTTTATTAAAACTCAAGGCAATTAAACAAATATACTACACATGTATTCTATGAAGACAATGTTTTCTACATCAGGCAGCACTTCATAGTCAACATGGCTTGCGTGGTACCTGACTGAGCAGATTCTTTAAAATAGTCAATATCTATACCCCTACTTTTTCTCTGATTTACCTTTTTTTATGGTAAAAAAAAAAATAGTACACAAAGCCTGTGGGGTATGAAGGGAAGTCTGCATGGCTCTTTCACGTCTGCGTGGATTCTGGCAGTGGTATTTGCTAAGTGAAGAATGAAGGCTGGCTTGTCATGTGCTTTCACAGAACACCCAGGGCTCCAGGCCAAACCATTTAGCCTTTGTGTTTTTTCTTGCATAAGACTGCCTATTTTTCACTTCAAATGGAAGTGTTAGGCACTTCAGAGATGTTTGTTTTGTCACATGCATGCCATCTGTGGTCTCTTGGCATCTTCCGACAGGTTCCCAAATGGACCAAAGTGTCTGTTGGTCAGCGTCCAGAACAGCCAGGATCCTAGCCTGTGTGTGTGGGGTAACCAGTGCTGCAGCACACACTTAAAGGTCCCCTACGTGGTGCCGTGGGCTCAGTTTTTAAAAGTTTAAATAAACCCTTTATTTAAAATAATTTTTGAATTGAAGAAAAGTTGCAAAGGTAGTAGAGAGTTCTCATAATGTTCCTCACCCAGCTACTCCAATCGCTGACTCTTACATTGTTATATTTGTCAAAATTAAGGAACAAACATTGGTACATTGCTATGAACTAAAATCTAGACTTTACGCAGGTTTCACTAATTTTTTCCCTAATGTCCTTTTTCTGTTCCAGGATCTACCTGGCATATCACGTTACATTTTGTCATCATGTCACCTTAATTTCCTCTGGCCTGTGACAGTTTCTCAGACTTGCCTTGTTTTTGATGACATTGCCAGTGTTGAGGAATGCTGGTAGAATGCCCCTCAGTTTGGAGTTTCCTTATGTTTTTCTGATTATTAGGTTGCGGTTTTTGAGAGGAAGGTCACCGAGGTGAAGTGACATTATCATCCCACTGTGTGAAGGGAGCTGGAGATCGCCCGACTTACCTCTGATGATGTGACCTTGGTCACCTGGCCAAGGGAGCGTTTGCCAGGCTTCTCCACCGTCACTTTATCCCTATGCCCTTTCCCTACTCTACTCTTTGGAAGTAAGTCACTGAGCTCAGTGTAGACTCAATTTAAGACTTTTTTTGAAAATATATTTTAAAAATCGATTTCAGAGAGGAAGGGAGAGAGAGATAGAAACATCAATGATGAGATAGAGTTGCCTCCTGCATGCCCCACACTGGGGTGGGGTGGTGGTGTCTAGCCCACAACCTGGTCATGGGCCTTGGCTGGGAATCAAACTGTGACCTCCTGGTGCTCAACCACTGAGCCACGCCTATCAGGCATCAATTTAAGAATTTCATTCATTGTTCATTCTGTCTGTATCCTGTTGTATTTGAACCATGGCTATAATTTATTATTGTACTCTGTATAAATTTTGTATTTAAAGCCTTAGGAATTGATAAAAATTGCCTAGGGCCCAAGAAGGATTTGACATAGTTAGCTGTGTTGAATCTTTCCTCCAGTCCTTACACATTTGGTTTATTGGCTTTACTTTAGAATCTCCACACCCTGCACACTGCATCCTTGTGCCTCTGGCCCACTCCGTGGCTCAGGTGGCTGCAGCTGGTGCACTATTCTTCTAGCATAAGGAAGCCTCATCCTTCTTTACTGTTGGGGAAGGAAGTTTAGCGTAAGAACATTTTATCCATACTGAATCTTATCTAATCAGTATACCAAAATAGGTTTATTCTAGTGAATTTGATGGAAGTTTTTCTCTGTATGAAATGGTCTTAAAGATTTATGAGTTTTTTAATGCTTTCTGACACATATCCTGACATCATAGCAGGTGGTTTAGCCCTCCACACACCTCTGCTACCTATAAAGTAGCCGAACTTTAGAAGTTCAGATTACAGATTGCTCATTGTTTTTGTATTTTTAATGAGGTGAAATTCTCAATGAATTTGGTTATTTTTGGCTGATTACTCTTTTGTGCTCAACTCAAACGACATGATTTGCATTTTCACTTCCAGTCTATTCCTAAATAAGAATGAAAGAATAAATTACTGTTTTAGCATATAATAAGAATGTTCTTGAAATTATAAATATAACTAGAGGCCGGGTGCACGGATTTGTGCGCTGGTGGGGTACCTCGGCCTGGCCTATAGGGATCGGGCTGAAACCGGCTCTCTGACATCCCCCAATGAGTCCTGGATTGCGAGAGGGTGGTTCTCAGGTGACGTGCCCTGAAATGGGGCTCTCTCTTCTCTGGTTCTGGGTGAGTCACCTGAGAACCGCTGCTGCTAAGTCACCACAGCTCATCAGCTCCTGCGTTGAGTGTCTGCCCCCTGGTGGTCAGTGTGCGTCATAGCTCCCGGTCGGAGTGTTTGCCCCCATTGGTCATTGGGCATCATAGCTACCAGCCAGTCGGCCGGTCGTGCGGGCTTTTGTATATATAGATGTTGAATCGTCATCTTATGTGCTCTAAGGTAACTTACTGTTTAAAAAAAAACACCTAGTAAAGTTTATGATGCCAAAAATGACCAATTTTGCAAATCCACATTTGCAGACATTTCATTTCATCTCTAGTTGCCAACGTTTCATTAAGGTGGGCCAGTTAAGGTCTATTCCAAAACGTTAGAACATCATGTTCCTTCTCATTAATGTGAACTTATTTAAGAAATTATTTTGCGTGAGACAGAGTATTTTGTCTTTGTCAGTGTTAGAATCCACTACTGGGGGAAAAGTCCCCCCCCCCCCCAAAAAAAAAATACATTCAAAAAAATACATTTCATGGTTTCTTGGTATGACAACTCAAAAACAGAATAGTGCTTTTAATCAGCCACAGGGGAAATCCTTCCCCTGGCCCCTCATTTCTGCTTTCAGTCACTCAACAGATTCTTAAACTCATCTTGGGGATTCCCACATGTGCTAAAAGAAGCCGCCGGTAAAGTTTTCATATATGTGAAGAATGTCGCGCAGTGTTAGTGCTGCACACGTCTGATAACCCCGTTGTGAGGGCCGTTCCGTGTCCTGTTAGTTTTGACATTACTCATTCTTTTTTCTAAGTGTGCATGTGCGAGGTTGGGAAAGTCTGAGCATGGTGGAACGAAGTATAAAAAATCAATTTGTTCTCAGGTAGGGTAAAGGCCTATTAAGCATCAGCCCCCTGGCTGTTTCCTGGCTCTTTTTTCTGCAGTGAGCAAAGAAAACGACCGGCTTCCGAGGCAGGAGGCCCGTACCCGCCCTTTCTGCATCAGGGTGCCCTCCCGGGGAGCTGCAGGCCCCGTGCTGCACGCGCAGAGTCAGGCATGTTTTCACTGCTCAGACCTGGCAGGGGTGCCTCCCCGCAGCCACTGTTCATTCGGTTTCTTGAAGTGATCTTTAAAAAGGCGATAAAGGTTGAGCTGTGTTGGGGGAAATATCCTGGGATGAAGAGCCTATCGTGTGGAAGTACCAGTAGAATACTCGGAGAAAGTCCGTCAAAAACCACCTGTGTGGACCACCTGTGCCGGGCCTGGACCTTCCTGAGCTGCTGGGAGAGGATCCATGGCTTCTTTGGGGACAAGGTTACATGTACACGCCTGTTAGCTCAGTCTCCCTGTCCCCCCAGGAACATGGGGGACACCCCAGCAGCAAACCCCTGCCACCCACTCACTGTACGGCCCTGCAAGCGCACTTGCAAAGTTTAGTACCAAATGGAAGTCTTCTTAAGTGACAGGAAGGCTGGTAACTGGTAGAGAGAAAGCAGAGTCCCTGGGTGTCTGTCTGCCTGGCCCCCTTGCAGCATGAAGCCAGGCGTCAGTGGGGGTGTTGTTCCTTAGGACCGTGCTCCAGAGATAGGACCGATGACGGGAAAGGGCAGGAGCGAGGCTGTGTTTCCCTTCAGGCAACGAGAAGTCCTCCAACCCCCACCCACAGCCAACACACAAACAGAAAGTAGTTTCTCTTGAATTTGCCTGGTTCTCACAGGCCTTTACATTTAAAAAAGCACTTAGTGTATTTTCACGAAAAACTGATTTTTTATGTTCTTATGCCAAGAAGATTCAGCGTTGTAAGGATGCTTTAAAATTGTTGTCCTGCTTTTATTTCCCCCCTTTGAATTTTGCTTCTTCTCTAAAATCCCCTGTATTTTTCCTCTGGTTGTAAAGTTCCCAGAAATTTTACATTGAAACCACCGCCTGTTTGCCTGTCTGTGCTTTTCAGTGGACTCGAGCCAGTCCTCGCGTCCCTGCTCTGTGCTGGTTGCAGGGGAGCACCCCATGGGCTGCCTCATGGATCCCAGTCCAGCCCTGTCCTGAGGGAGGCTGTCTGCAGCACCAGACTGCATCTTAGGGACAGTTTCTGGGCTGCACAGGGATTATCTGTTTCAGTACTGTTTTGTTTTGTTTTTTCCCCCCAGCTTTGTGTCTCTTTCTAACACTATGATCCAGAAATCACAATCTTAATATCAAGCTATCTTGCCTGTTTTTGATTTAGTCCAAACTCAGAGCATCTAGAAGTGGGGTTGACTCCTACCCTAAGTTAACATTAATTCTTTAAACAAACATTTGTTACATGTACATTTCTTAGAAATGTGTTTTCATTGACGAGAGAGAGAAGGGAGAAAGAGAGAGAGAAACATTGATGTGAGAAAGGCATTGATTGGTTGCCTCCTGTACACACCTCAGCCGTGGATGGAATTCACAACCTGGGTATGTGCCCGGGCCAGGAATCGAACCCACAACCTTTTGTTGCAGGGGACAGTGCTTCAGCCAACTGAGCCAGCCAGGACCATTACGTGCTCATTTTGAGCCAGGTTCTGGGATGAGA